>NW_024609835.1:123357546-123562505 GCF_016920785.2 Ixodes scapularis
CAGGCATCCTCAATATGTGCTCTCTCTCTTCCCAGACATTTCATACAGGAGCACTCTGACAGCTACCGACGTCATTCGTGCAAACCGATTGGTATGGCCACTGCCAGAATGAAAACGGCAGGACATCTTTCAAACACCCGGCCTTCAGCCCGTGCTTCATGCCCTCCGCTGTGCCTTGGTTCTGCGTGCGGCCGCACGAGACATTGAAGCTTTATCGAAGGCAGGAAGCTCGCGCCGGAAGAAGTCCCTTGATACTTTATTTTACAAGTAACGACATCTAAGCGTATAATGAAGCGCATTTAGGAGGAACAAAATGACATCATTCAGTTCACTTTTCTGCTGTGCACCACCATTCCCTTCCTAAAGCCTGCACCGTCATGCAGTCGGTGCTTCAAAGAATGCCGCTACCTGTAAGAACCTGTGATCTAGGAACTCCAGGCGGAACCACTGAACCTCGTCCCTGCCAATCTCGCCTCGTCGGCGACTACAAAAGTGTGATAATTAACCAACGGCATCGAATGTTCTCTCTAAAGGTGACAAACCGAATGGGCGAGGACACTATGGAAACTGTCCTCGACTCCTTCCCCAGGTTCCTCGGTAAAAGTTCAGGCTAAGCAGCTCTGTTGCATTTCAAGGGGAAGGACTTCCTAACACAATGCTAGACTTCCAGAGCAACGCAGTTTCTATTTGCCCGTCGCTTTAGATAATTGCCCCAAGTGAACTGATGTAAGAAGAGAGTTTATGTATAGATTCTCTTTACTATCCTGCCAGTCTGTAGACAATTTCACGTGGTAAATCTTTTTAACAATAGGCGTGCACCAGAGTGGGTTAAAACTATCTGTAGACAATTTCACGTGGTAAATCTTTTTAACAATAGGCGTGCACCAGAGTGGGTTAAAACTAAAGCGATTGATTCAAGGTCATGTACTCTCATGGACTCTAATGCGGTGAGTACAGCTGTAGTATTCCTTGATGTTAGTGCCACCCAATGGATGATAGAAAAACAATGCTATAAAACAATGAGACATAACATTTTGAAAGCCCCCCCCCCCCCCCCCCCCCCCCCCCCTCAAGAGATGAAAAATTGTGAGGAAGAAAATTGAGTTCTCATCAAGTTATGCACGTAATGCATAACTTAATTTTTGTTTCCGTTAAAGTTTATTACCCACATTTCTGCCCTACACAAGGTGTTTCCATCACACTGAGTTTTGGTGAATACCTTTCAGCAGTTAAAAAGGTGATAAACCGACAATTGCATGTTGCCGCAGCGTTGCGCCCCGTACATTAGCTGCCAAAGACCACCTCAAATGTTCTGGTGACTCAGCAACAGAAAAGCACACCTGGCCAACAAGAATGAGCAATCACGCTTGTTCTCCTCTTCCAAAACATTGTTAGATCGGCATTTCTACTGGTCTCCAGGTCACTCCAACTTTGCTTGCTCACAACTCCAGCCTCTTGGCTAACACACTCTACATCAAAGTACTTTAAAATTCCAGGTCAGCAATCGACGAAAGAATATTACTCTCCTGACTTATGGGGAGTATAAACAGGATGCCATATTTGTGGGTTCTGTTTAGAGCGCATGCTTAGAACAAGCTCACATTAATAGGTTGCTAGGATAGGCAATCTTGATAGTGTGGAGTGCACGTTGCAAAAGAACTTTGGAAGCTCGCCATCAGCACGTGCTCAGCAGTCGTGCACACAGCTATGGCCACCAGTGAATACTCCCTGTAACCTTCAACACCACAATGGTAGTGGTTGACTGTGAACCGCCTCCAGTGGAACTGGTCACTGAACGAGAGATTACACTGACTAGCCCCTACTATTCATTCACCCTATTCTGAAATTTTTTTAAAAGTTGACGACAGACACTTATATTATGGGACTTCTAATGCTATATAAGTGTTTCCAGGTGTTCATACGTAGCTACACACATAAGTTTTTTTTTCATGGGTGTGGGGGGGGGGGGGGGGGGGGGGGGCGGTAATTTAAGCTATGACCTACAAAAAAACACAAAAAAAAAACACTTTAGAATGCAAAAAAAGGCAAAACAATACCGAACAGATGGATGGCAAATCTATAAGGGGGTTATTTTTACCAAATTTAGGTAGTTTCTCATATATATATATATATATATATATATATATATATATATATATATATATATATATATATATATATATATATATATATATATATATAATTTTGAGCAAAATAAACAAACAAATCCCCCAAAACAATGTAATACCCTAGTTACACAGGCGCTTTGAACTGTCGTTGAGTTCAATCACAGTTATCGGCACCAACTATGATTGAACTGAACTAAAATGGTGCTACTTGGCTCTAGAACCCAGTTGAAGCTAAAGTGAAACTAGTTCTTGTGCCACGTGATCAGTTTAATTGGTAAAGTAATTTACTCGAAGACACACACAAACTACCGCCCACTACGATGGGTGCACCCATTATTGTTTGTCCATTTGTACAGCCGGTCCTGCCGCCATCTTTGCTCGTTTGGTGGCTTGCCGGCTAGCCGGGATCGTTTCAGCGGCAGCTCGGGCGCCTAAACATATTCCTTCCCGGATATTTTGCTGCTACAATTCTTTCTAGACGCCTCCCCCCGCATTCCAAAACAGTAAGTGCATCGCAAATGATGGTCGGCGGCAGTGGTCCCGCGAACAAGCGCCATTTTACCTCCGGTGGGGAAGTCAGTTCAGTTGAACTGGGGTAGGGGAGCTCAGTTGAACTCAACTGTCATTAACGGCTCAATGACAGTTGGCGCCACCGTGCAACTCCGGCCGACTGCGATTGGGTCAACTGCTGTTGACTCAATGGCAGTTGAGAGCACCCGTGTAACTAGGGTAAAAAAGCTTGAAAGCTAACACCTCTGTGAGACAGGTCAAATTAGACTTAAAAATTTGGAAAATAGCTCTGAAAAAAGAAATATAGAACCCACTATGATACTTTTGACAAATCAAAACTCTACTAAGATATTTTCGAAACTGGAGTCAAATGCTACTAAATGCTGAAATAGTTATCTAATAATGCAAAATTATATAGCGGAAAGGGTTGAACTAATAAGTAGAGAATCCCTTTTAAAACTGGGTCGCATGTTTTTCTGCATTAGGGTTGATCTTTTATCACTGAAGAATCTATTTTGCCTGCGTTTCATTCACTGAGCATAATGAACACATACGTAGCCCCCCTTACGTTTTGTTAAGTATTAAGACTCACTCCAACAGCAAGCGGAACGTTTCGTATGCCAAGCAAGCTTCAAGAAATCAAGCGACCTGCAATCAACTATTTTACATTCACAGTTCCCATTCTATATTCTCACTTCTGAGACCGGTAGGCTAACCTTTCTGTGGAAGTCAGTGTCTTAGACGAGTTCTCTCAGTAGCAAGTAACCTGGTTCTGTCTCCCAGAGCTTAAGATAAGCTAGGATAGAGTACCGAAACCTCCTTCTTTTGGGCAGCGCACTACTATTTTGGGTACATGTGCCAGTGAAGTGTTTTTTACCGATTCCCTCCAAGCAAGTCTACCCTATTTCAAAGCTACAGGTTGGTTATAAAAACTCTCTCTTGTACACCAACATCTTATTACGCCTGCAATTACTGTACCCAAGCACTGACCACTCTTTACTGATCTCTAACAACACAACTTGCACATAAGCACCTTCTGTTTGTTCCAAAACAAAAAAATATTTTCTCACATGAGAAAAAAAAAAAAAAGCATGATTTATTCCATTCTGTGAAGGTGAATGACCAGCGAAGCTATTTAGCATACGACGCAGACATGACAGAATTTTGAACAGAGGTACAAACACATTGTTTTGATCAGTGGTCATCGTAACGAAAGGGTACATACTAGACACGCACGACAGGACTGCCACCCGGCGGAAAGTAGACATGCGCGATCGTATCGTTACCCTGAGAGCAGAAGGAAAGCAAACTAGGCACGTAAGCGCTTGGAACAACGACAAAGAGAGGGCAGTGCGAGCGCAAACATGGCCGACGCGGGTCGCGCAGCGGCAAATCTTTGAGAAACCTTCATTATCTACTTGAGTCTCTACAGATCTTGAAAATGGTGTCTATTGATAACTATAATCTATTCAAAATGCATATGCAAGTGATGACACATGTGTTTTTGCATAGAATGATGTGATTTTGCATCAAATTCAAGACCCGAGTTTTTGTTGACGCAAACGAAAAATCCACGAAACCCTTGCAGTAAAAGGTTTCGGTGTAAAAAGAGAGGAGGATCGGTGGCCAAGTGGGGTAGCGCACACCAGCTCGGAGCACGTGGAGTGAAAGCTCGAGCTGCAGAACCCAGAGATCCTGGGTTCAATCCCCACCCCTGCCCATTTCCATTTGGATGAGCATCGTACCGGCATGTGGTCGTGCACCACTAATGCGTGGTGCACATTAAAGACCCCAGGCTAGCGGTTGTACTGCACTGGATAAATTTCTCATCTACAGCGGGTGAATCGCCGCATCTTTGAAATGGCTGACCAACTACACACTGTCAAAATATCCCCACAAACCCAATTATTACTGTCAAAAGCGACAGACAAATGAGCACATGGGATTGCAGTGCCTCCATCGGATGCCACTCATGGTGCTGAATGTTGGTGGCAGTGGTAATGGCATTCAAGTAACTCATTAAGACAAGAAAAAGGAATTGGAAACCATAATTTTCGGGGTTGGTTCAAAAAAGGAGGGTTGAACAGCTGACAGCATGTGCAGAGCGCAAAGATATTAACATTAATGAGAAACATACTCATTGCAACGCCATGTCACCGCAATCAAGGAGTGGATAACTCAGAGTGGGGTCAAAATTGCACACCGACTGCTCTGCCAACTGCTAAAAACCATTAAAAGGAAACTAAACCAGTTCTGTACTTGAGAAAAAACACCCAAATCGTCTTCGTTTGGCCTCCAGCATCACAAACACAGAAATTATTTTTCAATTTGGTGCACAAACGCTGCAGGTAATCATTTTTCAAAGAATCACTAAAGCGCGACGTCATTAGAAATTTTCGTAATCTCCGCTCTTGCGCATCTTCAGTGTTTGTCAAAGCAATGCACGCGCACCTTGCTATTTTCAAAAGGGTCAGAGACGTCACGACTGGTATCAGTGCGGGGGAATATACCTGGTGAGCTTGCAATTGAACGTGCTGCCCGCACGAGTGACACGCGCTTGGCGGCCCAAAGATCCTAGTACGACGTCATGACTATACTTCGTTTCAGCTTCCATCCGAGCGCAGCCAAAGGCTGAGGGATGGTTCACAACTTCGAGAAGAGCATTCCTACGCACCACAAAGTAGTGCGCAAAACTAATATTTTTAGAATAACTGTTTTGTGCGTAAATATTGCACAACATTCGAGATGTGTACTGCAGAGAATGATTTGCAACGAAAGAAATTAAACATCTGAAGTTTATGTTTTTATTAGCATATGTGAAAACGCACACATCCGCTGGCAACACAGCTGCAGCGCTCGGTTCTTCTGTGTCATTTCGTTCCCATAATGGCCGAATCATGTGCTTTGCTGCATTCCTCACCGAGTCGCTTCAGAACGTCCTTTCGCAAAGGCACGTTTGGGCGTCAGGCGCAAGCGGTCGTGACGGATGTCTACTTTAAAATTCGGCAGGAGACTCCGGCCGCGTCGTACCGCGAATGCGCTGTAAACAAGAAAAGCGTCCGGGCCACTACAATTCACTGATACGCGGCGAAATCGGGGCACACCTTTACCTACCGACCACATTGAACGCCGAGAAGATGGTGAAAAGGACTACGCCTCGAGCCCTCGTATATCCAAACATTACAAGGAAACATCAACGGCCGGGTCATCGGGCACCTTGCGATGTGTACTTACATCTCGAAACTATGCCGAAATACCAGACAGGTGGAAAGCTCGGACACAGACGGCAGCGGCAAGCCTACGTACTGACATTCCCTGTGATTAAATTTCAAAACATGAAAGGGCTCGTTTTAAACCTTCAGCAGACGATACCGTTGATACACCCGTAGCAGACGAAATACTCGGCGAACGCGGGCGTCGCGGACGACCAGCGGCGCAGCGGAGTGATACAAAAGTGCAGGCAAGATCGCGTGACCAATTGCCGGCGTATGATTGGCCCCGGTAACACGTAGCTTTGGCTGCGCTCGGACGGAAGCTGAAACGAAGTATAGATGCAGGTTTTTCATGTTTTCTCGCATTTAGTTACCTCCTCGGGGAAAACGAACGTGATAATCAGACTCATGAGATAAAAAGACATCAGAATTTACCTCTATCTCGTTTCTTTTTCGAAGAAGTGTTTCAGCGTCCCTTTAATACAAAGATTGTCGGCAAGAGAAAAGGAATGAGGTATTCTGAAAAAATGTCTAGCGACTTTAGCTCAAGCTAGTTGCAGTGAGGTTTCAAAGAATAATATATTTCAGATAGTCGTCGCAACTGCAATAGTGACTATCTCCCCTAAACACATGTACAAAAAAAGCTGGAAGAGTCTGTGCTGCTAGAGTCACCCACAGGAATAGGACATCAGGAAGGCCTTCCAGTTGTCCTGCCTCCATAGTGAACCTCCTACCTTCGATAATGCTTCGCGGTCTCCCAAGCCTCAGGCGTACAATTGCTGCGAAAGCATAACGGAAAGCAACGGTCGCATGCTGGAGGCACGGCATCAGAAAGTGTCTCTCTACTGCTCCTGTGCTTCGAGCGACTATAGTGAGCACTGAAACCGCGGGCAATTCAATAACTGGGGAAGCAATCACGTCTTGGTGCAAAATAGAGTCCCACTTGGACGCTTTCTGGTCTCTTCCCATGAGCAACTAACTCGCTCTCGGATTAACCCCATTAACACATAGCTTGAATGTAAGTTGGCTTAGAGAGGTTGCCAGTACACCAATCTGTGAAAACAAAAGCTCAAGCTGAAAGCAATGTTTTCATCTAACCAGTTCTCACTTCAAAAATTTAGTTAGTCCCCGAAGTATGGCATATACATGCTTAGTGCTCTTTATCGCTATTAGAAGGAAGCTCTTGGGTAACGCCCAACGCAGGAAATGTCCAGTTTTCTTGCAATGGGCAGATTAGCGTGACATCAGACAGTATAGTAAAAACGGAGCATCGTACAGAGCTGAACTCGCACACCCGTGCCTTAGATACCAATGCACAGAACTTTTAAAATACAATATAATCCTTTTTTTTTTCAAGCACTTGAGCAAAGGATTTTGGCGACTCAGGGATCTCATGATTCCATTTGAACTTATAGACCTCACGATCCTTCTTCGTATTGCGCTAAAGAATAAATGATGCTCTCAATTTGCCTAATAAAACTTGCTAAATTACCCAAGCGTCAAGGAGAATGCAGGGATTGGTGCTCCACACACCACACATGCATAAAAAAAGAAAAAAAGAAAAGAAAAAAGATTCAAACCAAAATAAAGCGCTGACGAACACTCATGCAAGATGCCATTTATGTTAGGCATTTGCTTTAGAAAAGTCACTACTGCTGAGGCCAGCAAGTGCGGCGCGTGGAACACCAATCCCTGCATTCTTTTTGATACTTAGGTAACTTAGCAATAGGTCTATTAATATTTCCCACTCAGCGACAGTATCTTCCAGCACAAGCAGAGTGAGTCTCATCTCAGTAGTCAGATGGACAGCGAACACTGCTTTTGTAATGTCAAATGCACATTGTGAACAACTTTTCGACCCTTGATCACCCCATTGCCTGGTGATAGTGACAGAAATGCAGAGAGGAAAGAAATTGGCTGGGATAGAGAGGTAGGTGGTACAAGCTAACTCTTGTTTTAAAGGGTACAGAGGTTAATATCCATCTATCCAGCCACAAACATGGGTGTGAATGAGCGACATTGCGAAGAAAGCTTGGGTCGCCAAAAAACCCATCTTCGTTATGTCTTCAACCAGTGGTGTCTTGTTGTACAAGTAAAACTGGGCCTGAAAACACCTCTCAAAACACTTTTGCATTCTGCCACCTTTTGCGAACTAGCTACGTCATGTTAACCTAAATTCTATTTTTCACTCCGTATCTCCTGCAGTTTCTTTTGTAACTGTCGCCACGCAAGCCATTCTCTTTTGATTAAGGTCCTCACACTTTCTACATCAGGTGATAAGTATAATCGCAAAAGCCAAACAAAAGCACCACAACCCAAAACTTGGCTTTAAATAGATAAAATATAAAATAGGGGAATACTGAACTTTCCCGTCGCAAAGGGGAAGACCCAGGTTTCAAACCCTACACTTCGCACAGCAAAGGCTGCCAACGAGGCAGCCTTCGCTGTACAAATGTATACAACGACGACCAAGAACACTGGTTCAGTCGAACGAATGCCAGGAAGAACTTCAGAACAGCAGCCGAAAAGGAACGCAAAACCGAAACAAAGCAGCAGACTCCTCATAAAGGGTGCAGCGAGTGCGCAAAGAGGGTAGAGCCACTCACTGGAAGCCCGATGTCACCGAGAACTGCACCCCGGCGCCCTGCATGGCGTCGCGGACGTCCAACGAGGCTCCCCCGGAGTGGATGGAGTCCTGGAGCAGGGCGAGGGGCTGCCGCTGCGAGGGGGGCTTGGCGGAGGGCCGGGGGCCCGCAGCGGCGCCCCCGGAGGCGCCCCCAGACGCAGAAGAGGCGCCGAAGGCCCCACCACCCGGCCGGTGGAAGCCGCCGGCCCCCGAGCTGTGGTTCCGGCCTGGGAACACGCTGCCCGAAGACGAGGAGTTCAGCCCAGGCTGGTGCTCGTCCAAACGGCGACTCATCCTTTCATCGTCTCCAAGGAGAGGACCTGCCCAAAGACACATGCCGAAAGAGAATGTCAGTGGCAGGGGATGCAGCCCGGAGCAATAACACCTAGAAGACAAGGCCCGAGCAGGACCTTGTCGTTAGTGAATTCACAATCCGCCCCAAGCGGCTGACGCGTCCGTCTTGGCATTACCACGTGGATCAACTAGTGATGAAGTTTTGGAGGGCATGGAGTTGTTTGCTTATAAAGCGCCGTTCACACTCTTGCGACCGAGTAAGACAAGACCGGTTTTTAAGCTTTTTGCGACTTCTTAGGACCAGATGCGATGCAGCGGAGCTGGTCCTAAGAGATCGCAAGAGGCTTAAAAACCGGTCTGGTCTCTTTCGGTCGTACTCGGTTGCAAGAGTAAGAACAGGCCTTCACATGCGCTGGCACAGTGAATGCTCGTGGAATGCTTGCGCCTATGCTTGCGGACAACTGTTCTTGCCATTTCCGGAATAAGGGAAGGAGAGCGCGTGCAGTTTTAATCTGCACTCAATGAAAGGGACGGCTACTTGACCTTTCACTGCATTGCCAAGAAAAGTTGTCCTCAAATATACCGCTGAGAGGCAACACATTGCACCGTGGAATAGTTCTAACATTCCATACATTCGGTATGTGCTCCTTCCTGCTCCTATCAGTGTGGCCCCCCTTGTATGGTTCACAACTATGCATGGGCGCTCAACCTTTCGTAATGTACTCATTGCCCGAGCAAGCGCAGGCAACGCACCATACCAAATCATAGCATGCCGACACTAGGCAACGCACCAGACCAAATGGCATCCAGATTCTTTTATTTAGCCCACACTGGCGGCAAATGGAAATGAAGACTGCCAGACGAAGAGTTTCGTACACAGTTCACCAGCGTGACGTGGAGCGGGGCCAAAGTTTAGTGAGCATACGCACCCGCAACCATTGACGCAACAGAAACTTCATTAGTATAGTTTGCTGTATTTTTCTGCCTGCACTCCCAGCGACAGATTTTCCGAACCAACATTGCATAGACTAGACTGCTATGGAAAATTTGAAAGCATGAAACAGCGAGTCAACTAAATGCACATACAGTAATAACATTAAGCCAGAAAAGAGCTCTCCTTCAATCCGCTGTTCAACAATGAAAAGGATTGAGCTGAAAGCAATCGTAACACACTTGTGATGAAAATAATCCCTGGAGAAGGGGAACAAGAGGGACAAGGGACAAACATAAATCTCCAAACACAGCTAGGTGACCGGTGAGCGACCGAAAAAATCCGCCTGGTCCGGGTATCGAACCCGGGACCTCTCCATTACAAGTGGAGCGCTCTACCAACTGAGCTAACCAGGGGTTAGACGTCAGTAGAGCAAACGGGTTTTATCAGCTGCCACCAATCTAACACCAACAAGGGTGAAGCTTGCAATTTAATGTTATAATTATAATGCAATTAAATGCAAACGGGCAAGCGAGCTGGACAATAATGATGAAAATAATCCCTGGAGAAGGGGAACAAGAGGGACAAGGGACAAACATAAATCTCCAAACACAGCTAGGTGACCGGTGAGCGACCGAAAAAATCCGCCTGGTCCGGGTATCGAACCCGGGACCTCTCCTCACCGGTCACCTAGCTGTGTTTGGAGATTTATGTTTGTCCCTTGTCCCTCTTGTTCCCCTCTCCAGGGATTATTTTCATCATTATTGTCCAGCTCGCTTGCCCGTTTGCATTTAATTGCATTATAATTATAACATTAAATTGCAAGCTTCACCCTTGTTGGTGTTAGATTGGTGGCAGCTGATAAAACCCGTTAGCTCTACTGACGTCTACCCCCTGGTTAGCTCAGTTGGTAGAGCGCTCCACTTGTAATGGAGAGGTCCCGGGTTCGATACCCGGACCAGGCGGATTTTTTCGGTCGCTCACCGGTCACCTAGCTGTGTTTGGAGATTTATGTTTGTCCCTTGTCCCTCTTGTTCCCCTTCTCCAGGGATTATTTTCATCATTATTGTCCAGCTCGCTTGCCCGTTTGCATTTAATTGCATTATAATTGTAACACACTTCTCAATTCTTGAGGAAACCTCCGATGCCAATACAAATGAAACCAAGCAATAATGCAGTGCAGAATTGGAGCAAGATGTAGCAAAATGGAGCTTCAATAACTTCATTTTGCCACATCTGCCACGTGCAAAGAAACTGGAATAGGTGCAAAAAGTCACACCGAAACTTTGTCTGAAGCCTGACCGAAAGGACATTGCATACCCTCCCCCCACTCCCTCCCTCCATAAAAAAGGGTTTAGCGATTAGGGAGCACGAAAGCTAAATTCGATCGGATGGCCTTTGCAATGCGTTCTTCTTGGCTAGCGACTAAGGTTCTTCGAAAGCGCAAACAGCGAGGCCTTTGTAACGTGGACGCTATTCTTGTTTTCCGGGCCCATTGTCGTTGCGCAGGCGTCAAGCTGCCCAGCCCTTTTTGCTTTCGCGATCTGCGCACGCTGCGACTGAAAACAAGTCGGACGACGTTCACCTGAGGCGAGTGGAGAGTCAACGACACCGGGACGCTGATTTATTGACGGCGGCGGCCGGCCAAGACTCCTTCCGCACTTGTCCTCCAGCGGTCGCCGAGCGCGCCGTTGCCCCGTCGTCCCTCCCATGGGAAGGGGGGAACCCGTCCCACTTTCGCCGGGCCGGCCAGACGCCCTGCTTATAGCCCGATCGCGCGTCGTACGCGCAGCGATTTTCGTCTTCTCTTCGCTCACCCACCCGACAACAAGAGCGCCACCGATAACCCCGACACTTCCCGCGGTATAATCACAACATATATATATATTTTTTTCCTGTCCATTTTTGCATAACACGAGAGAAGGCAGAAGCCAAACACTCGAAACGGATAAAAAGAAATCACAAAAAAAAAAAAGAAGAAACACGCAAGCGAAGCCAAAAAGATTGGAAAGAGAAAGAAAAGAAAAACACAGAAGAGCTAGCGATCGCCTCACGCTTTTTTTTTTTTTTTTTTTTCAAAAGGCCACCAGGGCCACTCCAACGCCAGACAGTTCGAAACCTTGCGCGGCGCAGACGTCGGCACATGCAGGACGCTCAGCTGGCTCCCAATGGCAGCCGCGTCTCTCCCAACCCAGTCGCAGAAAGGTCATTCCCACTGCTCGCTAATGTTCCCGTCCGGAAGCCACGATTCAACCGGCACAAAAACCATCTAGGGGAGACTGGACATCGCAAGTTTGGCCTCCCCTAGCTCATCGCCGAACAAAACGTTCCACGCACGTTTGGCGTTTCCAAGAAGAAAAAAAAAAAGCGCGGCCGTTTTCAAAGCCCTCGGCCCCAACGGCGTCCGTTCGGGCCCAGAGCCCGTCGCAAGACGTCGTTGCGTACAAGAAGCGCAGGAGCCCGATCTGCTCACCATTCGGTGCAAACCAAGCCGTGTTTCGAGGCAGCAGCCGCAGGGCCCATGACAGTTTACCAGCCGAACGCCGTGCATCCTCTTCAAGCAAATATGGCCGCGTCACAACGCTCCCGACACAGCACGCACGCACAGACGGGGAAAGTCCAAGAAGCGCGCCCAGCGAGGGAGCAGCACCACGCACATTCACAATCGGCCGCCGCACACACGCACTCTGGTTGCGTCGTTCTCCCTAACAAGCAAGACGGTCGGCGGGGGGCTCGAAGACTTTCTGAGCGGAAAAAGCTTCGTCGTGGAGACACACAAACCTGGTCGGCCGCCAGAAACTAGACACCGCAACACCAGCAGCAACGCCACACACACACGGACCGACCGATTGGAATCGTCCCGAGGGACCGGCCAGGCGGCTGCGCGTATGCTGCGCCGCCGCCTCGGTTGCTCCGCCCTCCTCCCCCTCCCAATGGACTCGCCCACGACGCCGCTTGGGAGAGTCACCTGGCTGGCCCCGCGAGCGCATGACAGGCGTAGCGGTGCTGCAGCCCGCGGGAGCGCGATACCTTGTTACACTCGGCGTGCCCAGCGTGAACAGTGACCGCTAGTGGGGCCACATAGACAAGTAGTCATAGACAGAGTCGAACAGCAAAAACGAGCATCGCCGAGATCAAAAACGCTAGAACCCGACCGACACTCACCACGGGGGCAAGCTCGCGTACGCATTGCCCCGCGTTTCTAGCCATTCCAATGCACTGACCAGTCGACATCTACGGCAGCAGTTGATGCGCCCTTCAGCTACGTTCACGACTGCGACATCGAGGCGGGACGGAAAGCGATCAAAAGGGAATCGAAGAATAATTAGTGCAATCCGCGACGAAAACAGCCCCGAGCAGCAGGTAGACCCAAATCAGCGGCGAATGCGAGCGCACATTCCCGAACATCGTCGACGCTGCTCAGGAAAACCAAGTGATCCGGGCCTCGTTTGCCGTGAGAGACTACTCGCGTATCGAATCAAGAAACGAGCGGTGAAGCTGCGGATGAGTATTTAAGTGACAGGCATATACGGTCAAACTAACCTGCAGCTTCACGGCAAATCTCCAAGACGAGTGCGCTAGCCTCGCTCGCATCAATAATAACAAACAAAAGATTTGCTCTTCGAAAACGGAACGGGCCTCAGAATCTGTCCGTGCATTTGGTTCGTCGAATTCGGATAAAGAGGTCGGCGAAAATCTGAGCGAACAGTTAAAAAATACAACGCAATTACGTAGGTTTGTTGAAAACCGTTCCATTTTCGAAATTGTAACGCATCCAAGAAATTTTAAGAGTGTTACCATAACTACAGATATGTATGCAAAGCGTACGCTTCAAGAGTGCAGACGTTAAAAGAACAGCTGTATTTACCTTTTTGTGACTGTTGATGAATCCGATTTAAACTGAGGCAAAAACGAACAACCGTAAACCTCCGCCATGAAATCCTTTCCTGAACTACGTCACTGTGTTTAGGTTGCCTTCAGCCAATAGAAACGCGTCTAGCCAAACAAATTATAAACACGCACAAAATATTTTGCGCGGGAAGCTATGGATCGACAGTGATTGGCTAGTAAGGCGGATTTGGCTTCTGAGAAGGTTTCAGTTTCGTTTCTGAAACGCGCAACAAATTCAAGCGATTGCCGTGTGTTTACTTCATTAAAGCCTCACGGACATTAAAGGTATTCGAAAACACTATTCTATTTATTTTCACATAGTAACAAATTAAATAACATTTAAATTGCATGAAAAAGGAACGAGCGGGTGTCTCGATTTTTAGATTAAGGCTCGTTTTATTTTCGACTTCATAAAATAGGAGCGGGTTCTGACGAAATAATCCTGGATAAGCACGCCACCTTGTTGCCTTATAATTCAAACAAGCGCACACAAGACGAGGCAATGAAGATAGTTCTGCCACGTCTCGCCGTTTTTGGGTATGCTCCCCAAACTCAAATATTTTGAATGCGCGTGCGGCATACCTTAAAACAACTGAAGTGCATGGTCACTCACCTATACTGCATGCTTTCTGCACGAAAGCTGTACCGCATAAAGGAACAAAACGCTCCCGTTCCCGCTGGCTGCATCTCAATTAAACGTAACTTATGCAGTTGCATCAGTACACCGCTATATCTGTCCTCCACACGTGGCTGACCAAAGTGAAAACACCATGTCTTTATCATACTGCTCTGTCCCAAAAGGCAGAAATTCACGATTTTGGGAGGCATTTTTCTCGCCAGTATGGATGCTGCACACAAATGAGAAGTAGAATCAATCTTATTTCATTATTTCGAAGGAAAATCGAGGAACGTCCCGCATTCACTTCATTACACGCTCGGTCATTTCAGCACGTTAGAAAATGGCAGCCATTTATTCCCAAATTCGCGCAACTTGACTGCTTGCACGCCACTGAATACGGCAACATTACAGACGGCAATTCATGATCCCAACGAGACGCGCAACCGTGCAGTCGGAACTTTGCCGTACAAGCTGGAAAAATATATTGCAACTTTATTTCTTGTACAAAACTCAGGCGGTACTGTCGAGGACAATGCAGGGCTCCAGCTTGGGCCATGTCTTTTCTTTCACCTTCCTCCCCTCCTCTCTTCCCTTTTCGAGCGTCTCGTCCGGGGAGGTCGTCCTCGTCTGCTGCTCGGCAAAACCGTCCTCCGACGAGACGGCCTCCCCTTCCACCAGCTCCACCTCCGGCTCAAGGCTCGGAGCCTCGTTTGAGAAGTGGTTGCCATCGCAGCGGCCGCCGTCGGCGCCATTCTGCGGCTCGAGCACGGGTGGTTCCGAGTCCGAGTCTGTTCCCGTCGGCAAGCCCTTGGCCGCCCGGCGTTCCCCGGCACTTTTGGGCCCCGCCGAGGAGCACTCCGCCGGCTGTGGCAGGAACGGCATGCTGCTGCTGCTGTTGCTGTTGTTGTTCACCATGCTGCTGTTGCACGCGTCGTTGGTGTCTTCGTGGGAAGAGGAGAAGGATGGACGGCGCATGAGCCCCAACATGTTGAGGATGCTCGGGCTGTCTCGGTCCACTGCAACAGAAAAGAAAGTAAAAGAAAAAAAAAAAAGTCTTTGGAGCAATTTTTTTTTTTACTTCGTCTTTGCAGTCTTGTGTCAAATCTCTTAGAATCTGGCAGACAGAAAGGGTGCATCGTGGGTTCGTTCCTCTTAGTATTAGGTGTTTATCCGCATTCTACTGGCTAAACTGTCCCATTTTTCTAACTATAGTATTTCTCTAGAAAAGGGGTTCTCAAACTTTTTGGTCTCACGGAACCCCAGGAAGCCTCAAAAACTGCCGCGGAACACTCTCCCCCCCCCCCATATTTGCCGACCGAGAAGCAAGAGATGCACAATTGTAGGCAATCTTGCTTGTGTTGCTTCCCATATATCGCCACCATATCAATCGCAATGTCAGTACAAAGTGAGATGATTGCGCTTGGCATGGTCCTGCCGCGCAGCCTGCGGTTTGGGGGGGGTTGCAATTTGGGTGTTCGCGGAACCCAAGAGACCAGCTCGTGGAACCCCTGTGTTCACCGGAACCCAGTTTGAGAACCCCTGCTCTAGAACCTTGAAACCTACAACACAATAAATAAACAAGGTTTTAAGTTATAGCCGGCTTGCCCGTCTTCTCGACAAATCTATTGATTTCTATACTTTGAAGAACTCTCGCAGAGTGTCTCGGAGGTAACAAGCAGTAATGTCTATCTGAGTGGCTGATGCAGTCGTGTCTTAATAAGACAGACCCCGTTAATATGGATACCTCGCAATAGGAAAGAAGTTTTGGGGGACGTTTCGTTATTACAGACAGTTCACATTATAAAGAATATTTTGAGTAATGGAGGTGCCCACATATTAAAGAGACATTGCCATACTTTCCCCGAGAAATAGATTGAGCACACTTTGCAGTCCTTCAAGAACTGTGAATGGGATCTTACACATATACCATTTTTAAATTCTCCTGCTGGATGAGTACATAAACTATAAAATGATATGCAAAAGCGCTAGGCTTAAAAAGTCTAAAGATTGAACATTAGAGAAGGGAGAATCAACTTCCCAGCAAATCAACCATTTCACCATTACTGGTCCAAGTACAATTCACCTAAAGAGATAGAATAAAATGAGTCTTTTGCCATTTAAGTAGGCTCGCGATAATTCAAACTCGAATATTTCGTACTTCCGGTTAATTCAAACAGATCTGAAAATTTTGGTTGTCCCGCTATGTTTTTAATGCATTTATAAGCCGCTTAATTCGAAAGGCGTTTTCGCTTAATTCATAGTTTTTTGTTCTCGCGGCTCCGTTGAGTGCGCTTCTTTCCGAGCACCAGTGCACCGCAGAGAAGCAATACCCGCGGAGCTTGTTCTCGCGAGTGTTGCTTCTCCGCAATGCACCGGTGCTCGGAAAGAAGCGCACTCAACGGGGCTCAAGCAGGCACACATTAGCGGAAAACGGCATTCACATTACGTGTTTCAAGACTAGCAATGATGACCAAGACGACATCGAGGATGAGGAACAGCTCACGGGCATCATGCTTTCTGGCCTTGAAGCACATAATGTGAATGCCGAGCTGGTGGAATATGCTAGTCTTGACGATGATCTGCGTGTTTGTTGTGATGACTCATTAGAGGACATGAGGAAGTAATGCCAGCACAGTGCAGCAGTGAGAGTGAAGATGATGATGAAGAAAGGGATGACCCACTACCAACTGTCACTGCCGCAAAGGCCTTTGAGCACATCGCTCAGCTCCGGAAGTTTCTGTCTGCAAAGGAAGAGTCCCGTAAAGAGCTACTTGCATTGGCTGGTATTGAAAATTTTGTTTTGAGATCTCATGTACTGACTAAACAGTCCACAATCGCCAAATTTTTTGCCGGATGAATAAACTTATTGTCACAGTTCTTTCACCAATGTGTTATACCTGTACTTGCTTATAATTAGGCCTATGTAGAGGAAACTGGCAAAAATCTGCTTTGTATACGTAGCTATCCATGTAACAAGTCATAAAGTTGTCTAGTATCATATTTATATGAATTTCTGATAATTCAAACTTCTGGTAATTCAAACTAAAATCTGTGACTTCCTGGAGTTTGAATTAATGAGAGTCTACTGTATTTCCAATTTGGGAGGCAAATGCTTCGCATTCTGTTCGGTACGCGCTGCAAGAACAGCATCTGGCTCCGTCGGACACAGTCAATGTAATCCCCGCGAGATGCACGCTTGTCAAAAGATTCACAGAGAGATGATGCTTGCATGGAGCTGTTCGAAGTCAGGTACAAAGCACACCCCTTCAATGTATAGCCTTAACGGCAAAGTGGTGATGGTATATGAATACTGGCAAATGTAAAACTGCATTTCTGGGGATTGCTGGTTCAAAAGGTGCTTTGGAAAATTAAAAGCTTCTGCCCCGAAGGGTGCACACCGCCTCAATCGAGCATTATCAATGATGCTCACTGACTGACTTACCAACAGGAGGAGGCAAGGCTGTAGAGATGGTGGGCAGAGTAGGATGGGCTCCCGAAAATTCATTGGAAACGCTCGAAGAAAAGACCTCGGAAAAAGGCTCGTTGAGGTTGGTCTCTTCGTCGTCCAGGGAGATGAGGGGTGGGAAGTAGTTAGCGGAGTTGCCCGTCAAGCACTTGGGCTTCATTCTCCTCGTCGTGGGACCACAGGCAGTCACAATGGCAGTCGGGTGGTCGCACTCCAGCATGTGAGCAACTGTTGAAAGGAACGGGGTTGCAGGCTTGCATTACATGAATGCAGTGGCTAATGGCCATGCAGTAACTCTCGGTTATGTTACATTATTCTATTTCGAAGCAGCGAATGAAATGAGTCATCTTCCGATGTATTAACCTCCTCGTGATACCCCCTCTATGGGGAATTTGAGGTACTATACTAAATAAATAAATAACCTTCGATGTACGAGAATGTCATCTACAGATGGTGCCAAATATTCAACAAATATGAAGTAATGCGGAGCGCAAATTCGCCTGCTTTATGCAGAAGGGTTGCGATGATGTCAGAACGCCGAGCTCTTGTTGGCTAATTGAAAAAAATAGTGGCCAGACCTCAAGCCATCTAGCATTGAGGTCTACCGACTATTCTTCCAATCAAAGCCAATCAGAACTCTGCATTGTTCTGACGTCACAGTAACCATTGCTCAAAAAGCAGACAACTTGCTCTCCACATAGCCAATGGGCCGAGCGCATGGGCTCAAACGCAAGAATCAGTTCTATGAAGTAAATCCAGTTGTAACCATTAGTGCGCGACGCATCGCGAGATAGCCACACACATCTGCAGGTCTGAGGAGTCATACACCTTTGCTGACACTGGCTCAAAATAAAAGCCTTTGCTGCTGGTCTTTCTGCTATGAATACGCTAGACCAGGGGTTCTCAAACTTTTTAGTCCCAGGGAGCCGCAGCATGCCTCAAAAAGACCCAAGGAACCTCCTCCCTTCCCTTGCTGCCATCCGATAATAATAGGCAATAAAGACATTTAGACAGTGAACATGAGTGTATTGCACTGACAAAATAAGACAAAATGGAGCACTACAGATAGAATAAGAAGGCAGAGGGGTTAGCCTGAGGCAAAACGTTAACTATACAGTGTGTTTCACGAAAGGTGGACAAATTCGAGGTTGCAAAAACTATACGTCGCAACAAAGAAAGGTCCGTGTCGTTTTGGTCCTGGGCCAGTGGCCTAGTAAGGAAAATGATTAAAGTCAAAATAATTAGATTGTTAATTATTTTCGGATAATTAACTTCTTCAATATTGTGTTTAAGGGCATGGTTTTAATTAGAATCTTGCTGAGCCTCATAGAAAAACATTAAATCAACAAATTGCAGAACGATAGAAGGCGCACGCAGCAATTTAGGGCTTTCTGAAAAACCGCACAAATTCAACGAGTTTTTAAGTTTCGGTTTGCAATTGGAGCGCAACTCGGCCCCTACGGCACTGCCTCCCGTGGAGAAATAGTGCAACCAACTTCTGCTGCGTCGAATTCGTGCAGGGTTTCAGAAATCCGTAAAATGCTGCGTGTGCCTTCTATCGTTTTGCAATTTGTTGATTTAGTGTCTTTCGATGATGCTGAGCAATTTTCTAATTGAAACCAGGCCCTTAAACACAATATTAAAAAAAATTAATAACGCAAAAATAAGTAATAATCTAATTATCCCAAACTTTAATAATTTTTCTAAATAGCCTAGGACCAAAACGACACAAGCCTTTTTTGTTACGACGCATAGTCTTCGCAATATTGAATTTGTCCACTTTTCGTGAAATACCCTGTATATATACATATTAGTGCGAAGGGTCAGGTTGCTTTGCTCGCAATACCAACTCAATCCATAGCTCAGTCTGTGGAAGGTAAAACTAGGTGGGGCAGTGGGCACTGCAATTTGGGTGCTTGTGGGACTCATGAGACCAGTTTGCGGAACAACTGCGTTCCGCAGAGCCCTGCTTGAGAACCCCTGCGCTAGACCATGCTCCATAGCTACAGAGACTACCTGGTAGACAAGAAATAAAACCCCCCCGAACAGTGGGTGCCATCTTTTCATTCCATCTTTCGTGCCGAGTGCATTAGTCCTCATCTCTCGTCGATCACAGTTTGCGCTGTCCCTCTGTCATCCTTCTTCCCACCAACACTAGCCGAGGCCACATTGTAAAAAAGGAGGAGCCTATGGAATTGGAGAGCTGTGGGTCACGCACTCAGGATGTTGCCTTCGAGGGACCTGAAGCCGCACGGGCAGATGCCTGGCCTCCTGAGGGTGGTGGGGCTGATGCGGAACAGCGAGGTGCGGCTCTTCGGCAGGGACGAGTGACGGCAAATCATGTGGTCCGCAAAGGCCTTGGTGCAGTTGGTGCTGTAGTTGCACTGGCTGCATCGCACCGAGCGACTGCAACACGAGGCACAAGGAATAACAAGAGTATTTAGAAATAATAAGAGTATTTCGAATTAATGCACTCTTACACCCGCAGTTTCGTATGGTTTCTGTTGACGATGTGTGTAGGCCACGGACAATGATCTAGGACAATAGTCGTCACAGCGCGATCCAAGCAGAGACATTTTCGTCGGCATTTTCGCTTCTATACCTCCAGAAATTATCCCTGGCCTCGTGACAACAGAGCTTCTAACCTTCTCTACCATAACAGCCGTGTTTTGAGACGTAAAAGCTTTCGTAAACGGTCGCTCAACACGCAGCAAAGAGTCTTTATTCTGGTAACACCCTCATGAGCTACAGGAACCTGTGAACTCGGAAGACAGCCACATTACGCGAGGCCACTCTTGTACGCCAACTCAACTCTCCGACGTTACGCCACCGCAATCGAGCTACTGCCGGCGCTGCGCGTGGCCAGATGCTTTGTCTCGCGTGAATCTGGTTTCTGTCCGTGCACGGGGTCTACACCCGGCGCGGGCAAATGTGGGCTTTTCTTTAGGCGCGAAGCTCCTTAGGGTCTAGCCTTGTCCGTCCGTCCGCCCGACCGACGTCCGTGCTCATATAAAAAAAAAAGTTTGCACAGTCGACAGGATTCGAACCTGTGTGGGGAGACCCCAATGGATTTTTCATCGCCTTACCCACTCGGCCACGACTGCGAGACGAGTAGGGTGCTCTGAGATGTGGTAGTAACTCAAGAGCTGGGGATGTCATGAATGAAACGTTGCATGTAGCCGCTCAAATGTCAATACAGGAGCGGGAGCTGTGGCCAAATGCGTATATAATCGCGTTAAACTTTGCATGCATTGGCTCAACGTTTATAGACGAGAGGGCGCTGCGATCAAATGCTCAACTGTGTATATAACCACGTTCCATACCACACATTATCTTTCTGACATGGGCCGTTGACTTAAGCTATGGATATGCGTTCCCACGGCTTCTAGCGGATCCAAGCTGATCCGCTAGAAAAACCACTGGCTCTGCATTTCATCGACCATAAAGCAGTAATAATGAAGTCAAAACGCAACCCGGAACTCAGCACTACCTATGAGCAATAAAAAAAAATCAGCACAATCAGCACTACCTATGAATAATAAAATCAGTATCATCAGCACCACCAGAGCTTCGCCCCAATCAACATCATTCACCACGTGGAGATGCGGTCATTTTTTATTTGTTTGTAAACTCAGAGTTGGTACGTTGTCACCGACGGAATGAAAACAGCAGGGCGGTCCTTCAGCTGCCCCACCTTCAGCACGAGCTTACCACCTTCGACGACGCCTGGACGCCTCGCGAGCCTCAAACAAGCACGGGCAGCCAAAGCACGACGGAGGGCAACGAGCGTGTGCCCGAGGCCGGGCACCCGCAAGAGGCGCCCCGCCATTCTCGTACCGCCGGCGACTGTAATGCGCAAGGGGACAAGACGGGAGCCACGCACTTGAAGTGGTCTTCGTCGATGGGCTTGCGGCACTCCAGGCACAGCAAGTGCAGGGTCTGGGGCTCCAGGTGGACGGCCGGCACCGAGAACCTGGGCTGGCACGCCGACGGGTGATTGGCTGCGGGGGCCAGTGTGCTCGGCAGCGGCTTGCGGGGCTTCACGTGGGGCTCGGGCACCAGGATGGGGCTGGCATCGGCGCTCAGTATCGTCTCCACTCCTGCACGCGAGAGCGGGTGGGGTGGTCACTTGCAAAGGTATCCTCCATGTTCATGTATTATGTGCAATGGCAGATCTTTTGAGAGCCCACCTCAGAAAAATTAAAAACTTGTAACGTAAAATGAATGAAGGGGAGAGTGGAAGGTGGATAAATTGAGAAGAAAGAACAAAAATTCTGAACGCCCTCCAAACGGGGTCGAACCCGCCACCCCCAGATTGTGAGCCCAAAACTCAACCGCTGCGCCGAGCGGAAGACTTGCGAAGCGATAGCTGTTAGGTGCATTTAAGATTTATTTCACCAATCAACACCGCTGAACGCAAGAGTACCGCAAGCGGGTAGCTTCGACTTTTACTCCCGCCGCACGAGGGCTTGTGCAGCCGAAGCGCAATTGGACGTGAGGAACTCATGTTTGAGTCCGTCACTATGCAGTCATTCTACACTTCCCAACATGAAACACAATTTCAAAAAGGAATCTATAATAGAGGTCATACATTTTTTAGAAGCGCTCCAGCCATCTTTAATATGCCTCGGAACAGAAAAGATTAACTTAACAGACTTAACAAAAGCGGCGGCCTACCGAGGCTCAGCTTAAGCTATGATGTCAAACGATAAAAAAAGGGGTGCCAGACATGGGAGAACATAAAAAAATTGAGAGTGTCAGCAACAGAGATGCACTCTTTTGCTGAGGCTATCCCTCATGGCCTTGCCTGCTGCAGTCAAACCAACGCGAGCAAGCGAAGTCGGTGGAGAATTTCGATATGAAGTCATCATTTTAAAAAAAAGGGTGGCTTTTTCACCGACAATGTACAAAGAAGTAAAAGTGACAGATGTAGCACGTTCGAAGAAAAGCGAGGAAAAATGATGTTGTCACACATCAAAAGGACACAGGTGGAAAGTGATTAATGTGCACTGCCGTCGTGGTTGACGTCGTGAATAGTAATAATAATTGGGGTTGTGTGGATATTTAGACAGCGTGTAGTTGGTCAGCCATTTCAAAGTTGCGATGAGTCACTCGCTGTAGATCAGAAATTTAGCCAGTGCAGTACAATCGCTAGCCTGGGGTCTTTAATGTGCACAACGCAGTAGTGGTACACGACCGCATGCCGATACGATGCTCATCCAGATCGAAACGGGCGTGAGTGGGGATTGAACCCAGGATCCCTGGGTTCTGCAGTGCGAGCTTTCGCTCCATGTACTCCGAGCTGGTGTGCGCTAGCCCACTTGGCCACCGATCCCTCTGTAGACGTTGTGAATGCCAGTGACGACTGCAGCGAATGCTCGGTAATCGGTGAAGTGGGGCAAAGTGGAACACTGGATGCTCGGTAAAGTGGGAAAACTAACCACCCACCTCTTACTGGTGGTCAGTGTGGACGTGACACCGGTCGCGAGCCGCGAAAGCTGGCCGTTTTCTTCGCGCTCGCTCCTGAGACGAAGTACGGCCGTGGCGCAGAGGCGCCACGGCGGTGACGTTGGAGGTGACAACGCAAGTGAAGGGGCAGGCTTTCCCGGTGTTGTTCAGCGGTGGAGGGAGGGGTGATGTTGACGTTCGGCAATGAGCGGAAAGGGGGACGCATGCAGAGAAACGAGGCGAAGTTTGGGGGAAGGCGGGTGGAAGGCGGCAAGTTTTTGCAGAACATAATTTAGGTTTCGAGTTGGGTTAGAAAAGTAGAGATGTTATAGTGAAATTGAACGCAGTGGAAGTTTCTAAAGCCCTTCAACATTCCGCGTAGTGATTGGATACTGTCAAGGTAGGATTTCATACAACGCGAGCATTTTTCGAGAACACCCGTTTTGAAGTTATAGTTATCAGACGACAGGTGAAGACGCTCCGCTGACGCTTCGTTGCCGTTGTGCCGTAGTTGGCGGATCGTCAGGGCTCTCCTCTTTTTTTTTCTTTGTGCGGTGCGATCAACGGGGACACCCTAATTCTCTCTCCTCGCGCCACGAGGGGGGAACGAAGGGATTTTCCATCTCTGCTGCGACGATAGACAACAAACGCCAGCACCAAAATCCCTGCAAAGTGTCACCCATAAAGCCATCGCTTTAAAATCCTGTTATTTTTCATGGGGCTTTATCAGTCTACTGGCTACGACGGCACCCAAAGGTTCACAAGACATCTAAAAAAAGAGCAAATCATAGGCAGACACTCTGACTGCTACAGCGCAGGAGGTCCAAGTGTGATTGGTCAGTGCTGCGTTTGATCATGGCGCCGGCCAACCGCGGCAGTTTGTGATCTTGCCGACTTTCTCGCCGAGCGTCTAACTTGGAAGCCCAAGTGGCAAAGTCTTGGCCCGGTAGACCGAGAGGGCGGTCATTCCCTCACCGGGTTGGCCTTGCATGGAGAGATGCTCTTTGTCCTTGTGTGCCCGCATGTCACCCTGGCTGAGGAAGACGAGGCAGCAGACGGGGCAGCGGCGGGCAGAGGTACGGGCCAAGTGCTTGAACAGGTGGCAGTAGAACTTCTGCACCCCAATGCTGGCCAGGTTGTTGGAGAACTTCACCACATACACCCGCAGGCAGAAGCGGCACAGCAGGGCATTGCTTCCTAGGTGATCCTGAAAGGAGGGTGAAGGGGGACAGCAGTACATTAACAATGGTGGAAATGACAAATGGTGATATGGAGCAGCTCTTGTAGCAGGGAACGGGTTTTGAAGCAGAGATTCGCACTTTTGGAGCAAACAATCTTGAGCTTTCATGTCAAAAAATTTTATACTATCTCTTTAAAAGTTAGCCTGTGGAAACTTCAGCTGTTAGAGTGTTGAGAGACTATTTAAGGTATCATACCTAAAGGGGACCTGGCCACTACAGATATTTATTTATTTATTGAACAATCATACACCATTCTTTTTCCAGGTGTCTCCATTAACTTATAAGAAGTAACGATGGCATCTTCAGTTTGTGTTTGACATAAAAAAGATGTTTTCGACAACTTTGTAGGGTTTGCATCATGGTGATGTAACTGTTACGAGTTCGACATCAAATGGACACTTTTGTGCTGAATATGTCTCACTCTGCACTCGCTCATATTCAACCTGCTACTGTTCTTAGAGCAGCTAAGCAGAGCACATAGCTACTCTAACTGATCACAACAAGTAGCGCTACCTATTCATGTGATCGATGTGAGCCCCGTTGGCACAAAAACTGACAACTCTTCGTTAGGCACGTGAAAATAATGAATTTTGGGCTCAAAGCAAATTCAAAATGAATACGTAGTGGTTTAGGCCAAATATTTTTTGATCGAATATTGAATAGTTGCTGCACCTTTCTCCATGCGTTTCACTACTGTTACACCAAGCCTAAATAAAAATTCAGCTGGACTCGCAAAGGTCATTCCCAAGCTTCTAATTGCCAACTTATGAGCTCTGTTAAATTTAATCTAGCTATATTTATAGACTGTAGCCATAGACAGTCCAATGCCTACATTAGGATGGCAAGTAAATTACAGATTTGACATAAGATTAAACCTATAAGGGAGCCCTGCCATACCTAATTGAGGGGATTTATAAATCTTATTGCTATATGAAAATATTTTCTTCAACTCTGAATTAAAATAAGCACAAGTAATGAACACAGGTTGTTGAAACATTGCTGCCTAATATACACCCTTGCGTAAAAGCCACAGTTAAATTTTGAAGATTTTGTTGCAATATAAATATCACCAATCACATTTTCTATTTTCTTTTTTTTACACCAGTTGCGTGCGTGCTTTATACCACTTTAAAGGTGTGTTTTTCGCCTAAGTGCGCGGCTACGCAGCGGCAAAGCGAGTCGCGAGATCCCTGTGTCGGCTCCGCGGGTATCGCTTCTCCGCAGTGCATTGGTGCTTAAGGAGAAGCGCACTCAAAGGGGCTAACCCGCTGCAATCAACAGTTCGAAAAGTATGAATATTGCAGTTAATTTTGAAGCGAATATCAAAAAGCGTATAATTTGAAACTAGTATTTGATCATTCGAATATTCACACAGCCCTATTCCTCGCACATAGTACTTAGGAATCCGAAAAAACAACAACCATACTTTCTTAATTTTCAGTGGCATCGCCAAGAATGCCACGTGCCAGACACTTCCAGTTTGCTTTTTGAGAACAACTCCCTTTTGGCACAGACATGGCACAAATTGTGCACAAATACAACCTTTGGAGCAGCATGTCGCAGGGTTTTTGTTCTGGCGCAGTTTGGCGCAAATGGCGCAGCAGTTCCACCACTGCATTAAAGCTGGTTCACACATTTGTGTTTGACTGTGACTGAGCAAACTGTGATCTCGAGCGACCGCTTGCCACGAGAGAAGACACCACGAATCAGCGGCACACACTGGCACCGTCTCTTGAATAACCCTGAAACTGCGCATAACTACACTGAAGATTTTCAGTATCTGTGAAACCATAATCATATCTGTGAAACGCACCACCTATGAGAAATCGTTGCTTATAGCGTTGTCAGAATTACTGCAAGCCCACGGTGAAGTAATGATGCATAAAAAAATGAGAAAATAAGTGCAGAATGCAGGTGTTCCTGGCTGCAGTCAGATGCAAATGGAACAAGAATAGCGAGAGTAATGAAAGAAAAGAGGAAGGGTAACGGAACAGAAGAGTGACGGTAACAAAATTAGATTTGTCTAAGTGTAGTTACCATGCCCATTCTGAGATGAAACACAAGTATAAACATGGTTTGAATGCAACAAAATGTTTGTATAATTGTGAAGCACAGCTTGGTGGCCCAGACACCTCACAGCCAGGCATGTAGCCAGGGGGGGGGGCCATGGGGCCCGGCCCCCCCGCTCCCTGAAATCTTCCGTTTTGCTGGGGCCTCCTCTACCCCCCTCCCCCTCGTACAGCATTTTGTCATGGGCGGCGGCCCCCCGCCCCTTCCTTCCCCCTGCACAAACAAAATCCTGGCTACGTGCCTGCTCACAGCAACTGGATTTTAGTATAGACAGAGGTTCTTACAGTATAATCGTTAAGGACACCCGAAGGTGTCTTCAACCATTAGCAGTGAAGATGAACACATTCTTTATGGCTGGTGCCTAAGGCGGTCAGCTAAAAACCTCAAAGTTAAATGTTTTTGCTCATTGGCACCATTTTGTTTCAACTAAACATTGGAGCTCTAAACCACAAACCATTTTTGAGTAAAATCACATATGATTAAGTTAAAATACTCAACCTTGCTTCAAAAAAAAAAAGAAGGCTTTACTTCAGATTGGCTTTAAGCTGATGGAGAGGTCAACCCTGAGAGAAAAATCATCTTTCCAAACAGCACTGGCAAGCGACAAGGTTTCTGATACCATTTCTTCCTACCACATCACAACCAAAGCCACCAATGCTAAGCAAAGAAGTCTTAGGAATTACCTGATGGAAATGTTTGAGAACATCTTTGTGAAAGGATGAGCGGTAACCACACAACTGACAAGAATATGGCATCTCTGAGGGGTTGTGATAGAGCTTCATGTGGTCGATGAGACTAGGCACCAAGTCAAACTCCTGGCTACAGATGCGGCACACTATACCGTCATCTTTTAAATGAGCCTGGAAAGGAAACAGAAATGTTGTTTTAAGCATGACAAAGTGCCCAAGTACAAGTGAACACATTGCATTTATTTGCTTTACTGGGAAGAACAGCTGTCTCTCCCAGTAAAGTTCAGGTTCAACTTTTGTTTTTCTGAGGGAGGCAAATATATTACTACTCAATGTAGATATAGAAGGAGCGGATGATCCTTAGAAATCCTCTATTGAATGTGAATCAGTTTGGCAAAAAATAACCTAATGTGACCGCTATAAATATTTTTGCAATGACACAAACTTGGCATGAAGAGATGAGCTAGCAAGAAGCTCGTTCAATACAATGCAACTTGAAAGAACAATCATGTGTGCTTGGGTGGTTATAGATATGCACCTGCAATCTTCTTGCAACTTATATCAACCCTTTTTTTGTCATTGTTTTTCACACTTCCACATGCTGATCGTCGTGTGTGCGTCAAAATTCAGCACAGTCTGTTCTAGACTACCCCTAAATTTGTCTTCAAATATAGTCAGCTTACAAGCCCTACTCATTGACATTTTGTAATGATAAATAAAATCAGAAAGTACTTGTAGATTTTCAAAAGCAGGCTGTTGCAACCACATCTGGAAAGTTCAGGTACCATTCATGACAAAATTGGCTGCAAAATATCCCACACAAGCGGTCACACCTAAGAGGCACCAAAAACATAGAAAACGCCGACGATTGAACAAAAGGTACCTTGAGTCAAATAAAGAAAATAGTAAATTGCTCAAGGTTAAAGTAAGCTTGACTCGACAAGGCCACCTTGCCTCGTCACTTACTTTGATAAAGGACTGTCGGGTCAGAAAACTATGGGAGTTATCAAGTTATTAAATTTCGTTCAGGTCACCCAGAGATGTCCCACAGGTTCCATGTACCACAGTTACCAATTTGTTAAAGAGCCACAACTCTTGGCCGACATATTGTTACATTTCATATATTCTTGTTTTAGCTTGCTCCTAGTATTTCTAGGATCCCATAAAATTTGTTTTCCAAATGATTACGGTATATCTACGGCTTCCTATCTTCAGGATATATCTTTCCCCGTAGATTCGGTGTTATGTGACAATTCTCAGTGTCGGACAGAATATCGGCCTTTGTTGGGGCTTATGTCGAAGGAAATGGGACGGAGGAAGGGAATTTTCCAACCTCCAGGGAACATGCACGCATCTCAAATGCTTGGGAAACGTCTTGGTACCAATACGAAAAGTAATCGACACAAGGGGCGTCTTTCTCAAAGAAAGGAACATCCATGTAAACAGTTCAGTGCGGGCTGTGTTCCCGGTGAACACGAAATAAAGCTGAAAACAAAATTTTCTTCTTGTGAAGCTTGAGTTCTTTTCATTCGAGGACAGCTCCATGTCAATGTTTCTTGGTTTTCCCCAGTTTTAAATAAAACTGTCTCGAGGTTTATTTTCGAAATTTATTGGCATTTACCGAAACAACATAACCCTTTTACTTGGCACCAACTATTTCGTGCTACACTGTCAAGGCTAGCATGCTCCCACAGTGCTGCAGCTCCGCACTGCTGTAAGAGCCCGTGACTTTGTCTCGCATCCTGTTCGCATTCGCTCGCACAACTATAGCTTTGACAGAGCTGGAGCATCGTGAAAGCTACCTTGACAACATAGCATAAAATATGACGCCGGTTATATTTAACAATTTGTGCTCAGAATTTGTTTCTCTTCATTCCTGTGCTGGTGAACACTGCAGTTTTTTTCTTCCCTGTTGGTCCTTAGTACCCTTCTCAAGAGACAGGTTTGCTAATGTAATAGTAAAAAAAAGTAGCTGACACTAGGTGTTTGGAAACAGCCCTAATCAAAGGATGATGGGAAAGGGCACTCACCACTTCCATATGGCACTGCATGCTGTAAGGAGTTTCAAATTCTTTAAAGCAATATTTACAGATGGTGAGATCACTGAGGTCAGGGTTCTTTTGCCGGCTCCCTTCTATGTGGTTCGTGATGTGCTTCACCGTCTTGACGTTGTCCACAATCAGCTTCTTGCAGATGGGGCACTTTGAAGCGAAGGAGAGACAACATAAAGTAATTACAACAACTACATTCAGTGGTGCAGTAACTACCCCATCCTCCTGGGCTGTTTCGTAAAAGACCTATGAAATGTGTGGTTTCAGAAAATCATGACTTTATGTAGAAGTTATTCAAAATATCATTAGCCAAGCTTCAAAAAAATATATATACCAGCCTGAGATTTTGGAGGCATTATGAGATTACTTTGATCAACATCAAGCTATTTCTGATAAATACTCAGTAGCATAATCTCAAAATACAAAAGAGGAGATATAACGCAGTGTGTCCCCAACATCCCAAACACCAAAAAAAAGGGTCGCAACAAATAGCTAACATTAGCCAGCGAGCTGAAATCTGCCTTAGAGGTGTTTGTGTCGTTGGTTTTACCTCGTGAAAGATAAAGCATAGCCAAAACATAAGCAAAGCCTTTGACACATGCGAGAGACATCCATAGTTGTAGTAGCTGTTGTATTCGTTCCAGTGTAAATTCTCTGAGAAAGAAAGCTGCCGTCCATGTGAGCCAATCAGAGCAATGAAGAGAAGCACGTAACAGCTTAGTCCAAGAGGAGCACACTCCAGTTGTCCACTGTCACTTGTCTTGCTGCAACACTTCAACTGGCTCACCAGTGCGGTAGCCTCTGCAATTTGTCAAGTTATGCTGAACGGGAATATATAAAGGTGGCACGTACTAGCAGTGTCCTGGCCTCAACTACCAATTAGGTAGCCAAGTAACAAAATTTTAGCACGAAACATCCCCAAGCAAAACATATCAGTAGTAGTTACTCACATAATAAATGTACGCACGCACCCCCCCCCCCCTCCCCCCCGGGTACCAATATTTGGACTTTTTTTTTTCCCCTCGCATAATGAATGCTCCTTGAATTTTTAGCTCCGCAATTTTCAAATTGCGTCCAACCTAGCTAGCCACCAAGCCAGTTTTATTTTTCTGCCAATCGGTCAGGCTAAGTCGAGCCAAGCCAAACCACTCTCGTAATGGCTGCAAGTGCGTACTGGCGGAAGTGATCAACCGTGTAACCGAGCAGCGCGCACATTTGAGGACGCTTGGGTCGAGGAATTGCCCAGCTCCAAACATTCTTTGCCTACCGAATGCATTGACGTCAACAAACACGCCATTATCTGTGGTCCACTTCCGGACAGCGAGGTTAGGCCTAAGAACGGTCGCATTGCTCCCCGTGCAGAGTGAGCTTCGTGGGGCGCTTTTCCTTTGAAAAAGGCAGACTGAAAGCGCCCTAAAAAGGTTTGAAACTTATAAAGCATGGTTACTGTGGCGCGCCCTCAACAAGCCGTGGGTGCGCCTCCATCAGTGGAGACGTGCCACAGTACCTTGCCGTGCCATATTAGCACTTAATATGACATTTGCACGAAGCGTGCAAATGCAAAAATTTTACCCCGCGTATTGAACGCCCTCCCACCCAGACATGTGTAAATTTTTCGGGGAAAAAATGTGTGTTCATTATGCGAGTAAATACGGTATACGTACCACTAACTACTCAACAGACCAATCGGTCAAATAGAGTGTCCATAAGTGAAAAAAACAAATGCACCAATGACAACCACTGCAGAATATGCATTCTTTTTGTAAAACCCAGGAATCTTGCACTCAAACCCACTCCTGCCCGTTTCAATCTGGATGAGCATCATACTGGCGTGATGCTTGTTAAAGACCCCAAGCTGGCAGTGGTACGGCACTGGCTAAATTTCTCATCTACAGCAAAGACACCAGATGCCCACTGAGGTTGACTAATTTCCGGCTGTCTAAACATGCTGGGCACAAGTATTAGGGTTTCTCACTCATTTTACAGCCATTAAGATCTTAAGAACAGACTGTGCACAGGTGATTTCTACAAACACTTATACACTCCATTTACCGCTAACCCAACAGAGCAGTGTTCCCTTTTGCTGGACCAATCGACCACTTTTACACCTTTTGTTGCCCGACTCCACTCTCTGTGTGATGGCATGCACAGAAATTGTGACCGCAAGGTGCAAGACAGACGACCGACGGCTCCAAGAGGCACGTCGCTTCCACTGCCCTGTCAACTTATCGGTAAACAGAGTATAGTGCAGATCGGGGGTTCTCAATCTTTGGGATCTCAAGAAACCCCTCTCGGTCTCGACAATGATGCAATAAAGCAGGGTAGAAGCCTAGAGACCTTGGAGGCAATAATGCGCATACTCCTAGGAGGTGTTTGGTTGATAGTTACTACGCATCACTGAATGACTTAGAACTTTAAACATAGCGTTTAAAGTGGTAAAACACTTTGCTTCAGGGCATGGATGGTCGAGGAAATTCTCGGGGAACCCACAAGAGTGCTCTGGGGAGCCTTTCTAGGAACCTAGTTTGAGAACCAACAGTGTAGATGGAGAATTTTGTGTTCTGCATGCAGCACAAAAAAGGATGGTGCTGACTGGTTGGGCAGAGGGGTAGTGCCTCACTGGCAGCAACCCCTGAAAGTGGAGAGGTACCTTGAAGGAAAAGTTTCCTTTGGTCTCCGAGAGCTGGCCCTCCTCCGAGCAGGGACCCTTCCTTGCATAATAGTACTCGTCCAGGACGACCGCTTTCTTAGAAGGGCTGGTCTCCCCGTCCGGTCCCGCTGCCGGCGCTTCTGAAACCAGGGGAAGCAGTCCTTTTCCTGTGAACCCTCGAGTGGCCAAATAGGGATTCCAAAGCACCACGGAGTGCGTTGTGCCGTGGCTTCCGACTTTGTGGGAGAGAGCTTGCTGCATATCTGCTCCGATTAGATAGAGACTCTTTTGCGGAACAGCTTGTTGCTGTTCCGCAAAAGTTCTGCGTCGGTTTTGACAACAAAGTCTTAGAACATCCACCAACAAAGCCGAGAGTTCTTGTGCAAACTCAAGCGACTTTTTGCAGAACAAACATTCCCGTGTAATTAATGGTGGTAAGGGATTAATATAAGAAGTAAAGATATCAAGGCAGCTCTCCACTGTACATTTTCAAACATGGAAAGAAAGGAACACTAAAGAATTTGAGAGATGTCTCACATAGTACTGATGAATCTATACACTCTAATGACTTCACCATTACAAGCTTCATATTTTGCAGGTTTGAAGACCAAGGATAATCGAAGAGGAAAGAAGTCAATAGCTAAGTTACAAATAAAAGCAGAATCAAATATAACAACAAACTAGACTGCCACCAAGCTCTCGTCAGCCATTCTGCGACAGCTCTTATGATTTTACCCTCTGCACTGCCTCTATTAGTAGCTGTACCACGCCAAACGATCCAGGCCTAAATTCAACTCTTATGGATTCAGTCTAAAAAAAATTGTATGTGCTATTGGTGATGTAGAAGTACCTTTTGCAAAATATTTTTGCACTAACAATTTTCTTTTTTACAACATTTTGAATTTTGCAAAGAACAGGCCTCAAAGGATAAAAAACAAAACTTTGATTAAACGGTTTGAAATAAGACTGCAAAATAAAAAACGTTTTTAGTAAATAAATATGAATATTCGAAAAAAAAAAAAGCTTCGAATATCGAATTAAATGTACCACTAAAAAATAAAAAAAAATAAAAAAATAAGCATACTTTTTTTTATTACGGTATCTTTGAAACCAAAAATGATGTTAACAAATTCAAGTAAATAAAACTACCTGACTAGGCAGCATATAAACAAAGCAACTGGTAACATAGCCATTATACATTGTAAAATAGCCATTATACAATGCAACTGGTAACATAGCCATTATACATCATACACAGTAATCACCTGTCAACTGTACATACATGAAACCAGGCAAAGGGTGCAACTAATAAGTTATACAAATTGACAAAATTAAAGGGGCTCTGCAACGACATTGGGTAGGAATATGTCTTACTTTACACCAGCTTCCTGGCACTAGTGGGACCCAAGAATACTCGAACGCAACACCACTGACCAAAAAGCGTCTTTGTCGCGATGGAATTCAAAGGATGAAAACGGAGCTTTTCTTTCAGTCCCTCCTTCCAAAGCCGCCTTTTGCTCCTTCGCGAAATTTGATGATAGAGCTTGGGGACAATGGCAACAGTACGATCCTCGGGAATGCGTCATTGAGCTTTGCGATCCCAGCTGTGACGATATTCAAATGCTGCTCCCACAGTGGACGCGAAGACTGCGTACGCATTCGATCTGGGCTCGTGACAATCGATGCCTCGACATGCATTCGGGTAGTGGCCCGTGTCCAATCGCTGAAACGACGACAATAGCCGAGCCATAACAATGTCTGGAACTCAGCGCTTGTCCTGTGCTTTGCCAACCCCAGCGCGTGGCTATGATCAACATTGGCGGCATATAATCGGCTCCAGATCACTGGGCCGCTTGTTCTGGCTGCGAGTTGAGGGGGTGAACGGTGTTCGTTTTTCTTTAATTTTTTTCTGGAACTTCTATTGGCGTGGGGTGAAAAACGAACGCATGTTTCATAGGTCATTAACGTCAGGGATCCGTTTTAAGCGGTATTTGCACAAAGTACAAAAATTGTTGCATCGCCCTTACAAAAATTGTTGCATCGCCCTTTTAAGAGCGTACAAAACAGTACATGTCTAGATAGCATGCAAAAATGCAACCTGTGTCACACAAACAACTGGTAGTAACTAGGGGTGTGCAAATATTCGAAACTTCGAGTACTTCGCGAATAATGCTTGCTTTTCGATTCGATTCACTTCACACTTTCGCTGTTCAGAGTATTTGAGTTGTTCTAATACTTGAGAAACTATAAATAGCGCAGAACTCGCTGATTAGTGTTAACCCACGGTCGAGTTCCCTGTTTTGTCCTTGGAATGCGCAGTATGGTTTCAAGCTTGGCAAACCCGAAAAGCCAACCTAAGTGCCTTCTTTTTTTTTTTATGAAGCACTGAAAAGTTATCTCCATGCGGTAGCACTGTCTGTCCTACGCTTGCCATGATGTCTGGATTGCGGAGTTGGCGAACTGGTCCTGGCGCAAATGCTGCGATAGATTTGATGAAGGACTACGATTTGCACTGGCACGTGCATCGTCGCGACAAATCACGACGTTTCAGGCAGACGCCCGAAACATTGTGTATTCCTTCCTCTCCACATTATTTTTTTAGTGTAGTCATTACAGTAGCCAAGGTGCTATAGATTTGGATATGGATTTACGGCTCACCTCGGCTATCGGCGATATCTGGCTCGTGTTATTTTCCACTTGATTTTCCGGTTCATCAGTTTGCCAGTATTCCTTTTGTTATTTATTTCTACCTGTTTTCACTGGTAAAAGTAAGACTTGCTCCCTCTGCCAAAAAGAAACAATGTACTCTTAATTTATTGCTTCTTTGTGGCGCCCTTTATGGGCAGAACTATTGCACATGGAAAGAGATAGCGCAAAGTCAGGGCGGCTGCGCGGCGCGATCGTACGATCTCCAACCGTGCTGTGGCTTGTCGACCCGCCTCGGCTAGTGTACTTCTGTTTACAATCCCGTGGTTGCGTCCACTAGCGTAAAAAGAAATTGTACAAAGCCGGTGCAGCTGCATGACGCGATCTTCAACTTTGTATTGTGGCTTGCCGACCCGCCACTGCTTGTGTACTTTCATTTATACTCACATAGTTGCGTTCATCCGCATGTCCGGCTGTGTTGTGGCTTGCCAACCCGCCTCCACTTGTGTACTTTCATTTACGTTCTGTAACTTCACTCCTTGAATGGTGTTTTACCGACTGATCACTTGATCAGTCGGTAAAATCACACACAAAAAAGAATTTTTAAAAATTTGTTTCTTTGTTGTTTTGAATTACAACTGTTAAGTAGGTATGCATTTTTATACCAAACACCTTCTTGTGTTTCTTTTCTTGTTCTTTTCTAACTGAGTTTTATGCTATTTGTTCAATGCTTGCAATACACCAAAATTAAAAAAAAAAGAAAAGATTTTTTGCTTTTAAAGAATAATACTTTTATTTATTAACTACATATAACCATAAAATATGTATGCAGTTTTAGACTGTACACCTTTTGGTTTTTACTTTGAAAATGGAATATTTCGCAATTCTTTTTAATACTGGCAATGGACCAAATTCCAGAACTATTTATTCACTTATAGAAAAAGAACACTTTTTTCTAACTGCTCGTTTCTTGTGTTGTTCTAGGCTATCCATATTTCTAAACCGACCACCTTTATGATATTTGTTTTTAAAACCAAGTATTTTGCTATGTGTTTAATATTGTCCATTTATTTTACGAAACACAGCAACAAATTTTTTACCAAAATGTTTTTTTTAATACACTTTGTTTCTCTTAGTATTAACACACATAAGTTTTAAATCTTCACAAGGTAGCTTGTTTTTAACATAAAAGGTAAATCAGCTTTTTAGGACATTTTTAATGCATCTGGACCCTTCAAAACACTTGGAAATGCAATACAAAATATACTAGATAATTTACAAGAATATATTAACCTATTGCACAGAGCTTTTATTTTGCAGTCTCGTCTGAAAAAAAAAAATATATACCGTAATATCCCGAGTCATCGCCCATCCCCGAGCCATCGCCCACCCCATTGTTTGGGCCAATATCGATTTCCGAAAAAACACCGAGTCATCGCCCACCCCTTCAAATACCCCAGCGCGGACTCTGCGATCCGCGAACACTCATCCTACCCGAATGACGCGGTCGCGCACCTTACAGTTGGAGGGCGTCCGTGACAAAGTAAAACGAAGGAGGGAAAGACACTTCTTTTTGGTTACGCATTTCCTCCGTGAGCGACCCCGAAGTGGTCGTGTATCCGTGCGAAAAGAAAACGATGGAGATAACAAAATAAGAGTTTGTTAACGTAACCGCGGAGTGTTAGGTCAAAGTCTGTCTCCGCCGAAGTAAGGTCACCGCGAACCTGCTCCTTCTTCCCGCCCGTCGCGAGCGCGGTTGTGCAATATTTTAGGCAAAGCCAAAGCGTAAATAAAGCTTTGCTGGAACGTCCTACACAGACGTTTGCAGAGCGTCCCAACCGTGCATTGATAGCCCGCCGTGCACGGACGCACGTATGTACGCACCAAACAAGTTGCGCAAGAGCTTGCAATTGACAAGGCGCCCGACTTGGCCCGACGCCAAAGTATTTGCCAACGCGACCGCCGGCTTTCCCGCTTTCCCAGCATTGCTCTTGGTCGCTTCTTTGGTCCGCTCGCTCGCTCGCTCGCTCGTTGCGCCTGGTCGGTTTTTTTATTTTCTTGTAGACTTTTTTTTTTTTTTTTTTTACTAACTAGGAGAACATAATGGTGACATTCTTTCACGGAACAAACGTTCGCGCTATATGCAGATCGGCGGTGTTTCTAGCGCGTATGCAAGCAACGGACTTCGCTATAGTAAAATATTCTTTCGTGAGCATTTTTTCTATAAAACAATGAAAATAAATCGAGTTTTGAGTTTGAGGTATCTCTTGTGCATCAGCGCTAGATACGCAGAGAAAAATAGGCGGTTTTTTCCGCTTTTTTTCAAGTGTTTGTGCTCACCCACCGAGACATGGCCCACCCCACTTTCTTAACGAATTTCAGGCGGTAGGGGGGTGGGCGATGACTCGGGATATTACGGTATATTAATTGTTTTTTACCTTTTGGCTTTTTTCCTGCGAAAATCAAGATGGTATCAAACCAAAAGTTATTGCAAAAAATATTTCACAAAAAATGGTTTACATCACCAGTAACACATACAATATTCTTGGACCAAATTTGTGAGGGTCGAACTTAGGCCTGGATCGTTTGGCGTGGAATGACTCAGCTAACTCGAGCAACACAGATGCACATGAACATGGGCTGCGCATCTACTTTCCTGTTGATCAAAGGCTCTCAAATAGGTGTCCGTGGACCCTTTGAGGTCCACAAAAGCATTCTAGGGGTCCGTGAGCCCTGCCTCATCAGTTAAAAGACAAAAGCATTCTAGGGGTCCGTGAGCCCTGCCTCCTCAGCCCTGCCTCATCAGTGCCCGCGACTTGAAGATGAAAGATCGCCAACTGCTTTGCACACGTCAGATTTTCCATCGCGAGCATGCCTTCTGAGCAGGCGCACAATTCCCAGAGCTGCAATGGTCTCTACAGGAGTGTGTGAAAACAAGTCGACAAAGCCACCGAGGATAACTCATTCGTTTGTGCTTGTCGGTGCAGACGTTCTCGTTGTAGCTCCTGCCACAGATAAACCTTGTGTGCGGCCAAGAAAAACACGAAGCGACGTTGGAAAGGCACTTTTGGGGAAACGCCGACGACTGTGGACACACGAAACATCCCACGGCTGCTTCGAAACAAAGTGGAGTGCAGCAGCGGTGACAGTGTTCTTGCGATGCCTGGAGCAGTTCGAGGAGAACTGATGCCTGGATGAAATTATCGACAAACTCCATTTAATTATTTTTTTTACTTGGTGAAGCAGCCGCTTGTTGTTCATAACAAAGGTTTCTTTGATTAAATATACAGTCAGAATGTTCCTCAGTGCTCTTGTCCACCTGGTAGGCTGATGGCAGTGTTTTTTTGGCTCTATTGCTTTTTTCGAATTACTGCTTATATCAAATTTTTTCGCCCTGCTGTTGGCTTTGTTATAACGAGGGATTGCGGTATGTTGTTTCAATTAACTATCATCAATGAGGTAAGTTAATGATTATGAATGGTAAAAAAAAAATAATACACTGATAAAGTAAGCAGGGGACGGCTTACCAATTGGCTGTTGTTTCTCGACTTGCACTCCATCTTTTTCTTCTTCCTTGGAGTCATTCTTCTCATGACAGTCGTCTTCACTGGAGCTGGTCTCGTCCTCCGAGCTGCTGTCGCAAACAATCACTTCAGGCTCGGCCTTGGGAACGGTGGGAGAGATCTCGGACGCCTGGACTGGGATGGCTCCAGGCATGGCAAGCATGTCATCAAATGACACTGCGACAAAAGACGCGCGGTCAACTCATGCTTCGATTGAAGGCGGCCTTGAAAACGTGCCGGAGCACGAAGAGGAGCTCTGGAACAATGCCTGGAATGTGTCTCCAACTCGTGCGTCTACTGCGTCCTCAAAGGGGGTCTCTCGATTTCTGCCTGACAACATTGCAGAAGTGCTAAGTGCTATGTTTTTTTTTGTTTTTTTTCAGGGCTGTGTTGGCACAGTTTTTAGTGTTGATTTAGTGCTGCGATGTACGCACAAACCGGCCTTGAATAGGACACTAAACGCGCTAATCGGAGATGCGTTCCAGAAAGAGTAGCTCCGGCGCACCTTTCCACCCACTGTGCTCCAGCAGATCCGTCATGATGCTCCAGAAGGACTGCTTGGGATCCACGCCGAAGCGCTCGCGCCACTGCAGCTCGTCCAGGAAGCCCTGGACCGTCTCCAGCTTGAGCTGGTTCACCACCAGGCGGCCGAACAGGTCCGTCAGGCGCCGCTTCAGGTAGGCGTGCACCAGGTCGGGCCCCGGCTGGGGGGCGCTCTGCCCCGAGTGCACCGTAAAGCCCTGCTGCTGCAGCACCTCAAACTTGGTGTCCTCGGTGACCACCACGCTGCCCGGCCGCAGCCAGGGCTCCAGGCTCTTCAGGAAGATGGGCGAGTGCCAGCCCAGGGCCACCGACACGGCCTGCCGGTTGAGAGACGTCACTGCAGTAACTCCAAGCTTGGCACCGTAATGCGTTGCCATAGCTCCGCACGAAAGGCACACGAACTTGCTCGCCGCATGCAACTCGAAAAGAGCCAGAAACAGAGGGTTCGTTTTACGGTTCGGCGCCGCTTGCGCAGAGGCCGGCGGGAGACCCCGACGCACCTTGAGCCGAGTGGCCATGGTGGAGCGGTCAAGAGCAGCCAGGACAAGGTAGCGCCCCATCTGGGCCGTGGCCACCTCCACCCGCACCCCGGGCCCGCCAAGCCGGGGCTGCTGGATGGCCACCGCCCGGGCGCACACCTCCTGCAGGGCACGCCACACCGTGCGCACCAGGAAGGAATCCACGCCGGTCTCCCGCATGGCCAGCGGGGCGTCCGACTGCACCGCCCAGTGGTACACCAGCACCAGCACCCGCCAAAGGGGCAGGCCAAAGCGGGCAAAGAAGCTCGGTTGGGGCAGCACATTCTTGCGCTGACAGCTGCACGGGACGAGACGAGACGAGGCACCCGGATTACAGGGGCCGTGACGAGGAGGCATTCATGCCGTTCGTGCATTTCACTCAAGTTTCGTAAAGTTTCTAACGGAGAAGGTTTTCCTGAAACACTCCCCTGTACTCCAAACAAGCCTGCGTTTGCTTACACTGAGTGTGGGCACTGCATGGTCGGAGAAACCAGATTTGCACGAGATGAAGCATCTGTGCGTGCAAGTGCCGACTGCAGCGCCGCCATAGACGTCCCAAAATCGAGATGGTGCATACTCCGTTCAGCCGTAAACTGACGGTAAGGTGAAAACTATGCACTTGCCGGACCAATCCTCTCCACTACCTGATCCCACTCTCCACTTCTGGGCAGGGTTCTCCCCACGGTGGGCGGCAGTGGCTTTGCCGCCCACCGCTCCGACTGGCCGCCCACCACTCTAACTGGCCGCCCACCACTCCAACTGGCCACCCACCGCTTAATTCTTTTTTTTTGTTTTATGTCGCGGGATGACGATGCGATGCGAGTTTGCCTGCGCGGCTGCAGACCGTTGCCGTCGTACGCAGCAGGTCCGCGCACCGCCACGTTATCGTTCACTATTGCATCTCTGACTGCCGCTACTCCCACACTGCCTCAATCAAAGAGCGCGGGTGCTTGGCATGTTTCTATTTTTATTTCTTTAGCTCAGCTGCGCGCCACCGGCAGTGCCGGGGGCAATAAACAGACGCAACAAACCAAAAACAAACAAAAAAAGGACAAATGTGCCCCCCCCCCCCCCCCTTTTCTTCCTCCTTCCTCCTCCCTCCCTCCCCCCTCCCCTCCTCTTCTTCTCCCTCCCCCTCCCCCCCTCCCCTCCTCCCCCTCCCCCCCTCTACCGGTTACCCAGTAATGTCCACCCCTCAGAAATTCCTGGGGAGAACCCTGCTTGTGGGTATACGCAGGAGCGTGATCAAGTAACAAAATATAGAGGTATGACTGGCCCGCACTGTCAGCTTGAAAGCGAACATAGTACTGTACCGCTTTCCAAGAGGAATCCAGACTAAGCCCAAAAATGTTTTCAGACTCGTGCAAAGTGCCACGACTATGAGCATGAGTGCACAGTCCCTGAAAGCTTTGGAGGAATCAACATGTACACATTCAGTACAATGCCAATTGTAACACTCGTGCCTTGTAGGATGCTGCACTGGGGATATGAGTGCATGCGTGTGTCCAAGATGCTTTCTTAAGGTTGTGTGCACGCACTCACTCGGAGCAGAAATGTAAACACTTGAGTTATACTTCATGACCAGAAATGATTAAATCTGCAGCAACAACATTTGGACCTTGTGCAAGGAGGGTGAGAGCCGAACCTAGATGTTTTGAAACAGCTAGGCACGTGACAAGTAGTTAGATCATATGTCCTGCTTCTGTACCGAATGTAGCAGAAGAATTGAACATTGTCTCTTTTACATTTGTTGGCCATGGTAGCAAGAAAAAGTGCAATGATGCAATTGGTTTGCTGCGCTGGAATGCTTTAAAGCAATCTCTCTTTCACACTACAGTACTCACACTTGGCACTACCAGACACACCAGTGCAACAGACTGACTGCCTCCTCACACTCCCTTTTAGCACAGCAAATACTGAAGGGGCCCCAGCATTCTGTTTCTGCGCTAATTAAACAAAGTGAACATCCAGTTCGGAGAATCGTCGACCGTCTAGTACAGAATGCATCTTGTGGACGTCTAACATACCTAGTGAACGAAGCAAGACTGTTAAAACAAGATGGACTTGGAAGAGAATCTATTTATACCTTATGAAAGAATGCTACCATCGCAACAGTGCCAAGTAACCTCAAGGTCACTGTAAAATGGCTCCTCCAGCCTCCCCAAATGGCCAATCATGTGAACTAAATTATAAAAAATTTAAATATCTGAACAATATCATTGCTTTCTTGCGTTGTGTTCCTCAGAAAGAATAAATTTGAGAGGAGAGCAACTCAAACCTTGGAGAGCGTTTGCATTTAATGGCGGACATTTGCTGTGCAGGTTCACCGTACGTGCTCAAGTTTTCGAATGGCGAGAAGGGTAGCAAGCAGAAAGGATGGGCAACGTGCGACGCTTTCGCCTCCTCCTCCTCCTCGCAGCCTGTGTTGCGATATGCGGCCCACAAACCACGTGACCGAAATCGAGCAGTTGGCGACACTTTCAAACTTGCATCAAATGTATCGGCCGAGCTTCCTGCTTCACGTGCAGCCCTCTCTCCTGCCCTATGCAAGAAGGACGGGGCAACACCTTGTAGACGAGGCCGGAGGGCCAATTTTGTTGCGCCAGCATTCGACCGAGACTCACAGATTGTACACTCCTGGTTTAGTCTAGTTTTCTAACAATTTGGACACATTCAATTAACCACTCGTGAAACTCGATTCAGTGAGCCTCTACAATCTGGTATATTTTCGTGTTTCAAATCGTAGCACCAAACAAGATGGAAGGCGCATTACTACAGAGTGTGCATTAAGGGGGTTGCAAGCTGCCTATCATTTGCATAAATTGGTGCACCCAGATAAACGTGCCTATGTTCGTATGAGGTTACTTAATTCGAGCAGAGGATTTGTTATTTTAAAGTTGAAGAGCCAATGTTTTTCTCAAACTCATTGTCTCAAAGAAATTTCGGTTTATGCTAGCACATTTCATATTTCCCACTGCTCTACCTGCCGTAAAATACTGGAGATGTGTATACTAAAAATTCAGCGATCCAAATAGCAATAAGCAAACTGGTGCCCCCCAAAAAACACCTTTGAGACAAAGGAAGATATTTTGCAAGCTTGTTCGTTAAAAAATAAGCAAAAACAGAAACTGTGTTATAGTAATCCCCCGTGAGGCCGAGGTCGATTATCCAGAAAATCGTAGGCCCCACGTGTGGTGCCCCATAACTTAACAAATGCGCCCGCCCGAAACATTGTTTTTTCCCATCCGTGTCTCAAATTCCTGTGGCAGGTCTTTATATTTTTTTTTATTTACATGTTTTCTGATAACTCATCTCAAAACCTTCCTTTAAAATGAAAAATAAATCAATGGAAAAAGACTCCAAAACCAGCAGGAATCCTTAAATAAATTCTCAAAGAAAACAAAATCAGCCCCACCTGGCTCGACTGTAAGCCGAAGAATCCCTCCAGCTCTCGGCATTCGTGCAATAAAGCAATGCATGGGTGGACAGGCCCTTTAAACAATAATGCGCAAACTAGAGTGTGTTTTTGTTCGTGGTTACGCATCAATGGGGGGCTCGGATCCACTGAAATAGTGCCTAAACTGGAAAAAAATTATACTTAAAAGCAGGGATGGTCAAGGAAGTTTGGGAGCTTGGAAGGCCCACCAGGGTAGGCCGGTTTGTTGGCGAGTGCAGATATCTCTTCCAGAGGTTAAAGTAGCTGCAAGAGGGACTTCAAAGTCCCGTGACCGCCTCCGAAGGGATCAGAAACTAAAGGTATTTAGCATTTCAGGCAAACTGCTGCCACAATTCTGTCCTCGCTTCAATTATTCGAGTATGGTTTTGCATGCGGAAATGGGGTGAATGGGCTTGAAATGGAAATAAAATGAATCGCATTTGTGTACTTTAGGTGCGGCAGTTAAAATTGTTTCTGGGGAGGGGGTGGGAATGAAAGAGAACGATAGGAAAGGTTCACGTCCACCGAGCGGAATCGGCTGGAATACTAGGAGCTTCCACCTCATGGAGCCCGTCACATGGCCTCAAAATATCTCTTGCGGCTAGTTTTGCCGCCGGGATAGATACCAACATTCACCGGCAAGCTGGCCCTGGGTTCCTAGGAGCCCAGTTCGAGAGCCCATTAACTAAAGTATTGTGCAAATGTGGTTCAAAGTGCTCAGCGGTTGTACAATGGAAGTGAGGAGTTTTTTTCTCTCGTTGAAAAACTTGTTTAGAGGCAAGGAAAAAAAAAAGGAGCAACATGGAGTGAATGGATGTTAATCATGAGCCCTTAAAAGAAAGGGGTAGCAGGCTTTTGTTTCCATTTGTAAACACTTGTCAGAGTAAACACAGCTTTCGTGGGGGCTGTGCACATGATGTGCACTTTGCACCGCGTCCAAAACCCGTAAAAGTTGATAGTGGGCACTTGTATGGACATGGACGCATCATCGGTATCTTTTGGCAATACATTAGTCAAAACAAATTCTCGTTTAAAAGTTTGCCTGCAACATGAGGACTCCTAAAAGCTTGGTGCAATAGATTTGCCACGTGCATTGATGTGAAATGTTACATCTTTCTGTCAAGTCGAACATTTTCTGCAATTAATTTTAAATCTGCCTTGCTCCTAGGGAGACCCTACTAAGAAGTGGAGAAAACAAGAGAGAAAGAACAATCTGCATAGATACTTGTGTCTACAAGTCTTGCCACTTCAATGCCAGTGTTACTACCAGCAGGAGAGTGCAGTGCAAGATGAGAGCCGAGATGTAAGAGCACCCAACACACCAAATGCTTCTTTGGCATTTCATCCTCAGCCCAGTAACAGTGTTTCTGTTCCAGAGAGGGCCAGAACTTTAAATGCTTTCCATCTCTACCACAGAGTTGTTTGTTGGGAAGCTCGTGATGTCAGCATTGTCTTGAAGCATCAGAATCTGCCTCCAGGTTATACAGCCCGATCTCAGAGCAAAGTATTAGCTTTTGTTTCATTACACTGTATAAAAAAAGAGCAAATGAGGTGCTGCCATGGGATGTAAAGGGGCTCCAAAATTTCTATTCACTAAGCTGCTACGAGACAAAATTCTTTTGGTCTCACTAAGCCATGTTGGTGAGTAAACAAAATAAATTCAATGACTAATGTCACGACCATAAGCTCTGCCAAGGAGACGCATGCTTGTTCTGGGAAGGCACGCTTACGAGGAGAGTTTAATCTTTGATCTTTGCTGCTAGCGACCAATTGCGAAGCTGATAGGTACACGGCACCAGGCCGGGAAGGCCTTGCTGGCTAGGCGCCCAACAAAAGCGGAAAGGAAGGAATTAACACAAAACTCGAAGTGGAAACTGCAAAAATTTTATTCCATCAGCAACCAAGTGGGAAGGTTCCAAAGGAGTTTTTTTTTTTCGTTTTTATTTTTTATTTTTTTAGGATAGTTCACAGCGATGCACAAGCCAGAAGCAGCATTTCTTTGGGCTCGCCTAGGCGTTAGCTTACAGTCGTGAAATTCCAGGGTGAAACCATCGGGAAAACAATACAAATTCTGACTGCATGCCACACAACATCCATTTTCATCCCTTGGAATAAGCAAACGAACAGAGCAATACATGTGAACATGCACAAGTAAACTATCCATCATCCTAAATATGCCTGACAAATAAGATGCAACAGGGTATTAATACACTAAAACAAAACAGGCAATGAACAAAGGGGATACCACCATTTCATTTAAACTAGCTTTGAACAACCCTTTCTAATTGCCGTTTTCAACGACAGTTTCCCACAATAAACGAGGAAACCGCAGCCCTTGCTTTGCAAGTTTCAGAAAACATCTTCAATGCTAAACTTCCAAAATAAAAATGAAAAGCATAAAAAGCTTTTATGTAATATGCACAAAGACGAGTCATTTTTGCAGGTCAGCTGCGAACAGAAAGTGACACAGAACAGCTCACACTTAACATTTGGGAAGCACGACATCCTTCAGGTGGTGGTGGTTATGACACAAGACATTGGGCTAAAGTGCCAGCACCATTAACCAACAGCTAACTGTGTCAAGACACATAAAGAAAAGCATCTTTACATATATAAAAATATGCCCTTTACACAAAGAGTTAGCAACAGAAAGCACGCCTAAAAATAAAACCTCAATCACATACGAACGCTAAACGACATTTAGCCAAATACCATGAATCGGCAAATCAGTGTGTGTCGTGCACGACGCTTAGAGCCAAGATTGTAAGCTGATACGTCGATTGCTCAAATGTCATTTCGCTAAATGTTATTTGAACTGCTGTTTGACAGCAGTACTAGACTGACTGAAGGGCTACATTTATTGCACCCTCATAGCACACACTTAAATATTTCTTAAAGCTTGGGATCACAGTGTGCAAACATGTTCCAGGATTGACAGAATAATAAGAGTGACCCATAAGCAAATAGTGCATTGAATTCTATGAACACCTATGACAGAGTGTAAGGGTCTGACCCAAAATTATGCACACGCCGAAACCAGTCTCCTGACGGAATACCAGATTCACAATGCATGACCTCCGTACTTGCCCATGGCACCGTTCAGAACAAGCGATTCCCATCCAACCCAAGCTAAACTTTTCAGAAACGGCTACACAGTTTCACACAAGTATGTGAAGTTCCACTGGAATGTCACATCATGTGCAAACAAGTCACACACTTTTGACAACACTCATAATTGGGAAAGCACCGACCTGAACCACACATCTACGTCAGTCTCGTGACAGTGCGTGTTGAAAGTTCCCAAAAAGATGCAGCCAGGTGATAGATGTTTTTAAAACTTAAAAGCGTGTGATACCTGTGCCCTAAGAATTGAAAATACAGATACAACTCACTTTCCCATGAACAAATATCCATTCCTGTCACAGCAAATAATTAAAAAAAAAGACAGGGTTGCTGATTCCTGTTTTAGCAAAAGATTGGTGCTGAGAAAGCCACATAGGCAAGTCTTTTGAGTTACTCCATGGTTTCATCAAAACAAATTTCTAGGCAGCCTACAATGCTTAGCTTGAAAGAAATAGACTAAGCATAACAGTGCACCACAAAAAAAAAAATTAATTAATAGTTTTTATTTTTGACCCAAGTAATTAGTTCTGTACAATGAAATTCTGAAACTAACAGCCGACCACCATTATCGTCTTCACAAAAAATTACAAAATGAACGATCAAGATGCCAAAGAGATCAATGTCAGCTTCGAATGATACACCCTAAATGGAAAATAAAGCCACAGAAAAACCTAACATTGTAAAACAGAAGGCTCAAAACTAGTTTTAAACCTTTGTACAAAAAACGAGCCCTCAGTAGACCATAAGCTTTGATTTTATTACCTTGTCTCTATTGCCAAGGATGAACCAGTTACTCTTCTCTCCCAGATTTCATCTTTTTATGGTATTATGTCATAAAATTAAGCTAGTACATTTGAGTACACTTCAGTACATGGAAGCTACTGTGATACAGTTTGATTTGCACAGCTTGCGGCACATAGAGCTGGCAATGTATTGAAAACTATTTGAGGGTCCACTAAGGTACTGGGGATGGTTGACACAACACCTCAAAATCAACAACCTCAAAATTCCTCAAAGGCAACCCAGGTAGGCCTAACCTATATTTAAATGGCGGTGGCAGTAAGCCTGAAACGGACAAATGAAAGCAATAGAGGACTACTGAGAAAGAAAAAAAGAGAAACAAATAGACAAACAAGTTTACTCATGAACAATTCTTATATCTCTTTAAGTTAGTAAAAAAGTACTATTTAATAAAAAAAAAGAACTCAGATGTACTGCAGAATCAAGTGACTTACGGCAGTAGAGCAAAACATCCGACTAAAAAACCAATTGAAATTAATTTTTTAGTAAGAAAACTGACTTTTTCAGCGTCTCAATAAGATATGAATTCTTTATAGAAGTCTATGCAATCCACAAAAGAAAGCAGAAACGAGTCCGTATGTAGAGTTTCCATCATTTAGACAGCCCAAACAAAAAGAAATGCAGAAAAAAAAAGAAACGGTGAAAACAAAAGTACCCAAGGTGCCGTGGGCACGTGCGATTGCAGCACACTCTGCAAATGCTCCCAAATGAACCGAAAGTGTTGCAGAAAGCTGGCCTGTGCATGAGGGCCTAGACAGGCATATCAATAAACCCTACAGCTGGTTCATGCCACCGAGCCTTCAGAAGAAGCAAGGTGATTGCCCAGGGCAGGGCGAACAGCAAATGTCGCCTGGACGTTGCCATTCACCCAGCAACAATACGACCGCAGCGTGACGACTATGTTTCGTCTCGGTGGGGAAACGCGACCGCAATCCCGAGGCCCGACGGGCGGGCAGTTTAGTGAGGGTCGCAAAAGGAAGGGACTTCAGCCCGCGCGGCGGGGCCCAGAAGGGGCGTTGACCCACCTGGCCTGGCGGCAGCACAAGCTGTAGCCGTTGAGCGCCCCAGGGTCGCGCTGGAGCTCGAGCCCCTTGTCCTGACAGAACTTGCAGGGCAAGTCTGTCCTGACCACCCCACGCTCCACCAGCCAGGGCACCGGGTCGCGACCCTCCACTATTCTGCGGAACTGGGCCTCTACACGAAGCAGAGGTAGACATTGTTGTTGTTACTGGCGGGGGGGCCCTCGGGGGGTGCCCCCTCGGGGGCTCCTCCCTGGGGCCGGGGCCCCGTACCCAGCTGCTGGGCCTTCTCCTGGAGCGCCTTGCCCGGCAGCAGCTTGCTGGGCATCACCTTCACCATGAGCAGCGAGTTGGCCGTCACCGGCGCCGTGCCCCCCGTGATCAGCGGGATCGGACGCGCCGCCACCGTGCCCTGGGGGGGTCCCTGCACCTGCCAAAGGGAGAGCACTGTCAAGCCGCGCTTTAGGCTACGAGGGGCCACACCAACGCTCTGGCGGGTCCCTTTCATAGCTTGCCAGTAGCACCAGTCGTCTCTCAAGCGCTGGCTAACATTACCAACGCGAGCACTTGGCTTTTGAAAGTGCATTTGCCGTGCGACTGCACACGCAGTGTGGTGGTCTAGAAGTGGAGGTGTGATTATCGCGTGGGCCAGAGCGGTTCCACAATTCATGCTCATAAAGCACAGCATAATTGGTTTATGGCCCTATTCCAAGCTATATAAAAAAAATGCAAAAAAAAGTGGGCAGATTGAGCATTTCATCCCACTCTGTAGAGCAACAGTGCGACGTGTTGGGCTAGTTGGTTTGAAGTGAACATCTTGAGAAGGAACATCAGCAAGAAACTTGGACAAGGATAAAGAAACACACACGACAGGACGGCACTGAACTAACAGCTGTTGTTTATTACACAAAAAGGAGGAAGAAAACAAGAAGCATCTTAACCAGAAAAAATAGACACCACACAAGCGCCAACCAAGCAGCATATTATGTCAAGGTAGACCATATCAGTGACTATGTAATGCCCTTCATAGTTGATCGAAGCTACCCAAATTCTTTTTCAGATAAGGCCACAGACGGTTCGTTGACGCATCTCCCGCCAACTTCAGAGGTACACCTGAGCACTTCTTATGAGTTGTGAATGCGAAAGCACGTACATAATTCTTCCACTCCGCTCTACCGGCGAGGAAAGAGCGCCTCCCCTCACCACTCTCCCCTTGGACGTTTTGTGTTGGCGCGCTGACGGACACGCAGAGCCATGAGGTGGCCAGTCGTTGAAATTGATGCGCAGCGTCAGTTTCAACGATCAGCCACCTCATCGTGCGGCGTGTCCGGCTAATGGGAGCCTCGTCAAGGCGCGCCAGCCAATGTGACTGAAGCCGAAAATCCATCAGCTGTATTCCGCTGCTTTGGGATCAGGGAATTTCGCCGCCACTGGCTAGCTTTGCGTGGGGTTTCATAGCTGGGAGCTGGCTTCACTTGGAGAAAGGATTTAAGATGCCGTTTGGCACGGTTTCAAAGCTGATGACGGCGGCTTGCTCCATGAGACAGCTAATGCTTTTGCGTTAAAAAGCCTCAATAATTGCCCTTGTCACTCTGCCCATGTTTATCCAAAACATTGAAAAAAAAAAGAATGGTGGTCGTGCCCTATCTTCATTGGGCATTCCATAACCTTAACCGGGAACCTGCAGAAATATTCTTCTGCCTGGCCGAAAGTCCTCGCCCTCGTTTTTGCCCTTTCCCTCTTGTCTAGCTGGATGGCAAGGGCGGGGGAAGGTCCATTTCTGTACCGGCTTCTTTGAGAGGATAAGCCTAGAAAAGCCCAAAATGAGCAGCAGGCTTTATGACCCTTTGCAAAAAGACAGCAGCCTGGGAAAAAAGGAGGGCAGGGAGGAGTTTCCATTGGGCAGAGGAATATTTCTGCAAGTCCCCTTTAAAGGGACGGTGAACCGAAATTCGGATTTTAGAAAACAATGCAGGAGTTGTAGGCGGGACGCTACAATCCGTACAACACTACTTGTACGGCAATATCTCGAATGGACGGCTGTATTTTTGGAAAAACAGGTCGAGATTGATATCTCGACCGACATCAAGATATCTCGTTTCCTTCCATTTTCGATTTGCCCCCTCAAGGTGGCGAGGCAGAGAAGACGCGAGGGCCGTTCCCTCTCCTTCTCGACTCTTCTCGGAGAAACAAGACGTCGACATATCTGCCAAATGCTCCTCCTTTTTTTAGAAAAATATGGTCATCCGTTCGAAATATCGCAGTGCGAGTGATGTTTTGGTGTTTGTAGCATCCCGTTACACGCTTTGGCCGCCGTGTTTTGTGGAATTCAGATTTCGGTTCAGCATCCCTTTAACCCGTATTTGCTGTTTAAATAAAAAGTAAAAAAAAAAAAAAAACGCCTCTATACGTGGTGAATGATGTTGATTGGGGCGAAGTTCTGTTGGTGCTTGTCTGAGTAGACGCTGAGCCGCAGCATGCCGAGCCTTTCGTTCGTTTACATCCATGTCACGCTGCGGTCAAATGCTCAAATGCGTATATAACCACGTTCCATACCACACATTCTCTTTCTGACATGGATGAAAATGAACGAAAGGCTCGGCATGCTGCGGCTCACCGTCTACGCAGACAAGCACCACCAGAGCTTCGCCCCAATCAACATCATTCACCATGGGGAGGTGCAGTTGTCTTTTTTTTTTGCCCTACACGAGTACGGGAGCACGTGCTCACATGCTCATGAGCATGTGAGTGTGTGAGCTCACGAGCAGGAGCACATGCACCCGACGGCGGACAAACACACAGACATGGCTAGCCCCTAAGGAGCTTCGCCCCTAAAAAACAACCTTCCCAGCAAGTGTATGAATGCCATGCCAGGCCTCACGGGCGCAGAGCTGCACCGTACCGAAATAAAAAAACGTGGTGCTTTCCTCGCGTCTTTTGAAAGCGTGCCGCACCTCAGCGCACCGCGGAGCCATTGAAAATGTTCATTTTCTCGGTAATTACGGCACGGTAGTTTACCGAATTTCGCTATATTGCTCATTAAGGAACTGCAACATTCGGTTAGAAATGCCAAAACTGCAAAATTCGAAAAAAGATGGGCATTTTAGGGCCCTTAAAGAAATTTCCACGACTGCCCCCTGCTATCATTTGTCCTCGGTGTTCGGCGGCGTCAAGCGGGTTGCCCTGTCCCTTCCCCTGGAGCCAACTTGGGACCACCCACCTGCTTGACCGCCACTGGCTGCCCGGCCGGCACGCAGGGTCCTGACGCTCCTGCCGGGGTCACCGTTGTTATGGTTGGGCCGACCGCCTTGGTTGCTGAGGCAATGGGAGACAGAAGATTACAGCTCAGCAACGAAATGACCCTCCCCTGTGCTAAGGTTCTCACTAGTGATGGGCCAATTTTTTGCCCAATCGAAAATTCGGCACCGAATCTTAGAATTCTGCAAAGGTCAAGTTTTGCCGAAAGTTTCTAAAGATTCGGCAAAGATACATTGTTAACAGACTTAAAAGATGATATAGTTTTTTTTTTTTTGACCAAAAAAAGATTTTAGGATTTTTTTTTTAATGCTTGTTGACACAGTTATTATTAAATAAATTGATATTCTACAATATAAATGTATCGGTGTCATTTTTCTGTGCTTACAGGCAATTTTACAGTGACTTTTTGCAGAAGTGGCGTGACAACGAGGTTCGACGATACGCGAGTTTTGGTTTTAAGGCCCCATCAGCGCAAGCCTGCAAGTGTGTACATTGTTAAAATAAAGGCGGTAACACTGTTCTTACTTTCTCTGTGAGTCACCGTTTTGCAAGCTGCTGAGACTTCAGAAGAGAAAACAATATTATTGTAAATATGCATGCTTTCCAATTGAGTCACTTGACGCCATCTTTGCAAGAAAGCGTGTCCCACATATGCAACGTCTCGTTTTTAATTTTTAAATTTCTGGTTTTTGATGTTGGGACACATGCGGATGTTCAGGAAGATGGGAACAGTTTGGAATGTCAGACGTGCAATGGCAAGCATGATAGTTCTGCGTCTAGTTTTATGAGGATAGATGAAAACCACGAAATAATGCTCATTTCAAAGCAATATTGTTTTGTTTTGGCACAAACTACTTGTGAGCCGAAAACAGGATTGCTCTAATTGCGAGGAGTGCTTCAAAGTACTTGTCAGTCAATGTTGCAACTACGTCGTTGCGTAACTAGAAAGATCAAACGTAAAACATGCTATCCAGAATGTACAGCATAATTTGTCACTTGCGCAGTGGACTGTGTCAATTCCTGGTTGATTTTCTGTTTTCTAGGCAGAACATACTGAAAAGAACCACACTCACAAAGGCTGACAAACACACAGTTACCATGTCACCCACTCTGCACCTCGCCGTAACCGCTCGTAGTACTACAATACTACGCTGTACGATAGTGACCGCACGGCATCCATTTACAATCCATGGATCCGTTGCAATCTCACATGCGTGCAGACGTCTGCCAAACTTTTGCCGAATCTTTGCCTAACTTTCCTTCAAAAGTTTGTCATGTGCCAAACTTATGTGCGGAACCGGACTTCAGTCCGTCACTAGTTCTCACACACTTTAATTTCCAAGAGTAGCTAGCTTACTCGAGCGAAGGCCGAGGTAGCTGGGCGCTCGCAATTTCGCGACGAAACGGTTTAAAAGACTGCAAACCTTGATAAGAAAAAAATATGTGCTACAGAGTAAGGTACAAATGTCTGGCTTGGTCGTATACCAATGCTATGCTTAAATAATGAATAAACGAAAGAAGAAAAAAAACAAAAAAAAAACACTCGTGGGATTTAAGAAGTTTGAGCCCGCAAGATAATCCCGTCCCAGAACCGAAAAAGATTGAAAAATTGTAGGCTGAAAGCCAGAACGAAGTGCCAAGTTGAACAGACCCAGGGTAACTACCGTGTTTACACGAATGTAGGTAGACCCATTTTTCAATTTTTTTAAAATTGAAAGCATCCCACTACCGACCAAGCAGAAACTGCAGTGATAACGGAAAAACACCTCAGTTCATTACAAGCACCACTGGCTCAGCCGGCTATACCTGCAGCATTACGTCCTTCTGTGCGCTCGTTTTACAAGTATTGTATTTTTCGGTGTATAAGTTGCGGTTTTTTTCAGACATTTTTCTTGGTGAGTTTTATACAAGAATGCAACTTGTATGTGTTTTTTTTATTTTTTATTTATTTTTTAATTCATGGTATGCACCATTTTTTTCTGTGCCGCGTGCCATCTTTCATAGAGCACCGTAACTATGTATCCATAGGTGGTGTTGCCCCTTCCAGTTGTCATAACTGACTCGGAAAGTGAGAAATTTTATGGTTTCCCCAAACCGGCTTAATCTGGATAGGCAAGACAGTGAGGATAAAACTTTTACAGCATGTGATCGATGTTGCTTAATTCAGCCATGGTTCCGTAGTCTTTTGCTAGAGTCCAGTAATACTGAAAGGTAAGTGGGCTGGTATACACGCATTGCAGGAATTTTTCTCACATCTTTTTTAGTTCCCGTACGAGCAGCAGTTTTATTTCTGCCATGCTCCAGCCGTGTTGCCACACAGGAAGGATTGTGGCTAGCTGATCTTTTAGCAGCACCAAAAGAAGTGTTTCAAGATTCATCTACCTGCCTGCGCGTTGATGCTCAGGTCGTCTCCACGACTTAGCCGCGGAAAGGTCTAGTGGTCCAAAGCTTAGTTCACGAGTGTCTGGCTCGTTGAACTTTCGTTTGTTCGGCATGTGTTTGCTTGAATAAAGCCGACTACCTTCTCATTTTGTGCGTTTTACATCCTTTTGCTGCGAAACACTCGATTGCCCCTGTCAGACGCCGCGCTATGGGCCTTTTTCGTGAGTCTAGACGTCAAAGTTGCGCGTCAGGCAGTACGTACAATATAGCTGACTGTGCGAAACTCAGATTTTCCAATACCGATGCCCGTAAAACTAAAAAATCTCATCGCGTGTACCATGCAAAGAAGTGCGACTTAAAAGCGCAACTTATATACCAACTTGTCCACAAAAACGGCTTAATATAACAGATGTGCAACTTATAGTCCGGAAAATACGGAACACCTTTTATTTTTTTACTTGTGCAAACAGGTATTACAGTTCACATATCGGCACGGAATGTGCAGAATACACTGCAGTGATCGGCGCACAAATCAAACGGCTGCGCCGAGGCTTTGGGGGGTGCGACAGTTGTAGCAAGAGTTACGTCGGATCAGCTCCCGTTTGCACGGTCGCATGTTCTTCGTTTGAACGATTCGTGTTTGAAGGACACTGCGCGACCGTGCTGGAGGGTGCCAGGCCACATTTCTCTCTATTGACATGCGTGGGGTTTCGGCGCTCGTTTACAGCCATTCTTCATGAGGAAGCAACTAACAACTGCACTGCTGGATGCAACTTTGACATGTCGGAGCGGGTGATGTGCCAGTGGCTTCTGCAACTGGTACAAGATCTTTAACTGTGAAGGCAAAAAAAAATTTCCACGCGCCGACTTTTGGGTGTTTTCCAGAGATCAAGCTTGCAACACACGGCGCAGAAATGCGAGATCGATCCCGGTCCGCGATGTGCGGAGCGATCACCGAGCAAGTGCAGGAGATTTTGTTGGACGACGACATGCTTTGGCAACGTAGCAGTTATGATGACTCGAACAACACCGACGAGGACAAATCATAATTCGGGGATTAACAAATGTCTGCCACGGAATGTGTCCTAAAGTGCATTGCTACATTGAGCTTGCTTAGAACACAACCTGGAAGATTCAAGTAAATAGAGCAGGAACTGGCTTCAAAATAAGCGCAAGCAAGACCACACTTTGTTTCATCCTATGTCCGGCCGGAGAGGATGCCACAAGCCATCCCAGCTCTTTAAAAACAGCACATGACTACGCTTTCCGTGCCCCACGGTGCTCCCTCTCGAAGGTCGCAGGAAACTCGCACGGCTTTGGATTGGCCCCGACGGCTCGTAGCATCCACTTCGGCCAGATGTAAAATGAAACGGAATATAGGAATCTCTGGCCTGTTCAAAAAGTGAAAGCAACATACTGCTTGTGCTGAGCACCAGCGGCGCTTGACCAGCAGACAACAACATCCCACTGCGAGCGTCGTAGATCAGGTTCACCGTGGTTGGCTTGGCCAGCTGAAAACAAATGGTTGCCTGCTGTTAACTGCCCCACAAAGCAACACACGTAGGGAGGGTGTATAGGCAAGAAAACTTCCCTGGCGAACATCAGGAAAGCGGTACACAACGTGACATCGTTAGCACGGACAAGCGGTCAAGTTTTTTTTCTGTTTTTGCCTTAAAATTAGACGGTTACCGTAATAACTTCAAGTGTGACGGAGAGACCTCATTAAAGAACAGTAACACTCCCAAAATATTTTATCTTTTTGTTAGGCGATCCTTATGATGCCAGAAGACTACCCAATCAACTACAGTGTCACATATAATTTTAATAAAGTAAAAAAACGCAACTGCCCGAAACCGAAACTGGACTGAGGAGGAAGATGCCAAAAGTCAAGTGGCTGTACAACTTTTTTTTAGAGTGCAGCTCTTAGGCGCCCGTTTCCGGCTTGGGCGGCGTCGCTGTCGGCGTAACCGCGCGGTGCATTATGGGTAATTTCCCCGCCAAATCTAGCGGAAAAATTTCCCAGCTAAATCTAGCGAAAAAATTTCCCAGCTAAATCTAGCGGGACAATTTCTCCGCTAAACTTAGCGGAAAAATTTCCCCGCTAAATTTAGCGGAAAAATGTTCTCGCCAAATCTAGCGGAAAAATTCCCCGCTGTCTAGTGGAAAAATTTCCCCGCTAAACTTAGGGGGAAAATTTCCCCGCTAAGTCTAGCGGAAAAATTTTCCCGCTAAATCTAGCAGAAAAATTTCCCAGCTCAATCTAACAAAAAAATTTCCCCGCTAAATATAGCAGAAAATATTTCCCGCTAAATTTAGCGGAAAATTTCCCCGCTAATTCTACCGGACTAGCGAAATATTTTCCCCGCTAAACTTAGCTGAAAAATTTCCACGCTAAATCTAGCGGAAAAATTTCCCCGCTAAATCTATCGGAAAAGATTTCCTGCTAAACCTAGCGAAAAAATGTCCCCGCTAAATCTAGCGGAAAATTTTCCCAGCTAAATCTAGCGGAAAATTTTTCCCGCTAAATCTAACGGACAAATTTCCCCGCTAAATTTAGCGGAAAAATTTTCCGCTAAATCTAGCGGAAACAGTTTCCACTAGATGTAGCGAGCAAAATTTTCCGCTAGATCTAGCGGGAAAATTTTTCCGCTAGATTTAGCGGGAAAATTTGTCTGGGGGGTCACGTGACCCGCAAAATCACATGACCCCCCCCAAGGTAACGTGATCCCCCACAAGACCTTAGGGAGGGGGTCACGTGACCACACCCCAGGTCACGTGATCCCCCCCACCCCCATCCCAAAGACAGGTGACCCTCTGTACCCTTCCCTCCTCCTCCTCCTCAAGAGCTGCGCACTAATTCGGCGAAACAGGGAGTTGTAAACACCTTTCACTTTTTTCAATCAAAATATTTGCAGCTTTCAGAAGCTCCAAAAAATGGGTATCATATTTTTGGCCATTTCTAGTATTGAGTGTGTGCCTTCCATGACTCACAACTTTGATAATCTTTGGGTGGTTGTGCCTAAACCATAGAAAAGGGCACATAACCACGGAGAAGAGAGTGAGCGAGACTTAAACCGGCCATTCGAGCAGATAGAAAACGAATTTTGAGCCGCAAACTGCGTTCTGGGTAGTTGAGCTCGCTTAAATACTAAGCCTATCGGCAAAAAACCTTCGTGCTCAGAGACCCCAAAACGGCAAACGGCCGCTCTTCTTGCGGTCGCACTTGAAAAACACGGACCACGAGAAAAACTGGTAGAACCATAAGAATGGGTAGACGGCGGCCATGTTGGCTATAGCGGAACCGGAAAACCCGACTATAGCAAAATAGATAACTGGGCTAGTTGGTACATGATTGAATCGAAAGCGCCGAATAAACAAGGACGAAGGAGGGGACAGAGACGAAGCACTTCGTCTCTGTCCCCTTCTTCGTCCTTGTTTATTCGGCGCTTTCCATTCACCGACTATAGCCTCAACCCAGCTTGTTCATTACATAGGACGTGGTATCGAGGCTACAGGACAAAATCAAAATAACCAAAATGGCGGCGACTAAGCTCGTGGCACTATCGCAGCGGCTGTTTTGTTTCTGCAAACCAAGGAAATAACGCAAACTATGTCCGAAATATTGAGCAATAAGTTTTACGACGTCCGAAACATCGGTCAATGTTATACATTAACTCTATGGGGCAAGTGACGGTTCAGCAAAAACGTCCGAATAATCAAACGTGTCCAAAAAATCGGCGTCCAAATAATCGGACTCGTCCGAAAAATCAGTCAGCAACTACGCTTTCAAAAAGTCCAGCCCATAGCATCAAAAGAAAATATCAAAAGTGCAATTTATGTGAATGGCAGCTACTGAAAGCTGGTCTGGCAGCAGGTTGGTTAATCTTATGGCTTTCCAATGGAAAGCCTATCGCTGTGAGCAGATGACTCTTTACCTTCGAATTTGAAGTTCTTTTAGGGCTCTTTCAATGATATCATATCCTTTGAAACAGTGTGAGGTGGGAAAGAATGCGCAGTGGACTTTTGTGAGCGGTGTGATGTGCCACGTCAGCGCTGGTTCTGCGTGAAAGGCTGCCCGGCAGAGTCACAACCGGCACTGCGGCACACAGACGGCAAACCCAGTTGTTTTGACCGTTTGATGATTTCCTTTTTGAAGTCTGAGAGGTCGTCGTGCACCTAAACAAAAGAACTCCATCTGATTCCCCGACTCGCCGATTATCCTCAGTGCTACATGCCCCGAGCGCCGCCATGTTTTCCGAGGGAGCGTAAAAAGCCAAGAAGCGATATCACTCTGGGTTCAAATTTTCGGTATTTCAAAAAGAAGGGCCGTAGTGTGTTCGCAAGTGCGTTAAAAAACATGTCTTACGAATGCCGTTTTTTGTTGCTTACAAAGCTTCTAAATTTCATAATTATTGACCTCACGAATAAAAAGAAGCAAGGGGGTGAGAAGCGGTAGGGAAAGGGCAACAAAAAACATTGCGGTGGCTTAGCTCGGCTATGCCAGGATATACGTAGCGTGAGCTTATGCGCACAAAATGAGAGGCGCTATCAAGCGGCTCCGGTGCAGCGTCAGACTTGGCTACTGTGCAACGGAGGCGCACAGCTGGGCACACGGCGGCACCAGTGCGTCTGCAGCGTCTATGACGTCACTTTTCTAGAATGCGCCGACCGGCCAGGCGCGCGCGGCGGCAGCGTCTCCGGCGCGCCAGCTGTGCGCCGTGTGACGTCAATGCTCCTCGCGCTTGCGCAGCATGGCTCTTTGGGAGCCACGCGAAACTGCTCAACCTCGGCCAGTGTAGCTCCCGCTACAAAAACATTCAGCCATTCCACTCTCGTGAAGAAGGAAGACCAGCGGAGCTGTACTCGATAGTATGGTGGCTATAGGGGTAGGTGTACCGAGCACTCTGCGTTTATGGGTAGTTCCACGTGCCGCCGCTTTATGACAAAAAAGTGGCGCTGTAGCCAGGATACCGGTGCATTTCTGCTCGAAGGGGCGTGGCGTGAAGCGTCACGGGGCACGAAAGCGTCTCGTACTCCGCGTGCTCATGCAGGACACACTTCTATGCTTGGTGCCATTGTGCGCCGCCCGATGGCACCAGGCGCAGGGTACCGGTGCCACCGGTGTCATGAACAAGTGGCATGCTATCGCTTTTCTGTTCGGCACAGAACCCCTTATAGTCACTATATCGATACACTGTGTGCTTCTTCTTCGTCGTCGTCTGTTTTTCGCGCTGTTTCCTACAATGAGTTCCCACCAACGCGCCCAACTATCCATTCTTCTATTATAGCTGGAAAAGTTACCGCCATCTACGAGCGACGGCGGAAATTATACTGGTTGTGTGCTTGCCGCCGTCGCTTATAGATGGCGGTAGCTGTCCAGGTGGGTTTGTGTCGACATACACGGACACGATTCTGGGGAACTTAGCCCTTAACCGCTCCGCTTAAATAAAAAGGCATGCGCAAGCGTAAGGAAAGTTTGCTCTGCGTTGTGGTATTTTTTTTTTGCATGTCTATGACTACAACTTTCATCGTTTCAGACAAAGAAAAAAAAAAGATCTTTGGGGTGTAAGATCTTTGGGGTGTCAGTGATTTTTTAAGCCTCAAGAACAAAGCGTTGTGTCTATTTAACAGCCTAAATCACAAGTTCCATAAGACTACTGAAATTAAGTAATAACAAAATATAATAGTATGGTTTGAAATAAGGCCCAATCCTTACTGACTACACTTTTTATTAATAGGAAATACAAATGTTCCAAGCCCCAGTTTAGCAAACAAATGAATTCACGAAGTACAAATCTACTCCATCTGATAAAATTACAAAAGTGCAATAATGAAAATTTCAAAATATCACCTCTACTCATACATACGCTGCTTGAAGCCCTTACTAAACAGGCATAACTGACTAGAATAAAAAAAGAATGCTTATGGGATTAATAAATAAATGCGATTGACAAAACTAGCCAGTAAGACTATAAAACGGAAGGTTTTTCTCACAACAATTAAAACTAGAGTCAAACCCGTTTATAACGAACAGCAGGAAATGCTACGATCAGTTCGATATAGCAAGTAATTCGATATACTCAAACTCATCTCTGTTACGTCACGGCGCGGTGGTGGTGCGTCGGTCGCACTTCCGGTCTGGGGCTGTGGGCAGAAGTCCCCATGCGAGACGTGTATTCCTGTGTTGTTTTGAAAGGAACCTGACAAAAACCTGCCTTCTCGTCAAAACGCCACGACTGGGGCTGTACTAAAAGAGTCGAGAAAGGTTTGAAGGCCAGTTTTCATGTGCTCGGTTCGTCCGAGAAGGTGGATATGTGCCGTGAAAAGGGAAAACCAGACGCCGTCGACCACGATTGCTTGGGCGGAAAGCACTTTAAATTGAATTCACGGATACTTCTGGTCATCAAATGTATTTGTTTTGTTCTAACATGAACGGCGGAAAACCGCGAGGTTGTACGGACCACCTGCAGACTACGTTCAGTGCGTCTTCAAGTTCAAATGGCCGCTTGACTGTTTAAACTGCCGTCTGCTCTTTCAAACGTTTCTGCTTGTCGTCTGCTCTTTTAGACGACACCGGCCCGTAGACCAAACGTGGGCCCGGTACTTGCGATAAGAAGTAAGTGCAGGCCTCAAAAGACTCAAATTTGAAGGTTGGTAACCAGGCTCGATGTAAACAGTAGATACAAGGATGCATTGATAATTGTTACCAGTGGCCATCATTAACTTGTTATGCCCGATTCACTTGGTCCGATTCTGCTTGAGATTTTCAGCATCGACGTCGACCATCTCAGCTACGGTTCACGCTTTTGCAGCCCGACCGACGTCCGGACTGAAAATTGCGAGCGAAATCTCATTATGCGACTCAGGCTTTAGCGTACATTCTGCGGCGTCCACGCGGAATGAATCGCCGCATGTCACATTATTCACGCGAAGTTTTGCGGTGTAACGAGCCTCGGTAATTTCGCTGACGCCGCTGAAGTCGTCGGACATTGCCAGGAAGACGTAGAATCAACAATGCAAATGCGAAAAAGGGCAGGGGGACTCACACCGACGCCGACAACATCGCATTTCAATGGTTTGTTTATGGGCGACGGCGAGTTTCTTGCCCACACCCCCATCGCGCATGCGCAGCACCGGTGGCGTCCGCTAGGGGCGCTCCGGTTTGTTTGTAAACATGAGTTGGTGTATAGCAAAAATTATTTACAACGAACTTCCACGATGCATTCGTTGTAAGGTGAGAGCTTCTCTTTCTTTCTCATCTCTTTGCTTCTGCGTTGTACCCCGAGTGTCGAACCGATATTTTTATCGGTTCGGTTCGGGTTCGGGTTCACGGCTTTCGGTTCAGTTCCGGTTCAGTTTCGGGGCTCAAAAAATAACGGTTCAAACCGGTTCGAACCGGTTTGAACCGCTAAATTGATAATATATTTCCCGCTTTGTTCTGTCATATGCACTATTTAGGCCGTGAAACTAACTGCTGTAAACGATCTGATTTTTGCGAGGACTTACTTTTGAGAATTTCGCGAATCGCCTACAATCTGCGAAAAATGGGTCCCGCGAAAAATTTCGGTAAAATGTAAACAGATTGAAATTTATATTGAGATTCCACCGCGTCAAGAAAATTACAACCCGCGAATTATTCCGAAACTTCAGCTTTGACCTAAATCGCGAAATATTGAGCCCACGAAAAATAAGTCGTTTACAGTATATAGATTTCTTCTTTTTTTATCGTTTGTTCAATCCAGTTTTGTTTTCAGGTACAAAAATTATAAAATTCTGTTATTTATACCTACACAACAAGAAAGGAAAATCTACATTAACATACAAAACGTCGTGTATATACGACTCAACATTCCTTCGTTTGCCAGGGTCACATACATTGTGCCTGAACCGAAATGTTTTCGCGAAGTGAAGTAGGTTGCCTGAAATACCCGTGATTGGTACAACTTTGTATCGCAGTATTAGATGTTGATTCGTGGTTTTGCCCTTGAACTAAGGAATTCATTACAGTGAATAAAATCATGAAATGGACAGTTCGTTGCCATATACACCATAAAATGTGTTTTATGGAATACGTTTCAGAATATATATATGATGACGAGACGACTGAACTCAAGGCAATATAATTTTCAAGATGTCACGAAAGTCACGGGACAAGTCCTTCCAGTCTATATTTTACAGAAACACTAAGCGACAATCGCAATGCTTGTTTTTCTAACTAGCATTGTTTGCTCTCAGCAGCATGATGCGGGCGACGAATCATGCGAAAAGGAGTGGCTGAAATTATTCACTCTAACCTATGAGCACCTTTGTACTGAGATCGAATCTGACCTAAAACAGTGCTTACCCATGTGAACATTTTCTTATATTGGATAAACTGGCATAGCCTGGTTCTTGAGGTTCGCTCTTGACAAAATGCCGGTCAATTTAATTTGCAAATAAGCATCACCCTCGCTAATTGATGATTTTTGTTAAATAGAACAAAGTGGAATTTCATGCTCTACTCAATTCGGAAGCTACTTAATTGGACACTTTCTGAGAGTTTAAGTGTGCAATCGTCATAGTTCCACCATTCGTTCCAGTAAAAAAAGGCGATAATAAAAACACATAAAAAACGCAATAATAAACTTCTATATATTTTAGAAGTTATATACGCGTGAGGAACACATATAGTTATTTAAATTAGCTTCAAAATAATAAAAAAAACATTATTTAAAGCTTTTCCAAATCACCTATAACGTGTCTATTGAGGATAAAAGCGCCGGAAAAGATTTGCAGAACATCTTTCAGATAATTTAAAGGTTCATTTACTTATATATCTTTGAGGTGACGATCTTCTATTTATGCTGCCAAATCTTCAGACAGGAATTAAGTATATTTTTATTATCATCGATAAATTGGACTTTATGAATTTCACATAACCGCCTGAGGCCGACACGGAAGGACGATACTCGAAAATACACTAGCTGTTGAGCCTTCGGAAACGTGCTTTTGTTAGCTGTTTTGCAGTGTAAAATACTGGGTTGCAGGGTATGCAAAAAACACTGTGGTCACATGATATATCTGAAGGCAAATACATGAAATGTGCAGAAATAAGGAGATGACACGCAATTTTTTTTAAATAATCCCTTACACAACACTTTACTGCAAAAAGAGATGCATAGAAATGCATAAAATGATATTCCTAATTAAACATAGATTCCGCGCAGGGCAAACAAAGATTTTTAGAATCCTAATATAAATCACTTTTGGGCATCAGCTTGCCTCAGCTCGAAACGTCGCGAGATACTACCTCGGGAGGCTAATGTTATCTTAGGTTTTACGTACACTTGTTTTGGGACCTTACTTCACGACTCTGTTCTTTATCAGTCATGTGCTGCAACATTTCATTAGGCTGCCGTATATCATCGTTTGGGAGCCTCAATGGTGTGCATACATGTAAAATGGGTCGTGCAGCATCTTTTTTTTACCTTAAGTTCAATAAATACCGCTAAGATGTAATCCCTGACGTTGATAACTTGCAAAAGCATCCCTTAGTTTGCCCCTCCGCGAAATGGCAGACGCAGTCAAAAGAAAGAAATGAAACAGCTTTCCCTCCTCAACTCGCAATTAGAACTATCAGCCACGTGATCTGATCCTAATATATGCACCGTCAATGTTTATCATAGTCCTACGCAGGGCTGGCAAAGCAGAGAGCATGGGCTCATCTTCAGGTATAGTTTTAGTTCGGCTATAATGGGGCCCGAGCCCCACTAAAGCGACAAACAGAAACAAACGACAGCGGCTAGCCTTAAACCAGAGTATTTCGCGATTTGACAGAGTTTGTAGAATAAAGAAGGCTATGGCAAAACACGAGTATCCTTCGCACGATGGTACCATTTGCAGGCTTGTAAACACTCGTGCAAACTTCGCGAGCACCGAACAACTCAAAGCCGTATAAAGGTACCACGCGAACATGCTGCATGTGTCTGAGGCTTGTCGCTTTCGTTTGTTTCTGTTTCTAGCTCTTGTGGGACTCGGGCCCATCATAATTTTTGAGTTGAACACGAGCCGTTACCCGAATGTTTGGCGATACTGGTTGTCATGAACCAGGGCATTCGACTCGGGATCATGACAACCGAGTACATCATGGTGTCACGTGACTCTCAGTGCGAAGTTGTGATGTCATGTGACGTCACGGTATCAACAACGTTAATAGATCTAGCGACGTTCTCAATTTGAATCGACTTAACGCGGTGAATCACGTGACGTCACGGGGTCACGTGATGTGACATTACTTGACAGCATGTCTTAACATCATGACGTCACGTGACGATGTGACACATGGCTAGTCATAGTGCCAATAAGAAAGCGCCGCAAAAAACCAGGATTTATTATACATTGCAATTCTGTATATGACGATTTGATCAATACGTAGAGGAATACACGTGCCAATTTTTTATTTTCAAATAATAAATTTGTAATACTAACAAAAAAAATACCGTGAACCGTTTTGAACCGGTTACCGTTATATTTTTTTCCGGTTCAGTTCCAAGATGGCGGCGAAGATTTCGGTTCGGTTCAGTTCCGGTTCGGCTAAAAATAACGGTTCTGTTCCGGTTTTCGGTTCGGTTCTGTTCCGGTTCGACACCCTGGTTGTAACGACACATATAAAACATTTTTATTTATTTTTTTGTGCCAAGATTTTTTTTTTTTTTTTTTTTTGTGCGGAGTTTGTTTTTTTAACTTCTCTTTTGAACTGCTTCTCTGCGTGAGCAACCGTTTTGGGCTGAAAATATTTTTTCTGTACGTGTAATTTTTAGAGTATTTTTTAGCTTTCTCTCCTTCTGAATCACTCTTTTTTGCTCAATTTTGTTTGCAACTTGAGCTTTTGGAATTTTCTTTCTTTCCTTCTTTTTTTTTTGGGGGGAAGGGACAGGCTAGTACACGATTGTTTGAGCGTTTTTGGAAGCCTTCCCGGGGTGGGAAAAGTTTGATATAGCCAATATGTTATTCACTATAAAAAGCACTTTTTACATGCAATTTTATTTAAACCTTCCGCGAGTTTGATAACGACAATAATTCGCTGTACGCGGGTTCCTTCTAAACGGGTTTCACTGCACTAAAATAAATATTACTTCTCATAACTTGGAGAAACGTCAATTTCTTCAATGTGTTCCAGCATAACAGTGTAAAGTTTGCATTGCACTGCAGAACATTTTCACTCTTCACCTTGTCCTCCCGCTGGCTGGCTGTTTCATGATCGGTGCGTGTATTATACGCCTTGTATGTCATTTACGAGAAGAATTCCAGATGAGACAACCAATTATCACTTTTATTGTTAGGCTTACGAAGAGAATGCGGAGCACGGAAGCGGTTTCAGCAGAAGTAAAGACCCTAAACACAAACAAAAAAAAAAGTTACACCAGATGTTTGTCTAACCTTTCAAACACGCGGCCCGCAGGCAAAGCGGCTATGAGTCCCGGTTCCCATGTCTCAAGCGCTAGAAGTGACATGTGCCATAGTGATCTCGTCTCAACGTTTCATTTTCGCTCGAAAAGTACCTCTGTTCTTTTAATATATACACACAGTTTTTACTTATCTGTGTTCATTTGCCCTTTGTTTCACTTTATTTTTTGCTTCACAGCTTTTTGTAATCTACAACAATTCCACTACTAGGCTGCAAGTGCGAGCTCTTTGTTGAAGGATGCATATCAGCTGCGCAAACTATCACCAGGAGTAATTGCCAAAGATAAAGCTACAAGCTCGGAATTCTCGCCTTAAAGAAGAAAAAAAAAAAATCACCATTAAAAGAAGAGTATTTGCTCAGGGTGTTGTAATAAAAATCGTCAGGAAAGAAAGACCTGACAATTTAACTGATTGTTATTTTAGAGGCAGGTTGTGCCTGGTTAACGCCCCAGTGAATTGAGCAAGGGGAACGACAGTGTATTTGCTCTCTTGTTCAATTAAAAATGCCAGCTTCTGTCGGCGGGGCGGTGTCATTTTAAGTTTTGTTATCACATCAGGTTAGGGCCCAAAGTAACCATATAAAGAAATTGAATCTAAAGATGGCACTGGCAAAGCCACGTTTACAAAAAAAAACATAAAACACAAGGTGTCTCCTCTTTAAAATCTTTTTTTTACAGCGGACCTGTTATGGGCTAGGTTCCCGAGGATCGTGTCCGGTACAAAATACTTGTCGACAAAAACGCCTCTGGACAGCTACCGCCATCAATAAGCGACGGCGGCAAGCACACAACCAGTATGGCTGCCGCCATCGCTCGTAGATGGCGCCAACCTTTCCAGCTATTATAGAAGAATGAATAGTTGGCGGCGCGTTGGTGGGAATTCATCGTAAGAAATAGCGCGAAAAATAGATGACGACAAAGAAGAAGCACACATAACGAGCGCAGCGCTCGTCACGTGTGTTTCTTCGTCCTCGTCTGTTTTGCGCGTTGCTTCCTACGCTCTTATCAGTTTCGGTTTGGACTTAGGATGGGCCGGCCGAGCGCCCTTTCGGGGAAAAAAGACTGGCTGCGGAGGGAGCGGCGATGTACGCAGCAGCGCGAATGGGTCCATAACCGCCGCAAAGCCCCTGTCACCTCGACTTCCACTGCGTAGGGTGCTTCAGATTCCCTTGCCAAACAAAAGCACATCGCTCGCCTGGAAAGCCGTCGCCGAGAACAGAACCAGCGATGTAAAGGGTGCCGGCAGGCCAACGCCACGGACGACGATCGTGCCATGGAGGCCAAGCGCAAGCACAAGGCCCGGCGATGACTGCACTCCACGCTGGCTGAACAGTTCCCGGGCGCGACGGCGATGTTCCGGAGGGAGTTTGTAGATTACCCGTCTGGTGTCACGTGCGCCGTGTGCGACCGACTCTGGGTCGCCAGACGTATCCACGATCAGCGGCGCGCCGGACAAAAAGAAGCGGGAAACGGGCGCGTGCGCGTTGCGGCAGTGTATCAAGTAGAACTCCGCTGGTCTTCCTTCTTCACGAGAGTGGAAAGGCTGAATGTTTTTTTTTTTTAATTTAATTTAATTTAAATTAAATTAAAATCCCCGTCTAGCCCCCACACTCAAATAAGTTTGAGACCACCGGGTCATATGATCGGTGAATGTATGCCAGCATTGTTCGGATCTGCATGCGTGGTGCTGTAGCACCCGGTAGGGATAGACTATGAGACGAAGGTGACGACCGAAAAACTAATGTTTACTTTTCGTATATCGCTTATATAACCTGATGGCGCCAGCAGTGCCATCTGTTAGGCATGACAACAAATACAACAATAGGGCGGCGACCCCTACAGGCGTGCTGTTAGGTATGTTTATATGTGCAATGTAATGCACGCAGAACTTTGGGTGCACGCAGCCATGTTCCGTGCCACTCAGTCAAAAATAAACAGCAAACTGATATGCCGGTACTTCTGACAAAGCCTCCTAGGCAAGTCTCATTTTCGGAGATCAGAGATCTACAAGCCGTCAGTGGCAGAGCTGTGGCACTGACGGAACAAAGCAACCCGCTCAAACAAGTGCTTCGAAGGCACTGGCGCGGGGTGTATTGCCTCTCTGTGGAGCCTGCGCTCACAAACAGAAATAAACATGCAACTTTTATTGTATGTTGCTCATATTCGTCGAAAGGCATATTTCTAAACAACAAGATAGTTTAGTTTTCCTCATGTTCGAAACGGACGAGTTAGACCATAGCCCCTTATATAGGAGGCTATGGTTAAACAAACACCAAATCCCGCGGTTTTCCTTCCTTCTGCAGGCGCTTGACGGCTCATTGTGGCACCATGAATTGAGACAGAACACTGTGTCCATTTACCTGGTGCGATATAAATCATGGTATTTCTCCTTAGATGAAAATAGGCACTTAGCGCTTGTTAGCGTGTTCAAGAAGTTTGAACAAAGTCGATGACAGTCAGCTGCCTCGATTTCGACACGACCACATCGGTTCAGGGTGATCTAAACGACCACAACATGGTATACTACGGTAGACAGTAAAAAAAAATACTAATAAATTTAGCGATACAAAAAAAAAAAAGAAGCTTCTTTGGCCAGTTTTGGCATGAAATTTGTGCTTGGGAGTGGGATGGCACAGCAAAAGTGAAATAGTGCACAATGGCACAATGGGTGCAGCGCCTCCGTCCCTTTTTACATGGGGTTGTCTGCTCACTTATTGGAGAGCTAAAGACATGAGCTTGGAGAGGGGGGGGAGGTGGAGGGGGGGTGCATTTCACCAATTGTTTTAGGAGCTGTGATGACATGCAAGTCTAGATTAAAATCAAGTTTTATTGTTTTAGTTCTACCTCTCGCAATACAGGGTCCAAAACAAGTTGCAAAAATACTACCTCCTCTTAATGTGTATGTTTACTCTCCGTGTTGCATTATCCCATATCTTAAAGGGGCGGTGCAACGATTTTATGGTTAAAAGAATTTGCATCTCGTAATTTTTACATTGTTTATCGTGTCCCGGAGGATAGAGAAAACACCTCCTTCATTAAAAATGTCACCATTCCGCTGCATAATCGCAAAGCAAAAGTCAAGCTTTTTCCCCCCACCTGCAGCCCCAATTGGCAGCCAAAGGAACTACGGCGAGAAGATTACGTGACCTCGCTCGGCTCTAAGCTGCAACATAACACCCGCTAATGTCAGCAGAGAGAGAGGGAGAGGAAGCGTCCTCTGAGAGAGCACACGGGAACCTACACGGCACTCCCAATGACGTCACTAGGAGGGGGACCAGGTGTGACCCTGAAGGCTGGGAGCGAGTTGAGTGGTGCCCGAAATGCCAATATTTCTCTTTTTTTTAAGCAACAACTAGAACACGCAGGCGAAATCCGTTTACTGTTCTTTACTTGAGCAGTTACTTGAGAAGTGACAGAGGGCAACCTCCAGAAATCTTTGACCAAAGTCCGGAAATCGTTGCACCCCCCACTTTAATATGTTTAACCAACTAGCCCACCAGATGATCTTGATGCGGGGCATCCAAGGAATGATGCAAATCTACAACATTAGATGACAGAATGTTAATATCAAGTAATCCAACGTTCCTTTTAGTTCATGTTAAGATGTGCATGTGAGACAAACACAAAAAAAAAGTTCTCACCTTTTGGTTCTGGCTTATTAGTGGTTGAGCTATGTTGTAAGACTCCTTAGGACAGCAGTAGATGAGTTTGGCCCCCATTGCCTGTTGGAAAATAAAAGATTAGCCTCATTACACTAGTGTAAGTGTAATGGTGTAACTTATATCAAATGATTCACGAACAAATGTATCTTACCAATAAATATCTCCGTGTTCACATTACTTCTAATGTGTCGTGAAAAACTCCTACCCATCACGTAATTGCTAACGCTAAATCTATGCTTGAATAACCAAAACGAAATTTTACGCTAGACCCAATGTTATTCAAATTACTTTTTGTAAAAATCTAGTTTGATCCAAGCTGGAATACGCCGTTCGGAGATCTGCAAAGTTGCAGCGTACGTTTTGTACTCTCTTACTATCATCATAGTGCTAGTGGCTAATCTAGGAAAGTCACTCTATCCCTGCCGCTTCTTTTATTAAAATCAAAAAATATCTCGTTTATGCATTTCTACGGAAATGATTATTTTAATGCTCTACTAAAAAACAGACTACAGTCGCCAGCCGATTTTTCGGACGCCAATAATTCGGATTTGTTCGCTACTTCGAACCTAAAGAAGGAACTGTGACCTACCCGATAGAAATAATGCATATTCACGACCAATGTTTCAGACAGCTCTAGTCCGAATTTAAATTTTACGGACATAACTGTCGCGAGCGATCGGCGGAAAACACAACTGAGAAGCGGCCCTTTTGGATTCTATGTTGGCTGCACATGGATTGGCTTAGTTTGGCATTAATACTCGAGTACTGCTAAGTCCTACCGCTAGGTCTGTGTTCCAAAATTTACTCGATCCGACTCCGGTGTAAAGGTTTCGTACCGTGACGTTCCAAAACTTACTCGCGCTTGCTCGATGACGTCGGAACTCGCATTCCAGAAGCGAGTTGTTTACTCCCCAGTAATTACTCACGCTACCCTTCTCAATCGCAGGATGACATTAGATAAAATTGAGTAAATATGTCACGTGATCTGTTCGTCGTCTGCTTTCTGCGCCGACAGCCGTCAAAGCTCGTTTGCTCCATTGGCTTTAGTGGTGGTTGTTCGAAATTACGAAGAATGAGGTGCAGTCGTTTATGAGTGGCTATTGTGATTTGCTGGTTTTAACGCAAGAATTGACTGCAGACCCAGGCTGTGCACCTTCACCGGGAAGGTATACCCACTGTTATTATCATAGTGCGAGCGTAAACAGGAGCTTCTTTGCATCCTCGTCCTTGGTGTTTGAGGGAATTCCGTATTACCACATTCACGGCTCAAAATATTTGAATACAGTAGATGATGCAAAAGTATTTTTTTCCCCAGAGGGTCTGTAATAAGAGGATAAGGCTCGTAAGGCAATGAAAACTTCGAAGATTTTATGTATATGATCAGTCAACAATCCCTCCCCAAGAAATTGGCTATTCGCAACTCCAACGCCCTATAGGTGGCGGGGCGGTAGCTCCAAGATGGCGGAAGAGACGGGGATAGATTCTCCAGGATTTCCCGTGCGCCCGCTCGCTGACGCTGGTCAGTGCGCTAAAAATGATTTATTTGTCCACAAATGCGAAGCGGTTAGGGCAAGATCATATAGTACAGATGATGGAGATGTTGATGCGCGTTAAGAAAACGAGCATGCTGATATTTAAAAGTTGCCGAAACATCAACTTGCGAAGCTGTGTGGTGGGCGAGCGCATTCTCGGCACCGGCTACGTCACTGTTTATTTGTGGAAGAATAGTTCTTGGGGGGGGGGGGGGGGGGGGGGGGGGGGGGATGAAGTTATCGTGTTTGCGCTTTGCCTGGCCATTAGTGCCCTGAAAAGTGAGCCGCGCACAATGGCCATCAAACTTCAGGAAAGACGCGTTCACAGTAATGATGTGTTCATGTCACAGGCTCACAACTAGCTGCTCACCGTCTCGGTTTTAGTGTACTGCAACACGTGATCAAACTGCTCAATGGTTATTGATAGAAAGGTTGTTGCCGCAAGCTACCGTGCGGTGTGACATTACAACAGGAAGCTCACTCTGCGCCTTTGAAGCACAATAGAGAGTTTTCATAGACCGTTTTCGTCATTCCCCAAAGCTCTCCGCAACCCGCTACGATACCCGGAACTCTAAATTGAAGGCTATCGGCGCGCAGGCGCAGTAGCAACTTCTTCGTTGCGGAGGGCTTAGCGGAGGGGGAAACGCGGCCTACGAGAACTCCCTAATTTTTAGCACGCGCCAGGAACGTTGCTGTGCTCGCGGTAGCCAACGGTAGCCTGCGGTAACGCCATGCTAAAACGGCCTATTTCTGCGGCAACGCCATGCTAAAACGGCCTATTAAAATAATCGGCGTATTTAGGGGTTTTATTCATTGCTCTAGCTATCAAAAATAAATAATTTAGTCTACCATACATTTTTTGTACTTTGTTATTTGCAACGTTGCGGCCCCTCTCGCCAGAACTTCCCGTTGTAAGCTCTCGTTACGAACGGCTGGCTAACACTGACGCGATGACAATGCTTTGAGCATTTCTTTATTTGCTTTGTAATTATCTAAAACCAAGTACGGGTATTTCGTCTTTCTAAAGTGCTTGAAATAAATGATAATGTTCCTTGTAACGGCCTTAAAACGTAAACCCATTTCCGATGTGTATTGCTCGACATACTCTTGCGCGACGAGTTTTCTCCTACTTATGGCAAAGAATAGACTCTTCGTAGACCGTACTCTAGAGCTTCACATTATTAGCGGGAGATTTCGCCGTCACGTGGAACACAGATTGAGCTGGCGGCCATGCACAAGACCAGAAATCCGCAGAGTATATGTGGTATACGAAAAGTCCCTAATGGAATTAGACATCCCGATTCTTCGTGCAACGCTGTTGCAAGGCGGAGCACAAGAATTCCCATTTTAGCGCGCTCATTTTTTTTTCGTTAAAAAGGCTTGACGCATCAAGGCCGACAGTCCCTGCCACCGTTCCCGCGCCGCCTCCGCCGCTGCCGTCCCCGCTCCTCTGGTTCTCCGTTCGTCCGCGAGAGGGCAAGCGGCGCGCTGGAGTTGCGAATAGCGGTTTAAAAAATTTTCTTTGTGACTTTGTGATTATATTCACGTCAAAGCGAACATAAGTTACATATCACTATTGAGAAAGCCCTCTGCGCTGTCCCGCTACACCATGTGGAAGCAATTTCTGCAAAACATAATCGGGGCAAATTACGATGCGTGGAATGTATGCGTTCAGAGTGCCTGGACTGAACTTGCAGCGATTGCACTGATTAATAAAAAAATTTTTTTGATGTCTAACTGAAAGGAGTAAGTAATTTTGATCTCAATATACAACCCAAAAGGAGCTGGTGGAGCCACTTCAGAAAACATCGCAGAGTCATTAATATCAGTCTCTTTGGTTGCTTTCTCCATGATCAAAAAAGATTGTCTGCTATTTTCTGCCACCACTGCTGTGTTTTCTTTTTGCTGTAGCCGAAGATGAAGCTAGTCCGCGTAGTATCCAGGTGATTATAACGGCCGTTCCAAAATCGAGTTGCGGATTGTTTACTCGCGATATCACGTGGCATTGCCCGCTGATGCAGGAGACAGGTTACTCGGGTAAGATTTGGCACGACTTTTCTTTCTCTAGCTGCGCGTCATTATCATCATCATTGTTGTTACCACTTTACTTTGTTCATTCGTCATTGCAGTCGTGGACTTGCACCTCTCATCTCGATCTCGTCTCGGTGAATCATGTTTTCGGACTATGCTGGCTTGGCCGTCATTGCCCCATTCATTCTTCCGCCGCCGCTATGAGTCACTAAGAAGCACAGAAAGTACTCCACCATAACGCCAGAAAAGAATGCAGTGATTCTGAAGCTAATAGAAAGTTGCCGAAGGCAAGGGGAGGCGCAACCTGAAACAAGGTGTGCATGCGTAACCTGAAGCAAGGCACTATTTACGGGTTTTTTAAGCTCGCTTAGACGTAATAAAGGCAATCTTTTTCATCTGGTGATTTTCCGAAATGCGCTATTATTTGGACATTTTTTCGGTCCCTGCGAAGTCAGAAAAATCGGTCGGCGACTGTATTCCTTAGCTCCTCGTAAGTTTCAACACGAGTCAATCGTCAGTTTGTAGTTGGCCTACCTTATTAGTAGAGCCCTGCATGTCCGCAGATTATCCACGGATATCCGCGGTAAACTGACGGATTCGGATAAAAATGATTCAAATTTGGCAGATTGCGGATCGAATGCGGATGCCAGGGGCTGCGGATGCAGATCGGATATCCGCAAGTCCGGATGTCCGCATCCGCAATGAGTGAGTGGTAATACGAAAGTGTATCATCAAATGTATCGAAGGGGCAAAATACACTCTTAAAATAAATGTGCCAATTGGGAATAAAATCAATATTTACATCAATAAAGATTTGAGTCTCACTAAATATTGCTTTAGAAGGTTTTATCTTGCCAAAAATACTGCCCCCGGAAAAAGGGAAGAATGCAGGAGTATCAGTCGTCGCTAATATGATACTATAATTTTTTTTTTTTTTAAGTTTTAATAATGCTTGATTTTATTATGTAAAATGAATGCGCAGATCGAGAGTCGGAGAGGGTTCCAAATTTTGCGGATGCAGTTCGGATACGGATACAAAGTCTGCAGATGCAGATCGGAAGCGGATACAGAGAAAAAGAAATTCTTCAAAAAACACTGATTTTTATAAATTACATATTTACATCCATCTACATCCAGAGAGTATTCCCAGAAATTTTCACTAGATTACACTGCATAGTTAATTTTTTATAAATTATTTTCTGTCCACCGAAGCTAAAGAAAAGGTAGGGTATGAAGCACTTTGAACGCAATTTTCTGCGTTCCACTTTTTGGTATAAATTCCATTTTAGTCGATCTATCGTTTGATAATGGCAATACAGGGAAGGCTCGTTCTTCACTTTTCCTGACGGAAATTTAATAAGGAATGCGCCTATGGAGTTTGTTTGTCACTTTACAGATGTCTTTTATAAAATATGTTGACATTTTGTCGGGGACACAGAAGACCAAAAAGTTGACCAATTTTGCAGAAGAGAAAATTGATAGAAATCAATGACTTTTTACAAAAAACTTTCCATAGGCACACCCCCTAAGCATTCTGCTACATATCTAGCGAATAAAAATCTTGAATATTGTGATAGTTTTCCGACGATAGATTAACTAAACAATGTAGGGGTGTTGCTGATAGAAGCTGCTCTAATTTCCTTCCCACTTAACCGACAGACCTGAAATTGTGTTATGCACCCTCTAGCATGACCACAAGCCTACCCTGTAAATTTCATTAATTTTAAGCCAAGGGTTCAAAACTTGACCCTCCCAGGGGTGTCTCCCCTTAAGAACATTGCAGATGCGGATACAAAGTCAGCGGATGCAGATCGGATCCGGATGATCAAACTGTTATCTGTGCAGGGCTCTAATTATTGTGAAACATCAGCTTACATTGATGCCCACCCACCAAAAAGGTCATCTGCCTTCCAGCACCTTCAGTAAATGTATCATTACCTGATTTACTTAAAGAGGTGTAACCTATCGCCTTTGCTAATATTGTAACGGACAGATTACTTTCTAACAAAATTGCATTCTTCGTTTGTATTTACAGCACCATTCGTTAGGCACCTATGAAAGGTGCCTAGCCAATGACACTATCCCTGCCTCGTCATTCGCCAGCCACCTTTCGTAGATTGCAGCGATTGGCTATGACTGTGCTCTGTATGGAAGCAACTGAGGAAGGCTTGTTCTTACACGACGCATAAATTATTCGAGTAACTGAGGTACCAATGCGGACAATAAGAGCTGAAACAGTCCTTCGCACATCGTTGGCGTGCCTGCCGGTTTCTTGGAGGGCTGTGGTCCAAACTAGGAAGGAAATGCGGAGTTGAAGTCCCAGACTTCAGACTATTCGACAAATCGAGAGATAGTAGAGCTTACCCATCCGGTCTTTTTCTGCAGTAGCACAAAAAGGACGGATAGAGTGTTTCGGCTCGTACCGTCCGTGGGGGAACATGGATGCGTGGAAAGTGACAGGCAAGACGCAAAACCATGCTACCCTGTAGTTTGTAGCATCCGCGAGATGGGAACGGACGCCGCCCTCGTACGCACCTTGGCCTCGGTGATCTTGCGGACAGACCGCGAGTACGCCCGAGCCGCTCGCGAGTGCGCCTCCTTCTGGGCGACGGACAGGGGCTCGCAGTCGCACTCCATCAGCAGGGGCAGCACCACGTCCGGGTTCAGAGGATTCTTGGCAGAGAGTATGCGTGCCGAAAAACTCCTGGCCGGTGTATGGTACGGCGTCGATCGGACCCCATGCTGAGACCAAAGATGCGGAGCACGACCGTTAGCGGCAGCCTCACAACGTAGTCATGGAATGTTTGTGCTGCCAATTTCCCGTCATTGCAAGCTCCTTATAGTAGACATGTGAGAGTATAAATAGTTGCTAATAAATTGAGAATGGCAGGGTCTTGCCTTTCGAAAGCCCAGCCTCTGGCAGGCGCTCCATGCTCTCCGCCAAGCTTTGACTGCACGCCCGCGATTGAGGTGCATAAGACGCCAAAGCTGACGAAGGTAGGCAGCCCACGCCAAAGGTTGGACAACCGAAGATGCTCCCTCTGCTATTCTCACCTTGCCAGCGACTATAGTACTTTTGAAAGCAGAATGCTTTTACGGGCTGGTTTCCAAGTGTAGAGCGCCACGAAAGGTCCCTACAAAAACGTTACAATACAGCCGAGTCACGTAGCCTCAATTAAGCGGAAAGCGTTTCAACCAAATTACCTCACGTATGTCTCGACGTCAAGCAACTTTTCTCCAAAAATTTAGCGGGAGAACTTCCTGCTAGAAAAACAAGAGGTGGCTGCCAGATCTCTGGTCTTTATACCGGTGCCTGGTGTCGCAGAAGACAGTGATGCACCTACCATGGGACCAGGGGCCGGTGCTCCGGGTGCCTGGGGGATTCTGTTGAAGGGACCCCCCTCTGCTCGCACCTCGGCAGCCAGGTCAAAGTCCTCGTCTGAATCGGCGCCCTCGGCGGCGGACGCCACCGCCAGGTCATACTTGCGCACGGTGTCCGAGATCTTGAGGGCGGCCACACGCGCAGCCTTGCGAGAAGGCCGGATATTCGACTGCGGAGAGTCCTGGAAAGTGAAAGGTGATTAAAACCTTTCGTCGGCTCCCAAAGATCGCCAATGATGGTTATGCTTGCCGTTAGTTTGTGCAAGGGGGTGCTTGACTTTCCCAACAGCACTTAGGAATAGCATACTATGTGCGATCAGCTGTTCACGAGACAGAAGTTTGTTGAGGGGAATAGAAAAATCGGAGTATCGGCTACAGTTTTTTTGCGAAAACTTGCACATTTTTTTATGGTTCCTCTCACAACACGACATTAGCAAAATAACTAACAAAACCTGAGAATAACAACAAGAGGAAAAGCCAACAAAACAAATGACAGCTCAAGTTTATTTGAAACTGTTTAAATACATGCATGGTTTACTTTCCCTTCTGCTCTTTTCCTTTACAGCCTTTGGAGATGTAACCTGACATGTAAAACACACCTTACAGCACCAAGCACATTACACTTAGTATTTTTGTGGCTCACATATTGACGGTATCAGAGCCAATCTTAGAGTAGCCCCAACATGACAGGAGATAATTAAGCTTTTAGCTCATTGATAACTACTAGAGCACTCAATATCACTCATACAAAGTCATGTGATTGTAAAATGAGCTATAACTCCTTAGTTCGTAATTTGCATGCACTGCTACAATACGAAACAGTCACACCTGCCATATAATGGCAACTTGGGCCATAGATTAAAAAAATGTGTCATGTGTTCTAGCTATATTAGTACAGAATCTATGGAAATGCACCTGCTATGAAGGAGCATAGTAGGTAGTTGCAGGTAATTTTGCCATAAAAATCAGTGTATGTACTAACACCAATGAGGAATCTTTGGGTTCATTTTCAAAACACAGGCTAAGCAACTAAACCTGTGCTTTTAGTGACATGAACTAGACTACCAAGATCAAAAATGGTATCAGGAGAATGCACTGGCAAGACGAAAATAATCCCTGGAGAAGGGGAACAAGAGGGACAAAGGACAAACACAAATCTCCAAACACAGCTAGGCGACTGGTGAGCGACCGAAAAAATCTGCCTGGTTTAAGTATCGAACCCGGGACCTCTCCATTACAGGTGGAGCGCTCTACCAACTGAGCTAACCAGGGGTTAGACGCCAGTAGAGCAAACGGGTTTTATCAGCTGCCACCAGCCTAACATCAACAAGGGTGAAGCTTGCAGTTTAAGGTTATAATTATAATACAATTAAATGCAGAGGTGCAAGCGAGCCGGACAAGAATGATGTCCTTTTCGTCATTCTTGTCCAGCTCGCTTGCACCTTTGCATTTAATTGCATTATAAATATGCACTGGAAAGCTTTTTCAGCAATACCATAGTAAGGACAATTGTAACTAAAAAAATGACCGCATCTCCACGTGGTGAATGATGTTGATTGCGGCAAAGCTCTGGTGGTGCTGATGATACTGATTTTGTTCATAGGTAGTGCTGATGGTGGTGATTTTTTTTTTATTGCTCATAGGTAGTGCCGAGTTCCAGGTTGCATTGGTATGGAATGTGTGGTATGGAACGTGGTTATATATGTATTTAAGCATTTGACTGCAGCGCCCTCTCGTCTATAAACAATAAGCCAATGCATGCAAAGTTTAACACGATTATATACGCATCTGACCGCAGCGCCCTCTCCTGTATAGACAGACGTTAAGCGGCAACATGCAACGTTTCATCCATGACATCCCCAGCTTTTGAGTTACTACCACATCTCAGAGCCCCCTACCCATACCGCAGTCGTGGCTGAGTGGTTAAGGCGATGGACTAGAAATCTATTGGGGTCTCCCCGCACAGGTTTGAATCCTGTCGACTGCGCAAACAATTTTTCTTTTTTTAAGAAGACAGATGGGATGGCAATCGATGTGAGCACGGACGCCAGACGGACAAGGCTAAACCCTAAGGAGCTTCGCCCCTAATATGTGACAAGTTAAGAATGCAGTAGAAGCTTCCCCTGTCCTCAATGACACTTCTGTTAAATGCCCAAGCACAGCCAAAGCATGAATGAAGGCAACAAGCACACATGATGAAAGCAGGGTTTCTACTGCATTCTTAACCTGTGATAGACTATAGTCAACTGTCATTATATAAAATTAAAAAAAAAAAAAAAAACTACACTCTTGGCTATATGGCGATTATTTTAATGTATTTACAAATCACTTAGTTCATACGCAAAAATTTGGCTGGTTATTAAATCTAGGAGAGCTGTCCTTCGTATTGAACCAATCAATCCATACTGACGGTGCAACGAATGAGTGATGGTTAGCAAGAATGTAGCCTCTAAGAATAATGACGGCCACTCCTGTCTTTGCCACATGCGTAAGCATAGGAGTTAATTTCTTTTTCTTATTCTGAAGTGCTAAGCAAGGAGTCAACAACTATAGACCATTCCATTTAGCGCTCTCTGAGAGGCACCATTTTGTTCAACCGCAGCGCCCTCTCCACACATCCGGGAAGTTCAGCGGGTTCGGCGGGGTAAAACGAGAGAGAGGGCACGCGCCCGACTCCACTAGGAGACGACAAACTGGGAGGTTGCCGTTCTCCATCTTTGGGCTGTATCGGCGGGCAGTATGGAACATCGAACTCTCGCATGTGGCTGCCGTTGTGAAGTGGTTCGCGTTCTTAGAATAGTTGTGGCTACTCCAAAATCACCCTATAGCTCTCAGTTGTTCTATTTCGCTAAATGATCAACTAGCATATCCTTTTTCCGTTACTTAAATAGCAGTTGAGTCAGCCAGCAGTACTACCCTCGACTACTGCGTGTATTGCGGCAGGAGAGCATGTTTTTTTTATTATTTCAGACTTCCAATCATGGTTGCTAAAGGCCTACACCAGTACGAACTTTGTATAGTAAAGAAAGGTACAGCAATCGGATTTACTTTTCGCCAAAGAGACCTGCCAATCTGACACAGTTTTCCGTTTTTTTGTTTTTTTATTTGCACGCAGGTAACAGCACAATTGGACGCTGCGAGTCTTTTTATCTAGCATAGTATTACACGACAACTGGCATACCAAAATCTGCGCATCTGCGCTTGAAAGTTCCAAAATGACGCGATTTTAAACAGAGTTTGCACGCCAGCCAGACGCTAGCTACAGCCCACTCGGCGGAGCGGACGACGTGCGGGGTGAGAGGGGGAGTGCATTTTTTTCTCTTTTACCCTCTCTGCTATGACCCTAATGGAACGGTCTATACTTCAAGACAACTTCCTGAAGTAATTATAGCTATGGCCACTTGTGCACCCAAGCACCTTCAGCACTGATCAAAGCTGCCTATGCATGTGCACTCCTCACTTCTGAAATGCCACATAACTTTATTCCAGAGTATAGAAGGCTTTTCCAACTTGTGATAGTTATTAAAACTGGGCTCCACGAAGCAAATAAGCGACAAAGCTTATTTGGTGGAGTCTGACTGCATGCAGTGTCAGAACAGTTGTTGTTGACATCGCAAGCTGAGTGAACGTGTTAGTTACATACTTGTGCTTTGCATTTTGTTTGTACAAACTATTTCCTAATTATACACTTGTAGCTTTTGTTTTATTTTATAATTCAAACAATAATGATTGAGTCAAATTGCCAGAGAAATTGCTACGAGTTAGAGTAAGGAGCCCAGCGTTTCCTAGTCATATTCAGAATTCCAACTGCATCAACCGCTTGGTGACAAGAAAAATGATGTCGCAAGGAAAGGGGCCATTGCCTACGAGCAGAGTGCAGATCACAGGAATTGCGTGGCACACCAGAAGCTTCAACCCACTTACATCCAAATACCATTTAGCACAATATAAAATGTGCTTCGACTAAGTGCAGGATGGCACAGAGCCAGCAAAACAGAATGCTTTCTTCATTTGAGCATGTGCAAGATAAAGCCTGTCCATCAAAGCTCCCCCTTAAAACTACATCTTAGCCCTTCGAAGGCCATGTGTCGGATGTCACTCGACAAAGAAATATTCCCTATGATCAGGAGTTGGGGCTTTCCCGACAGTCTCATTTCTGCTTTGCAGCCAATTGTTGCACACGCCCTGACAATTTAGACTTGCGTCATTCACCATAGGAGTGAAAGCATGATGCCTTCCATTTCGTACCTTTATGTGAAATAGCTCAAGCAATAACTTTTTTTTTTTCTTCTTAGACCAGCGGACTTTTGCGCGCACGTTCACACCTTGTTTATTATAGCAGATTTTTTCTCATTCGCTTTTGTTAAGCCTCGTGAATTCATGAGGCGCCTGTCTCCATGGCTTCGTGCATGCGGGGTGATTAGAGAGAGTAAAGTCGCCTTTTGACCTCTGTTTGCCCTTGTGACCAATAAAGGGTGCTTCGGTGCCCTCTGCCGGTGGCTGGGAGAAACTAGAGCCACTAAATAAGCTACGCTTCAGAGTGACAACATTTCAGCCATCTTGGTGCATAAAATCAGGATTGGCACTATGGGGATTCCTGTAGTCTACCTTCCCTGATGGCTGTGATACCGGCCACAGTTCGAAACGCTTCGCCTCCTTCACTGTGAGCTCCGACCTGTTCGTGAGGCGGAGGGTCCCGTCTTGGAGGGCCCTCCCCTCACTCTCTCTCGGGGGCGCCTCTTTCCGTTCCCCTGCTCGGATGCGGAACACTGCTGACAGGCGAAGAAGTTTGGCCTTGTCTTTTCCCGCTTTCAGGAAGGGCAGTTGTTCGGTGACCCCGAAAGAGATAGCACACATATTGGCGACTTCTCTAATGCTTTCCCGCCCACTGGCTCTCCGGAACCCTGCGTCAGGCAGGTAAGGACCTTTTCTTACCTTGCCGGCGCGGGGGGCATTTTGAATGGGGACACAGTAGTTCATGTTGAGAGTGTTTTAATAAATACACTTGGACAATGGCCTTTCTCTGGTACGTGTCTTCTCTTTTGCTATATTCGTGACAGTGAGACAAGGTAGACGATCATTGGCACCGACGGAGGTAATTTATCGAACTGAACCGCGGCAATGTGTCCCTAAACGTAGTCTATATTGCCGCAAAGATGTGGGGACCACGCTACTAGGTTTGATGTTGTTGAGATGGCCCTTTGGTTACTGTATCGGTACCTCTGCTTGGTAGCTAGCAAAATCCCCTACCAGTTATCTGAAATCGCAGGAAATGCTTTTCCGTCCTTCAGAAATGTTAAAACAGTCTGCGACAGAGAAAAACATTATCACCCGAGCTCTCAAACACAGTATCTAAAGCTGAGGAAGTTGCATTTTTTAATTGTGACAATCGACAGTTCGCGTTTGCTGTGCACTAAGCACCAAGATGGCGGCGCCCACTAGCAGATCGGGGAACGGAGCGCAGATACCACAGACCATTTCATTTAGAGCTCTCAGGGCGGCGCCAATTTGTTCGACTGCAGCGCCCTCTCCAGTCATCCGGGAAGTTCAGCAGGTTCGGCGGGGTAGAAAGAGAAAGCACGCACCTGATCCCGCTGGCAGACGACAAACCGGGAAGTTGCCGTTCTCAAATCTTTGGGCTGTACCGGCGGGCTGTACCGAACATCAAACTTTCGCACGTGGCTGCCGTTGTGAAGTGGTTCGCGTTCTTGGAATATTTATGGCTGCTCCAAAATTAGCCTATAGTGCTCTGTTGTTTTATTTCAGTAAATGATCAACTAGCGTATCTTTGTTCTGTTCCTTCAATAGCAGTGGAGTCAGCAGGCGGTACTACCCTCAACCACTGCGTCTATTGCATCCATGAGAGTACATTTTTATTTATTATTCAATATTTCCACTCATGACCGCTAAAGGCCTGCACCAGTACAAACTTTGTAGAGTAAAAAATCTACAGCAACCAGATTTATTTTATGCCGGAGAGACCGGCCGCTCTGAAACAGTTTTCCGGTCTTTTTGTTTTTCTATCTGCATGCAGGTAACAGAGCAATTGGACCCGGTTAGTCTTTTTATCAAGCATAGCATTACACAATAACTTCCATATCGAAATCCGCGCATCTGCGCTTGAAATTTCAAAAATGACGTGATTTTAAAGAGAGTTTGAACGCCAGCCGGATGTTAGGCACAGCCCACTCTGCGGAGCAGACGACACAAAAGCTGAGAAAGGGAGGGCATTTTTTCTCTCCGCTCTTCCTTGTGGAACGGTCTATAAGCGCAGCTCATTTAGTGGCATGTTTTCAGCATGTAGTCAACAGATGGACCTGGTCCAGTCTGCTTGGACCATGTGGAAGCCGGCTCGCCGGCTTCCGAATTCCCACTTTTTATAAAAACTATGTTAACGATTTGAGTGACAATGAAGGTAATTTTAGCAGACAAGACAACTCTGCAGAGCACTGTGAAAGTTTCTGTGATGGATCCCCAGACAATGGCTGTTACGAGTTCTGTGAATGCCAGTGATCAGGAGAGTCTTATGGACATTGCAATTTCTCAAACCTGGACAGCCTACAAAAATGCAGACCACAATTTGGAAACTCCTTGTTGCACACTCCAAGGTACAGAGTCAGACACCACTTAAAACACTATGTTCTCAAGGATGCTTCGGTGATACATTTTATTTATGACCGCTGAGTGATTGTATTGTTTTAGTGTAAAATGTTTCTGACTCAAGGGACCAACAAGGTGCAAAGTAGCACGACCCCAAAATTTTAAGCTTGATTTACATTGCTTATAAAATCTCCACAAGAGGAAACAAACTATCAAGGACAGTGAACGTTTCAAGATCATACCTGATCCAAGTCACTGTTGTTAGCAGCTTCGAGGAGGATCAGCTCACGGCTGGTCTTCCGTTTCCGCTTAACTCCATCAGGATTAGGGCTAGGCTTTGGCTTGAACTTGGGCTTGGAAGGAGATGGCTCCTGTCCCGAGAGGCGCATAGAAGGAACCGCAATCTTGCGCACCACCCCTCGCTCGGCATAGTCAAAAGGGCGGAAGTGTCGCGAGCACACAAAGAGGTCATCCGCCTCGGCTTGCTCCTCTGTGAGACCAACAGCTGTAACCCACTTGGCTCGGAGTCCATCCCCTTTTTTGGGAAAGGGGTGCCACCAAGTGCCAGTGTTGTCACACACCGAAACGGCGCACACCTTCATCATCGAGACGCGTCAACTACAATGCTGTACATCTTGCTAGATCGCTCCCTCCTCTGAAATGAGAAAAATCAGCAGGAGACACATCTGTCAGGCAAAAAGCAGATACGAAAAGTAATAAACAAACAAAATGTGAAGGAAGGAAGCAAAACTGCTCTGTGTGTAAAAGGCGAAAGTTTGTGTTACACATGAGAAATAGAGCCCTGCATGGGCTCGGGCTGGGCAGCACGTATCGTCTTTAAGCAGGGCTTAAAGGGGCCCTGCAACCATATCTAAGCATCTACCTTTTTTGCAGTTTCCACGTCCCTCAGGGTCCGACCAAGCCAGCGGGCACAGAGAGAGTAACTAATACCCTTGTTACACGGGCACACTTAACTGCAGTTACGCTAAGCCACAGTTAGCGCACAATATTTGCCAACAACATTCGGCGGCTATGCAGTCAAAGCTATGGGCGAACGTGCGCTCGAGCATCTTGATCATCCATCGAAGCAGTGCACGCGCGCTCTTCACTTCTTCTGAAATGGCTGTTTGAGAGTATAGTGCGGTATCAGTGGTGCCGCGTAACAGCAGTTAAGCTGAGTTAACCGCGGTTAAGTGTGCCCGTGTAACAGGGGTATAAATATCAGTGCGTTATATTTTAACCGGACGACGCGGAAACCTCCTCCACCTACGGGAGTGACCCGCGGTGCCGAAAGCGCGTGATATGTGACGTCTTAGGTCCTGGGCTTACTACTGGTCAGAGCCGCTAAAAGCTTCTTTTTTGTCAAAATACAAAATATAGGTGGCGCGAACCGTTTCAATTATTTATAAAAGTAGTTTTTGTTTACTATTTTAGATCAGAAAAGAAACAAATGCAGTTTGTAAAGTACGGAAACGAGAAATGACCCGTCGACATACCCGCCATTAAGCAGTGGAAAAGGCGGCGCATACTAGAAAGGTGTTGTGGGATCAGGTGCCAACGAGCAACGAGCGTAGAAAGCTACCGGATGTATGTGGCAGCGCTGCGGTCGTACGGACTGGCGGATCCGACCGGTTCCGAGCATTCCCAAGGCCTTCGGCGAACAGCTTTGGCTTGATGTTTGGCCTTTCGGCGGTATGGCAGCGCGAAGTGGCTGCCGTTCTAAACTGATCTTTACCCCGTGTTTTCCGTTGTTTGTGGCCAATGAAGTGTCATGCCGAATTAGTCTTTAATTGCACAAAAAATGCAACGCAAGCCGCCCTGGCTGCCCGTTTCATACAGTCTATCCAGGAGAAGATGCTTTAGTGGCGCCCTCTCGAGCCGTCGACACTGAGTGCAGCAGTCGTGACAGCTCGCTGAGCTCACTACCGCTCGTCTAGTTCACGGCCACTCACGCAACCAAGGACGTCATGAAGGAGGTTTTTTTTGCTTGTTTTTGTAATTTTAATTTGCCTATAACTTCTAAAATATAAAAAAATTAGAGAAAAGTTTCATTAAGTTACTACGTTAAGTGCGCTCAGGTTCGGTGCAAATTAAAAACCAGTAAAAAAAAGTCCTTGCAGGGCCCCTTTAACACTCCGACAGCACAAACCTTCTTCTATGTTAGAATATGAAGGCAGTACATTAGTGCTCTTCTTTTTCTCACCTCAAGTCTGGTTTAACATGTCTGCTGTCCTGACTGAAACAGAACCCGTGTGCTTAAGAACATAGCTCTATAAAACCATGAAGCAATAAATAAAGCATTATTATTATTATAGACCGACACGCTGTTTACAAACAAGCCCGCCTTTGCCCACACCAGGTGTGGGCACTGCGCGTGCGCAGAAACCGAATTCACGTGAAGTGAATCGTCTGCGCATGAGCAGTGCCGTCGACAGCACCACCGCAGCTGCGTGACGCCACGGCCGCGTGTTGGTCTATAAGATGCTTCTCAAGCTAAAGGTGGCATCTTGTACATGCAGCTTTTGTTTAGTTTAAAGATCAATGAACGAACTCAGCAGCGCCAGTCTCTAAAGCACGAAAGGCTTTTGAAAGGAACCCATCCACCCATGCAATTCCCTGCTAAAGTTATTAACAGGAAAACTGACGTTATGTGACCTGGCATCACATGACATTTACACCAATTCAGTTATCCTGCTAAATGTAGCAGGGAAATTGACTTCACGTAACCTACAGACCAATTGTTTCACCATTAAAACTTAGCGGAAAAATTTACGTCATGTGACCTAATCGCCACTTCAGCTTCCCCGCTAAATTTAATGGGAAAATTGGTGTCACAAGGCCCGACATTACATAACTTATGCATTCACACATGGCTCCGACGTCACGCTGCTGCGGTGGCGCTGCTGTCAGAAGGGCACATGCACGAATCACATTTCTATGCCCGTGTGGTGCCGACACCCAGTGTGGCCAAATGCTGACTTGTTTGTAAACAGCGTGTCGGTCCATACACCAATTCAGTTTTCTCGCTAAAGTTAGCAGGCAACTTGACATCTATTGACATCTGGATGAATTCAGCTGCCCTTCTAAGTGTAGCAGGGGCGATCGTCGAAATATATAGGGTCTTCACTCCAAAAACAACTGTTTGACGTCTTCTAAACAAATTGAAACAATTGTTCTCAAGCACTTCATTCCATGCATGTAGAACTTCGGACATAAAGGTCACTAACATTTCTTTTTCCTGAGCGGATCAAGTGCAACAACACTTTACCAAGACTGCTTTGGATTTAGGAGATGTTTCATCTCCCAGTTGGGGCATCCCCACCTCAGGTCGGGTAAAAGTCATGGCGAATTTCACTGGTCGTTTTGGAGCGTGCTGGGATTAACTTTTCTGGAGCACGCCTATTTCACTGGGCGATCAGGATCAAGACAGATGCGTTCCCCTAGCCGTTTTGGATCAGCTTCCACTCCAGATCTCCGCCGCAATCCAAATCCAAAAAAAGTCACTTTGCTGATTTCAGCAGATTCAACCGGAAGCCAGAATGGCCAGCCCTCGGCGCGCACATGTGACTTGCTTTCTCATTGGGCATCTCGCCTCAGAATTCGTAATGGCCACTCGTGAAGTGCCGCCCGCTTTACTGCTGCTGCTGCTGCTGCTGCTTGATGACAGTTTGTCATCAAGCTGCTTGAGCAGCTCCTCCAGCAGCAGCAACAACAAGGATTGTTTGTATATGTCAGATGAATTCCGACTGCCTTCTCGGACCTCGGCAGAAGAGGTTGAAAATCGAGACATACTTGGACACTGTTCATGAGTTTTCCGATGAGGAGGCAAGTCGGCTACGCTGATGCATATGCTTATCGACATGCATCTTTCACATCATGATTAACTCCGCTCGTGCATTGAACACCTGTTTTTAGCACTGCGATTGCAAAAACCGCAAAAAAAAAATCTGCTTCCCAGATCCCGGATTGCGGTAAGGGGATTCCTAAGAAGGCCGATCCCCAAGGAGTGGTCACGTTCCACTGGGGATCCGGGGGTGGAGCGACTTCGTTCGGATTGCATGCTCCATCTCGGATCTGGTCTACTGATCTTGGCGCACTCCAAAACGACCAGCGGAATTGGTCACGAGTCAGCAGACCCAGGCTGGGCCTCGAAAAGTAGGCCCGTGCAGAGCCCTAACAAGAAAACCCTCATCAGGAATGTAACTTTCTTCTCATTCTTCCACTTACCGAGAAAGAGGCAGTTTTATTCCCTTTTTAATTGATAAAACTAAAAGGCATTAAAGTTTTTATGAACAACTGCTTTAAAAAATATTTTTGAATGCTCATATTATGAACACAATTTAATCATACTACATCCAACCAAAGTCTGCGAAGCCTGAAGGCATGACAATAAAATCATCCAAGTATAAACAATTCTGTACTATGGCCTGTAGAGTTGCTTCAATAAAAGACCTCCTGTCTTTTAAGCAGTCCAGAGGTTCTTAACCTGCAAATGATACTGCTTTGTTGATAACCTATCCCTGTGCACAAAAGATTAGGGCTAAGGCAAAGATAAAAAGGAAGAGCATGCATGTTTGTAGAGAGTTAACCATGATAACTTCCATGTAACGGCATTATGTGTCGAACTAAACAACCAAACAGATACCGTTCTCACCTATGTGGGCTATCTCGAACACCGCTGCGCGCACGTCTCGAGCAAGTAAATTACAGGCACAGATATTACAAGCCAGGACAAGGTCCAGGTCCATCTGGCAGCGCTAGTCTTGAGACCATTGCCTAGGGAGCCCACCATTGCTCATAGCGTCTGATGTTCCGCAGGTGGCGAAGCACGCACAGTTCCGCCATTTCTCTCATTTTTAGAATGCGAAAGGGAAATTTACTCGGAGATTACGTTTCAGATTTCACAAAAGATAAAAACTCTCTTCCCTACAAGCGGACGCGGAGTGCGTGATAGGCAGCTGGCTCCATTGTAACCTTACACGCCTTAGTTAGTTTCAATCGCACAAAACAAGTACGCGAGTAAAACATATCTTTTAAACGCTATCGATTTTTCTAGCTTTTATCGTTTTTGTTTTGTTTGGTTAAATTAAGCACGGTTAGTCACGAGGGTCGGTCACGGGGTGTACTTCTGCTGCCCGCTGCAGCACTCCTAGTGGGCTTTTTAAAAAAATGGCGTCTGGTGATTCGAACACACTTCCTCCTACGCGAGCGGCACTCGAGATTCGCGATTCGGAGCGCGCCACTTTAAAACTGTGCAGTTTCGCTGTGCATACCTCGGGGAAACGTCGCAGTGCGATCTTGTGGCGAGAGTCGATAAAGGGCAAGCATGCACGGAAGCCCAAGGAACAGCTCCTTGAAATAAAGCGGAATACGAACATACATCGGTCACGAAAACGCGTCCATTCTTCCTCTCGAACAGTGTTGCCAACATCGACCAACGACGAGCGTTACCATGGCTGCGCACGGCGCACGCGACGCTTTTACGTTTTTCAGGTGCTTCGGGGGAACCTCGCTCAAAAGAATCCTGGGATGCGCTAAATGCTTCAAATAAAAACCAATGAAGAACGTTAGAAATTTTACTTTTGATTCTTTTGATACACACCTGCGTGCGTAGACTTTTTTATTTTTTTTTATTTGTTTGTTGTTAGCTAGTTGTCTCTGTGGCAGCATGGGCTGTTTTCTTTTGCATTGTTTTGTGCGCGGAAATAAATATTGAACAACTAATTCTGGGCAGTTCATGTGCTGTTAACAAAGCAGTGCATTAAGCGCAAAGGCGGTGGCGGAGTATAGGGTATCGTTATCGGAGTCATCGGAACGATTAATTATTGAATGTGAAGTTTTGAGTAAGAATTATTTGCTTAGTACACGCTGATCGCCTTCTATACTTGTTTACTCATGCTATCGGAACCACTGATCGGAACTCTATTTTGTTTTAGAGAAACTATTTCTTTTTCTTTTCTTAAGAAATTAACAGCGTTAATATTTATAAAGTCCTATGGGAGCGTCAGGACGCCGAGCTCGGATTGGCTCTGATTGAAGGATAGCGGGTAGGCCTCAAGACAGCTCTCTTTGAGGTCTACCCACTATCCTTCAGGCCTGCCCAGAGTCCTGACATAGTCCTGACGTCACCACAACTCTTGCAAAAGAAGCAGACGAACTTTGCTCTCCGCTTACGGTTAAAAATTGAGGGAGAGGAGGACGCAGAGGGGGGGGGGGGGGGGGGGGGGGCTGGCGTTTGAACGCATATGCCGGACGGCAGCATTCGGAGTTAATTTGAAAGCATTCGAAGGTTGAGTAGGGGGATCGGTGGCCGAGTGGAGGGAAAGCTCGCGCTGCAGAACCCAGGGATCATGGGTTTTGCACCTCCTGGAAGAGAAGGCCGTAGCCAATACCACCTCCGAGTGGTTATGTCATGTCGAACGAAGAAAGGCCATGGCGCAACTACGTGAGAAATTATATGGTATCGACGTGGGAAAAAAATATGTTTGACGAGCGGCGCGGTGGTGTTCGTCAAGGAGGTTATAAGTACTAGGAGGGGGCACGCTATAATATTAGTGACTCGGTGAGGTCTAGTCATAAAAATTTTAAACGATGTTGTGGCCAACGTGATCATAGATCTCTCTGGCAATTAGTGCGCGTAACATGTCACGTTTGAGATAGATGGTTGATTGTAGGCTTCCTTGCAGGTTGCTCGCGCTCCATCCGGTAGGTTTTATAAGATCGAAGGCTAAACGAAGGCTAGCTATGGTCACGTGATGTGGTCACGTTGGCCCGATAAGTGAGGAAAGTAAGGAGGAAAATGAGAAAGAGGCGAAGTGTCAAGGGAGCATGGCTTGTGGAGGCTACGCAGCTGATGTCATACCCTCTCCTACCCTTCTATCCTCCTTGGTGTTCGTGCGCGTTTATCCGACATTAATATACGTTTTAAAATGCGGTCTTGTCTAATTTATTATATATATTATATAATATAAACGTAATATACAACGCGTTACCAAGGTTGGAAGTACCAAATTTACAGTTATGATTATCCCCATAACCACGGGGCTACGTGCAGTCCTGTAGTACCCCCGACTTTTCGAATGAACCGGCCGGGTGCGGCATTTTCTTCCCTCATACGGGTTCCGGTTCTGGTAAATTTACGTTGTGTGTGAGCTGTAACATGTCAAAAAGGAAGGAAACCGAAAAAAAAAAATCCAGTCATTGCCGCAGGGAGCGCACACGAGCAAGAGATGGGTCGACAACGCTAAGCCTTTCGTCGCCGCTGTCCTCGCGTGTGGTTCTGTTGAGACTTGTTTCCTTCTTCCCGTCGTTTGTCTGTTGTCACCGCAGTCTCGTGTTCGCTTGATACAACGGCATTTACGTGGATTCGCGGAACAAGTCCTGCTACGGTTTGAGTGACATGTGTGGCAAATAGTCAACGATGACACATGGTCGATTATCGACATACCTCCCTCTCGACAAAGAGAGACTTGGAGTTCGTGTTAAAAAGTTTTCGTGGCGGATGGACACGATGGACAGGTGAGAAACAACCTATTTACGGGCTTTCTTTGTCATGTATAACGCAAATAAATTGCTGCAGTCGTTTTTTTTTCTTTTAATCAAGTGATAGAATGGATTTTTGTTGTTCGTCGTTATCCGTGTTCACTTGCGTCGATATTTGTAAATATGCCTGGTAATCTAGTTTTTACTGGAACGTAAATAACAAGTTTGTGTAATTATTGAAAGTGGGTTGTTTGTGCTTACATGTTTATTTATACTAATGTTATTTTATTGGCTTTACCGCGTTTATACTAGAATCTTAACTGAGCTTGCAGGTTCGATTTTGCCAGGGAGCGCCACCGTCGATCCGCCATCTTCGAGGTCGCGGTTTGACCGGTTTGACTGGCTTGGGTTCACTTTTGCTTGGGTACGCGGCGGTCGTCCGTTGCACTGTGTGCTGCAAATTTCGTATCGTGAAGAAGCTTTGTTGAACAGAAGAGAGAGAGAGAGAGAGAAAAAATGTGTATCTCGGGAGCAAGACGTTTTAATCTTTTTTTTTTTTTTTTTGTTGCCGCCCAGTATTGTGTGTAAAGGCTGAACCGCATGTGAGCAATTTAGCGAGCAACGGGACGACGACGACCCGCTTCGGTGTCAGTTGCGCGACTCGCTCGGTTACTCGCGTGACGAGGCAAACCGCATGAAAGCGGCGGGAGCAAACGACCAAGGCGATGAGTGACGATTTCCAGAAATCCAAAAGCGGAGCGACCGTGAGAAATCTCCGTCGCTCGTCGCTCGCTAAATCGCTTACATGCGGTTCACCCTTCATTGTCACTCGTCGCGTAGCTCGGTTTTTAGATTTCTAGAAAACTTCGCTCATCGCCTTGGTTTGCTCTTATCGCTTTCATGCGGTTTGCCTCGTCGCGCGAGTGACCGAGCGACAGCGAAGCGGGTCACCGTCGCAATTGTCTCGTCGCTCGCCAAATTCCTTACATGCGGTTTTTAAATTGTTTGGGCTAATGAAAAGTGCGCCGCGCTGCACGGTATGTTTCTGCACAGGAACGAACACCGAAGGCACGACGTACGACACGGAGGCGATGGGGCAACGCGCGGTTACACGTCCGTAAAGCAAAAAAACCGCTAGAAAAAAAAAAAAAGAAAGAAACTAGCAAAACAAAACAAGGAGTAATCACACCGTGCTACAAAAGCACCAAAGTAGAAAGTTCTTGCAAAAGAGCTACCGCCGTGGGCCATACCTCGGCAAACTCACTCATGAACTCGCTCACTCACACTCACCGCATGATTGTGAGTAGCTGTGAGCGAGTTCGTGAAGTTTGAAGAGGTCATGATGTGGATCATGAGCGACTTCATGAGCGTGATGAGTTCATGATGAGGTGGTGAAAGACTTCGTGAGCATGATGAGTTTGTGATGAGATTGTGAGTAGCATCGTGAACGTGATAGGTTCGTGATCTGATGGGGAGTGAGCCCGTGAACTCTGAAACGTTCGTGATTGTGAGTGAGTTCATGAGTTCATTCAGACGCTGAGATGAGCTTAGCTGTTGGCGTTTCTTGCGCAAATTGTGCTGTTTGACTTTGGAGAGCTGGCTGAGCGGTGTCGCGAAAGAGAAGGGGGGAGGGGGGATATTGATGGCAAGGGTGGTGCGGACCGTGCGGGTGGGGAAGTGTTTTTTTCTTTTGTGAACGTGCGACTGTTGCGTTTGGTTGTGTTTTCAATGAGTTTCCGTGCTTGAGCAGATGGATGAGCTTGAGGGGGTGCTTAGGCGTCGCAGAAGCAAAGATGCACAGAGGTTTTTGTGTAGTCGGAATGGAGTATGGCGTCTTCCGCGTGTAAAAGAGGGGAGTCGTGGGCTGGGGATGTGGCGTTCGCAGCGCAAAGAGCTGAAGTTTGTTCGCCAGTAATTTCATGCCGTCGAGTTGTGTTCGCGCAGCCTTTGGAACGTTTTAAGTGCTGTGTGCATCACGCACATCGGGCTCGGGAAAAAACAGGCGGTAGCGGGGCTTACAAATGGGGAGGGGAGGGGAGGGCGGGCGGGCCCGAATTTACGTCCGGCGGGGCCCGAAATAAAAATAAAGTTACGTCCGACGTAACCCAATATGAAAATTAAAGTTACGTCCGACCGAACTCGAAATAGAAATTAAAGTTACGTCCGATCGCACTCGAAATAAAGAGTAAAGTTACGTCCGACGGAACCCGAAATAAAAGTTAAAGTTACGTCCTGTCTAACCTACGCAACCTACGCGTATGTTTCGCTTTATAGCCAATACATGACATAAATACAAAAAAAAATATTGTGAATTATTACTGCGTTACGTCCGATGCAGCATTCGTGAATCGGGTGAAATCTCAACTCTATCCGTATCCCCAGCTTTGTTGAGAAGCCCGAGTGGCTGAGCGTGTGTGGCCCTCTTCTCGAGATGCGGGAATTTTAATGAGCGCTGCCGAATGTGCCGCAGTGCCTTTTTATATGGAATTTGTACCACCTGCTTTCTTGCAATAAATAAAAAAATCTTCAGCTTTGTTGAGAGGGCTGGAGTGTGTTCCTCGCACATCGAGGCTGCTGAAGCTCGGTGGGTTCGATGCCCGTCACATACATTTCTTTCTATCTTTTCTTTACAATTTATTGCATATTTGTTCGATATGAAAACACGACTTGCTATCCTTGCCGCGTTTGTTTCACCTGCTTGTAGCCCGTGCTGGCTCGGGCTGAGAGCATAATTGATCTGGCTAAACGCGAAGGGTCTTTTGTCATTCTCACACCCGGGCAGCACCCTCAAAACAGCTCTTTATTTAAGACACTCTGAAAAAAAAAAATAAAAAAAAAACCTGTTAAAGCTAGTGCGCGTGGCGACTTGAGTGGTACGTGAAGATTGTGCCAGTTTTCAACAAGTCTGCCGGAAACCCTGCTGCTGTGAACAGCACGTTCGTATCACATTACCATTCTATATCTCTTAATATTTGCTTCCGACGTCCGCGATTCTAAGAAAGCGTTGCAAGAAATCGTCTTAAAGGAGAAATATTAAAAAAAAAAAGAAAAACACAAGAAAGCAACAAAAACAAATAATAATGTGACGGGCGTCTGTACCTGGAGGTATAAATGGAGTCGCGATTTTAACCAATTAACGAATGCTGCATTGGACGTAACGTAATAATAATTCACGATATGTTTGGGTTTACGTCATGTATCGGCCGTAAAGTGGAACATTCAATAAGGTTGCGTAGGTTACACAGTACGTAACTTAAACTTTTATTTCCGTCGGACGTAACTTTAATATTCATTTCGAGTTCCGTCGGACGTAACTCGAAACCTTGGGGTAAAATGACGCCGGACGTAACTCTAATTTTTATTTTGGTTTCCGTCGACAGTAATACTGAACACCGCGTTGTTTCAACAAGGCAAGTTTTGTCCGTGGACAGGTCTCCAAGCACGTGTCCACGGACAAAACGATGTCCGCGCTCAACACCTGCTACTTTGTCTAACCTCAGCATGGACTATTGTTAGCCGCGAATGCTAAAAGCGCGAGCCAGTTACTTTGGATGAACCTTCGCCGTCTGCACGAGCGCTCGAGTAGCGAGTGCTCCAGTCAATGCGACTAAGGTTAGCCGCTCGCGCTTGCACGGCCTTCGCAGTTAGTCCATGCTAAGGTGAGACGAAGTATGAACATTATGAAGCCACGTGCCATGTAAAAGCTGAAACAGATGTGCAGAAAACCGTGAGAAAATCGGATAAACGTCGAGACATGGAAAATCGTTCAACTCGTTTTAAACAAGAATTAATGTATTTACTTAAAGTAAATCACAAATCTGCTGCCATTAAACGCGCATATGCAAATGCTGTGCCACAAGTATCTACGAATGTCCTTTTAATGGTATAGGGAACGTTTTTAGTTTCGATTTTGTCAATCGTCAGTTGATTTTCTGCAGACGTGTTCCAGCGCAAACAGACGTGCGAAAAACCACGTGGAACTCGCACAAATGTTGAATACGCACAAAACAATAGTTACACGCCATATTTTGCCAGACGAACTGCGGGCTGGTATTTATCGGACAGAAATCTTACATGCTGTATTCTTTTAACGACATACTTGTGAACCTGATACTGGGTTCACAAGCGTTTCCTAACTAGGTTGTCTGTACTCTCTCCGTTCTGAAAAGCTATTAACAAAACGATATATTTTATTTGCTAGCATCGGAACACTTCAGTATGTTAAAGGTGGCATGAAACAGTTTTCGCATGTTCCCGGTTGCGTGCAATTTGCGGTTGCTTTTTTTGCACATGTCTTTTTCGCACAATCAAGCCTTTATGTTTGATACACGTTGTACGATTTTAAGTCAGATTTTGTTGTTGCGTCGTCGCTTGTGCGACCATAAAAGTGTGGTGGAAGCTACGGTGCTTAACGTTACAGCTCAGACATCCCAAGCGAAATCTTATCATATTAATTAGGTTTCAATTTCCGTTTCACATTGTGCTTGCAATTTTCGCATGCAAGGTCACTCGTGCGGCAAGAAAATAATAATAATAAACCGTGAATGACACTTCAAGTGCGTGCTGTATTCACTGGAGTTATGCCTCACGAGTACAAATATTACACGTACAACCGCTCAACGTAAAATGGGCTTAATTCGGAGACATTCCGAAAGATCTCCAGTTGGTCGAAATTAGTCCTCATGCTCACCGCTGGGGCGTACAATATGCCCTTCGGCAAACGCGTAAACGTCATTTTTTTTTTTTTTTAGATCTAAGGCGCGTGATTGAGTTGTGCATTGGCAGCACACGCGGACGAATGCAGTTCTCACATGAGCTAGAGGTACAAGCAGCGACAAACACGCCTCTATATCCTTCGATAAATAACGATTCGCGATTACTAAAAGTCGACAAACAGTATTCTTCAGACGTGCGAGAAACGTAAAGGCTGTACGTTCTAGAACGGAAACGTTGTGTCTCGATCAATAGCTCGTTTTAATACAATTTCAGTGCTGCGCCGCCATTTGTTTCCAGGAGCCGCACGAGGCATGTATACCTTGTTTATTGGCATGCACCTTTTCTTTCTTTCTTTTTTTGAATATAAGACATACGAAGCATATCGAGGGTTAAAGTGCCTGAATGGTGCTTGTGTGCTGCGCCAGCACAGCATCATTGAGGAACTCTATAAAGGGGCTTTCACCAACACACTTCCAAGCAGAGTGTAGAAAAAAAGACAAGTTTATTATAATCACAGAATGTCTTGCTGCTTCAATTTGTAAAAACCCTCTCCGCCAAATTTTATTCTGGAAAACAGCATTTATTTCGATTTGGAGTTTCCGCCATTTGGTAGTTTTAATTTAAACGCTTATCTGTGACTGATATTTAATAGTCAATTCATAAGGAAAGGATCCTTTCTTGCCACGGCGTAGAAAAAACGTAAGTGGTCCACGTCCGAGGTGAGCACAAATCAGTGTTCGGTTTACCTTTTCGCTTTGCATTCCATAGCTCAATAGTGTTCAGAACTTGAAATAAATAACTTTACATAAAAGCTGGTAAGAGGAGGAAAAAGGAGCACCTTTGCCCCCCCCCCCCCCCCCCTTCCCCCCTTTTTTTTTCTCGCTCTTGAACCTTTTTTTAGCCTCATCAGCGGCTAGAATATACCGACAAGCCACTTCAGTTCATCAGTTTTGTCGTTATTTCTCAAAACGCGGTGAGTCTCATATGTGTGGCATTCGTATAGCTTTGACTGACCGGCACAAGACATTGACGTTTTTCTTTTACTACACTTATAAAACGCATTTTACGGTGAGAGAGTAGTGCTTTTTTGGAACGTTCAAATGTTGTTTTCACAAGATTTTAATATCTATCTCAAGTGAATCATATTTTGACGTATGCCCAAGGGCAATTAAATATATTCATCAACGCTTAAAGCCCAAATACGTTTGCCCTACATCAAGAAGCAGTAAGTGGTTTATAACGAAATCCAAAGTGTGTTTCATTCAGTTGTGTTTAAATTCGTAACTGAATTTAGAATGCATTACTTTTAGTGGGCAGTTGTTTTGAGGTTTAAGGCCCTCTGAAACAGATAACAAATCTGTCATGTCGAATAAAATTACGAAGGATAAAAATATATTTAAAAATATTTAAACCTGATTTACGTAAGAAATATGTGATTTTAATTAAATAAATTTGATTTTTCTCAATCAATATTTTTTCTCCTACTTACAACGTCTGCTTACTTTCCCCTATGACCTAACACGGAGGGTGCGGTAACGGGCGACAGAACTGTCGATTCGCTTCCTCTTTTACGCTTGTTATACCGTGTGTCTTTCTTGGCGCGTCCAATAGCCAGCTGTGACTCCGGACAACTAACGTTTCGTTTAAAGCATGCTGCGGAGAAAGAACAATGCAAAGGCCTTGTCCCGTGGGTGGATTACAGAATGCATAAAACACGTGCCCTTACGGCTTTTGGAACCAAATAGTGGAGCAGTGCTGCAACAAAGCCGTTTTGATGTCATCTCTGATGTTTACAATATATGAGACATGCCTTGCTTTTAGCGTCACCTGCTGACTGTTAAAGCAATCTAGAAATAAAATTGAGCAGCGCCACCTTCCCAACAGGGTGATCTGAACAAGCTGTCACATGTAAAGTCCGCGGCTTATGCCCCCGATGCTCACCACTGCCATGAGTCTAGTTTGACTGCATGACACAGGATACATTTGGCGAAATACGCCTACAATCTAATCTGGCACTAACGTAAACACAAGTATCCACCAACTGATTGATTATTATTTAGCGCAAACCAGGTGCTTAGTCAGCTAGGCAGTTGGTCTGCCGTTAAGAAATGATGACACCAGGTCAGGCCGTAGACGAGCAATTTACTAATTACAGGACAGCTGCTCATCTGGGATCTATAATGTGAATCACGCAATACTTATCAAAACCTCTCTCCTATCGTAGACCAGGGGGTCTCAGCTTTTGCTGCACACAACTTTCTGCGGGAAAAATGTGACGTTTTGCAGCTCTTCCGGGCGTTTTAAGGCACATTTTGGTGAACTTTCGGTTTCCCCTAGAAACGGCTTGTAAAGCAGGCCTCCTACCTTCACCCGCATTACGTGTCCTAAGGATCTATTCTAAGATTTCAGGAGGCGAATGACAGATATTAAGTCTTTCTCGTACAAGAGCCGCGCATAGCAAAAGCCGGGGACCCGCTTGTATGTGCATGGGGATAAGCTTTTGGAGAATCGCACGATGGTACAATATTCATCCATATCAAAACGGGCGCGGAACGAACGCAGCTGCATTTAACGTTTTCTTAGCAAAGAAATATTTATTGAGGTACGTTTTTTCACCTCTGCGAATACATGCGTATCATAGCAGTCAATTTTGCACGTTTACGGAAACGTAATCGAGAGACCATGACAACACTACAGCTGACATCAGTTCACCACAGGCACGCTGGATCTGTTTATAGCTACATATATGCTCTTGGATGCCCGCACCGGCAGAGTAAAGCGTAGACAGCTTTCGTTGACTTCATGGCATTTGCCATTTGGTGTAAACTAATCTGAGAGACTCAAACACAACGACAGCAACACGGAACCTTTGTGCAGGGTTAGGAAAGTACATTGTGCTTAAAGTACCACTTGAAGTAGGTAAAAGCTGTATTTTATTTGAAGTACGTTCTCTAAACATTGCGAGGAATGTCCAACCCCCAACTTCAAACTAGTACATTACCCAAATTTTCTTCTTGTTAATTTGTATCCCAACATAATGTTTTGCCCCCCCCACCCCCCCCCCCCCCCCCCCAAAAAAAAAAAATAAATAAAAAAATAAAAATGGGAGGGATAGTTTATTTTGACCAGAAACGCGAGCAGATGACGCATCGTAGGTGGGGCTTTCCCACACCCTTCCATTTCGAACTCCCGCAACTTCTAGCTCAGTCAGCGCAAGCGAAGAGATTAAAAATATCAGGAGAAGGCACTCCTCCACCAGATAATTGCTTGCGGAAGCTACGGGGTTTACGTCATGCTCTAGCCACTACATGTCCGCCGTGATATTTCTTTCAATACAATCAATTGCTCAGTCTTCTCTATCTGCAACGATCTCCAAAAATATTACCGTCCTCCATTCCCCCCCTTTTTTTTTCCTATAAAAGTAATTTTCTAAATTTCCACCACCGCCACAATCTAACACAGAGGAAAGCGTTTGCCATGGCGATACTGCGGACACGTGCTCTAAATTGCCTGACACTTTTTGATTGCTTAAAAAAAAAAGGGGGAAAAAAAGCTTTTTTTTTTTTTTTTTTTTTTTTGTAAGTCTTGTTATTAGAGATTGATAAAAATCGTTCGGTTTTGAATGCAGTGACGAATTACAGGTGTAATAGAATACCGCTGAACGAGAAATGTTTCCATAATAGTCCTTTTAACCTCGAATTTAAGTGGGCTCGCTCAGAGCGGAGTGGCGAAACGAAAACGAATTTCTAGATTGTGTTATCCTGAGGTCGGCTCATTCTAGCTATATTTAGCCAGAGCCCTTGATTTAGCGGGTCACAAGATCCACCCAAATGCCGAACTTTCTCAGCATATGGCTCGGATAAATGAGCTCTGTGCCGCCAGTTACGGAAAACGGGCAAACATCTGTCCCAGTTTCCCATTGACAACTTTAGAAAAAATAAATTGTGCATAAGATAACGGTTAGTGCTGAAACTTTGACATCTGGTTGGAACCTCTAGTGCGTACATTTGGGCGGAGAATGAACATTCAACAATGCATAGCTTAATATTAAAAGAAATATGTATATATAAATATATATATCTATATTTTTTAGGTCGGGGGGGGGGGGGGGGGCAGAGTATAAAAAACTTTGGGGGTGGACTCGCTGTATATATATATATAATATATATAGAGACCAACACGCGGCTGTGACGTCACTCCTCTGTGGTGGCGCTGTTGTCGCCACGGCGCATGCGCAGAAGCTTCACCTCACGCGAATCTGGTCTGTGCGCTCGCGCAGTGCCCGCACCTTGTGTGGGCAAGCACGGGCTTGTTTGTAAACAGTATGTCGGTCACTCTCTCTCTCTCTCTCTCTCTATATATATATATATATATATATATATATATATATATATATATATATATATATATATATATATATATTAACACACTCCTTCATTCAAAAAATTCGTTTCGTGGTAATAAACAAGCCTGCAGATAGTCCGTACCGTGTAAAATTTCAACGCGTATAGTTCGTGGTCTGCAGGCCGGTAAAGACTTTCGATGGGTGGGAACAAGACGACGGACAAGAGTTTCGGGTCTCGACTTTCGAGCCCGTAGCGCTGCAACCATGCTGGCCGCAGCACACGCTCCCTGCCTGTCCCGGAGCGGTTTTCCCCGTGGGATGGGGTCCGGGGACAACAGGCAGTTGTCGTCCCGAATCTGGTCGACCTTGGGAAAGCAAGTTTCGCGCGGTGCAATTGAAAGGAAAAAAAAGAAAAAAAAACAAAAACAAAACAAAACAAAAAAAAAACAACATTGCGGGGTTTATTTTTCTTGTTATAATAGTTCTCTTTCTTTTCTTTTTTTCTTTTTTAGTAGCGCTGTGGTGCTTGCGTGGCGTGAATGCCTCTGGGTCAATGTTAAAAAAAAAAAAAAAAACAGAAAGAAAAAAAAACTAGGAACAAATTAAAACAAACATAAGAGCGGCAGGAAGCCCCGCGACGAGGGGATGCGAGACCGTGATTGTTAGCCGCAGGGTGGCCGTGATGTGAGTGGCTGGCCGTGAGTGTGAGCTCCTCATGAGTGTGAGTAGCCGTGATGGGGGCTCGTGAGTGGATAGAAGGAGACCTCGAATATGGCGACCGTGGTGGTCGATGCCAGCACACCTAGCGAGTGACGTCAAGTGAATGTCACCTTATATTTTGTTCTAAGGCAGCTCGAGCACACAGGGAGAAGTTAATTGACTGTAAATAGTAAGCTTAGTACCCCTGCCACACGGAAAAGTTAATATATTTTCATTAAATGATATGGGATTTAATCAGCTCGCGGTCTTGAGTGATTATACGAGCGTCGCAAGCTGACTTATCGACCCCATATATTAATTCAATCGAAATTACATTAATTTTTCCATGTGGCCGGGATATAATGCAAGAATTCAGTGACTGCACGCGGTAACATCACTTACATGATCGTAAGTGACAGTTGTCTAGCCGTGTCCGCGTTGACTACGTCTACCTGATTTTTAACTGTGATCTGTTTTGCTGTCCAATCACCGCTTGTCTCGCCATTTTGTCGAAGTATTTCTGCATAAATATGCATTCCTACACCAATAATTGCGTGACTCAATGTTTTCGACTTATTTACGGGCTTTCTTGGTCACATTTTTCTATAGACTTCTTATACGCATACCTCGTGCCATTTCGTACCGATCATTTAGCGTTTGCCCGTGTAATAAAGTGTTTCTTAGACGCGTTGCAATGTGCAGCTTTCATTTTAGCTAATAAGACACGCGTATGTGACTAAAAGAGCGTTACGACGGTCGATCCACGCGCGTTGTCTTCGCTTCGACGCGCGCCCCCGATGCATAGAGAAATATAGTACTACGTAAAGAGCGGACACTTACATAGGCCCCAGCGGCCCAATTCAGTGTCAGCGAGTGCACCCAGCGGCCAGTATGGTCCCTAGTTGAGTGTTGAATGCGTGGATATACGCGGTAACCGCTGGCTAGATTATTGAATGGATTCAAGGCGAAATCTGGCGGTATTTTTTGTATCGGGCAGTAGCATGCATGCGCCCTCTAGTTTAACGAGTCAGTGTTATTTTAACTAGCATGGTTTTTGCTTAAAAAGGGTTTGCTTTATAATCAAAATTTAATTGTACCGCCGAAGAAAAGTCATCCAGCGCTGCATATAATTCAAACTGACCTAACACCGAAAAGGATATTTTCCCATTTGTGCTAACTCTCTTGAAGGGACGACATGGGACGACATCAAGGATTGACACACAGAAGTATTTATTTTTGTAACTATGACAAGCAAAACAAGCATCAACTCTGAAGACAAAGAGTGATGTATGTTATTAATACATTACAAAAATACGATTACACATGTAAAATGTATGAATAAAGCGTCAACAGTTGTACACTGGAAAAAATAGGTTAATTCAGTTCGGGACGTTTTAAATGAGTTCGAGATATCCAACCTTCCAGACGATACCCATTCAGGGTTAACGAATAATTCGCATGGGTGCCAGATGCTAGCTCGAGAGCGATTCATTTCAGCAAGCATTTGTCAGCGGAGGGATGCCGCGGCTAGGCTTTTGCTAGATCAAGTGAGCCAGCACTGTCTTTCGTGGCTTGATCGCGTCTGTTCATTTGCTTGTGCATGATATATTCAGTTACATAGTTCAGAAAGAGCTAATGGTGGCCAGTCATCGTTGACTTCACGACGACTTGGTTGAGGTTGCGGAAGAACGTTTAGTCCATTGTGAGCCAAGCTCTTCAGAACATCGCGACGCTACAGAAACAAGTGAACTTATGTGGAGCCTAGGCCCATTCACAACTCGCTGCTTGGGAGTGTGCTTTACTTTGAAAACGTTGATCTTCGACCTTTGGATCTTTTCGTAGATGCCATCAGTGCGAAGCTAAACATTGAATAATCGGCAGCTTAAATATTCGAGCTTAGTTTTTCATATAAAAGTGAAAGCCGTTTACAACTCCCTGTAGCACCGAATTAGAGCGCAGCTCTTGAGGAGGAGGAGGAGGGAAGAGTAATGGGGGGGGGGGGTCAAGTGACCTGGGGGGGGGTCACGTGACGATGCCGATGATGCCATCAGTGACGTCACTGATGACGTCATCAGTGACGATGACGATGCGGATTCCGATGACGTCATCAGTGATGTCACTGATGACGTCATCAGCGATGATGACGATGACGATGCGAATGTCAGTGACGTCATTAGTGACGTCACTGATGACGTCATTCGTGATGATGACGATGCGGATGCCGGTGACATCATCAGTGACGTCACTGATTACGTCATCAGTGATGATGACGATGCGGATGCCGGGGACGTCATCAGTGATGATGACGATGACGATGAGGATGCCGGTGAAGTCATCAGTGACGATGACGTCATCGGGGAGGTCACGTGACCTCGGGGGGGTCACGTGACCTCGTGGGGGGAGGGGTCACGTGACCTCGGGGGGGGGTGACCTTGGTTACGCCCCCCCGGAGGTCACCCCAAGGTCACGTGACCTCGGGGGGGGGGGCGTGGCCTTGGGGTGACCTTGGAATGACCTTGAGGGGTCACGTGACCTTGGGGTGACCTTGGTTACGTCGACAACGACGCCGACGCCGCTCAAGCCGGGAACGGGCCCCTAAGGGCTGCGCTCTAAAAACTACTGCATTACAGCGAGACTTACAGCGACAAATGCAATATGATGGAGGGCATTTAAAAAAGTTACCATCGAAGTTCCATGAAAGGCGCTTGCACATATGACCCTGTGACCATACCTCGGCAAACCTCACTCATGAGGGCCCTCACTCACCCTCACTCACCCTCATCTTCACAGGTGAGGTGAGGGTGAGTGAGTTTCTGAACCAGGAAAATTCATGAGTGTGAGGGTGAGTGAGGGCTGTGAGGGCGGTGAGGGCCGTGAGGGCCGTGAGGGCGGTGAGGGCCGTGAGGGCCGTGAGGGCGGTGAGGGCCATGAGGGCGGTGAGGGGTATGAGGGCCATGAGGGCCATGAGTGCGTGAGGGGCGTGAGGGCGGTGAGTGGCGTGAGGGCCATGAGTGCGTGAGTGGTGTGAGGGCGGTGAGTGCGTGAGGGGTGTGAGGGCCATGAGTGCGTGAGGGCATTGAGTGGCATGAGAGGCGTGAGGGCCGTGAGTGCCGTGAGGGCGGTGAGTGCATGAGGTGATGTGAGGGCCATGAGTGCGTGAGGGCGGTGAGTGCGTGAGGCCCCCTTTAGATCGAGCATCTTTCTCAGCAATTTTGGTGTTAATGGCGGGTTGTTCTCTAGCTTTCCCTAGATCGACACGAATTGCTGAGATCGGGTCCGGCTTGAAATAAGCAAGCAACTCGGAGCAATTCGAATACGTTTGAGGCGGCTGCATCCAATCAGGGACGCAAAATGTTTTCGTGATACCTCGTGCCGGTGATGATGACACCGAAAGACTTGGTTCTGGTTTGAAATCGATCGCTTTTTTTGGAAATAAACTGTTTCAGAAAGGTGCATTAGTATTCTTAACGAGGTTTAAATGCATAAAAACACGTTTAAAACGCGTAATTGTGTCTAAATAGTGGAAGAAAAATAAAATTTTATGATGACGATGGCAGATTGCAGCAATGGGTTTCTGCGTGTGATGGCGGGCGGCCCGTGTTGCTGGTGTTGAGACGTAAAGTTTCTGGGCGAAATTGCCCCATCTGAAGCTGGCCTGAGTGGCGTGAGGGCCGTGAGTACGTGAAGGGCGTGAGGGGTGTGGGACGGTGAGGGGCGTGAGGGCGGTGAGTGACGTGAGGGAGGCGAGTGGCGTGAGGGTGGTGAGTGGCGTGAGGGCGGTGAGTGGCGTGAGGGCGGTGAGTGGCGTGAGGGCCGTGAGGGTGGTGAGGGCCGTGAGGGCGGTGAGTGGCGTGAGGGCTATGAGTGCGTGAGGGCCGTGAGGGCGGTGAGGGCGGTGAGTGGCGTGAGGGCCATGAGTGAGTGAGGGGCGTGAGGGCCGTGAGGGCCGTGAGGGGCGTGAGGGCCGTGAGGGGCGTGAGGGCCGTGAGGGTGGTGAGTGCGTGAGGGCCGTGAGGTTCAGTGAGGGTGAGTGAAGGGCTGAAGGTGAGTGTGACTGTGAGGGTGAGGGTGAGTGAGGGGCTGAAGGTGGAGTGTAGCTGTGAGGGTGAGGGTGAGTGAGGGGCTTAGGTGAGTGTGGCCGTGAGGGTGAGGGTGAGTGAGGGCGACCTAAAATGCCGACCTCTGCCTGTGACTAATACAGCAACAATAGAAGAACAATCTGGCCCAGTGGATTCTAAATTTAGTGACCTAATGCAAATGTCCGTCAACAAAGAAACTGCAGTTACAATACTTCTTACGTATACCGTATGTATACCATGACCGCAACGGAAGAATGACTAGAAACCCGGACGAGACAACAAGCCGCGGAACCAACTCAACCCACACAACGAAGCAAGAGACACAGACCAAGCAGCCGAAGTATCCGCCCTCCGTCTAGTCCACGACTCCGAAGCCAACCGTCGCGACGCAGCCATAACCACAGCCGTTGAAGTCGTTTTTGAAAGTTTTCAAAGTTCGTAATAATTTTAAAAGTGTACTCTATACAACGAAGTTATTTATTAATATTATATATCTGACAAATGTTCAGAATAAGTTGCACTGTTGCGCCTATACTAACGGCCAGCAGAGTCCCTAACTCCTGGGCCGCGAGACGGCTTGAGTGGCCACTCTTTACGTCGTACTATATTTCTCTATGCCCGATGGCCTTCCTTCGCAACGTCACGAGAAGAGCACTCCGGCCTTCTCTTCTAGGCGGTGTTGGTCAGCGGCCACCTGCGTTCGGGCCATCGAGCACACCCCGTGATTGGCGCGGCCCTAATAAAACGTCTCACCTACCAGTCGTGTGTCCTGTGTCCCGTGACGTCGAGATTAGCCGTCGGTCATAGATGTCCACAACCTTCCCAGTCTTTCTTTCCACTCTGGTTTTCACCACAGTGGAAAGGCTGAATTTCTCTAGGCGTCGTCCTAGAAGTCGTTCTTGAGGTCCTCCTAGACGTCGTCCTTCAGGTCGTCCGAGAGGTTGTCCTCGAGGTCGTCCTAGAAGTCATCCTTGAGGTCGTCCTCGAGGTCCTCGAGGTCGTCCTAGGAGTCGTCCTTGAGGTCAACCTAGACGTCGTCTTAGAGGTCGTCCTAGACGTCGTCTTCTAAGCGTCGTCCTTGAGGTCGTTCAAGAAGTCGTCCTTGAGGTCGTCCTCGTGGTTACAAAATAATTGAACCCCGAATCGTTATATATGTACGATTCTTTAATCGTTCAAATTACCAATTACACCGTCACACGTTAATCCTTACATTCATAAATATATATTAAATACTGCATTCCCACCATAGTAGCTTCACTGTCGCTGACTCGCTGGTCTTCCTTCTTCACCATAACGGAAAAGCTGGAAGTTTTTTTTTTTTCGGGGAGGGTTAAGGTGGTTGCGATGTCCGTGGCTGTGTTCTAAATCTTGCCAAAATGGATTTGATTTACTCCGGCAAGTCGTGTTACGTTACAACACAGATAAACATTTTTCCGCTAGACTTAGCGGAGAAACTTTTCCGCTAGATTTAGCGGGAAATTTTTTCCGCTAAATCTAGCGGGGAAAATTTTTCTGCTAGATTTAGCGGGGAAATTTTTCCGCTAGATTTAGCGGGGAAATTTTTCCGCTAGATTTAGCGGTGAATATTTTCCGCTAGATTTAGCGGGGAAAATTTTCCGCTAGATTTAGCGGGAAATTTTTCCCGCTAGATTTAGCGGGGAAATTTTTTCCGCTAGATTTAGCGGGGAATTTTTTCCGCTAAATCTATCGGGGAAAATTTTTACGCTGGATTTAGCCGAGAAATTTTTCCGCTAAATCTAGCGGGGAAATTTTTCCGCTAGATTTAGCGGGGAAATTTACCCATAATGCACCGCGCGGTTACGCCGACGGCGACGGCGACGCCGGCGCCGCTCAAGCCGGAAACGGGCCCCTAAGAGCTGCGATCTAAAAAAAGTGAAAGCTGCTTACAACTCCCTGTAACGCCGAATTAGAGCGCAGCTCTTGAGGAGGAGGAGGGAAGGGCACTGGGGGGGGGGGTTAAACTAACCAGGGGGTGGTCACGTGACCTTGGGGGGTCACGTGACCTTGGGGGTCACGTGACCCCCAATGCCGATGATGTCATCACTGAGGTCACTGATGACGTCATCATTGACGATCACGATGCGGGTACCGATGACGTCATTAGTGACGTCACTGATGACTTCACCAGTGATGATGACGATGACGATGCGAATGTCGGTGACGTCATCAGTGACGTCGCTGATGACGTCATCAGTGATGATGACGATGACGATGCGGATGTCGGTAACGTCATCAGTGATTATGACGATGACGATGCGGATGCCGGTGACGTCATCAGTGATGATGACGATGACGATGCGGATGCCGGTGAGGTCATCAGTGACGATGACGATGACAATGTGGATGCCGGTGACGACATCAGTGACGTCACTGATGACGTCATCAGTGATGATGACGATGACGATGCGGATGTCGGTAACGTCATCAGTGATGATGACGATGACGATGCGGATGCCGGTGACGTCATCAGTGATGATGACGATGACGATGTGGATGCCGGTGACGTCATCAGTGATGATGACGATGACGATGTGGATACCGGTGACGTCATCAGTGATGATGACGATGACGATGTGGATGCCGGTGACGTCATCAGTGACGATGACGTCATTGGGGGTCACGCGACATCGGCGGGGGTCACGTGACCTCAGGGGAGTCACGTGACTTCGGGGGGTCACGTGACCTCGGGGGGGTCACGTGCCCCCACGAGGTCACGTGACCCCGGTGGTCACGGTGCATCATGGGAATCACGGTGCATCACGGTGCATCATGGGAGCCCCCCACCGGGGTCACGTGACCCCCCCCCGAGGTCACGTGACCCCGGTGGGGGCTCGCGCGGTGCATTATAGGACATTTCCCATGATGCACCGGGGTCACGTGACCTCGGGGGGTCACGTGCCCCCACGAGGTCACGTGACCCCGGTGGGGGCTCGCGCGGTGCATTATGGGACATTTCCCATGATGCACCGCGCGGTTACGCCGACGGCGACGGCGACGCCGACGGCGACGCCGACGCCGCTCAAGCCGGAAACGGGCCCCTAAGAGCTGCGCTCTAAAAGTGAAAGCCGTTTACAACTCCCTGTAATGCCGAATCGGAGCGCAGCTTTTGAGGAGGAGTGAAGGGTACTGAGGGGAGGGTAGACCCCTCCTCCTCCTCCTCCTCCCCTCATTCTTTAATGTGCTCCGGGGGGGGGTGTCACGTGACTTCGGGGAGGGGGGTCACGTGACCTCGGGGAGGCGTGACCTGGGGTGTCACGTGGGGGTCACCTTGGGGGTCACGTGACCTTGAGGTGACCTTGGGAGGGGTCACATGACCTTAGGGAGGGGACCACGTGACCTCGGAGGGGTCACGTGACCTGGGGGTCACGTGGGGGTCACCTTAAGGGTCACGTGACCTTGAGGTGACCTTGGGAGGGGTCACGTGACCTCGGGAGGCCACGTGACCTTGGGGGTCACGTGACCTGGAGAGGTCAAGTGACCTTGGGGGTGACCTTGGGGGTCACGTGACCTTGGGATGACCTTGGTTACGCCGACGGCGACGGCGAAGGCGACGGCGACGCCGCTCAAGCCGGAAACGAACGCCCAAGAGCTGCGCTCTAAAAAAAAACGCTGGACACAGGTAGGTTTCGCAACGCCAAGGTACAAAACCCTTACCCTGGACTCTGGAGTAATATCTAGTAAATTTTGGAACACGGACCATGACTTGAGGGGGGGGGGGGGAGGAGGGGAGGGGGGAAAAATGCATGTGTATATTTGACGATTGTCGTTTGGGCCTTATTTGAAGCGCGCTATAGCCGAAGCTATTTGTGGTAGAGATGCTAAACCTTTTAAGAATGATCTAAGTATAGCCTAGGTAAGTGTCGTCTTAAGATATGATTACTGTTGTTCAAGACGAGCTTCGAAGAAATGTCCATACATGGATCTGCGGGCAATTATGACGTAAGCATGGTAATTTTTTTGTCTCAATTTTTTAGGTATCGGATTTAAATTAACACCACAGACAGTACATATCACTGCCATCTGCAGAATACAAAATTATGTATTTATTGTTTTGCACGTTGAGGAATAACTCATGGGGAAGATTTCTAATATTGTTCAAGTTAAACACGTCATTAAAAAACAGCAATTTTTTTATTTTTAAAACGAATCTGGATACCTCTACCACCCAAGGAAATTTTCGTGTCGTTGGCGTTGTAAGCGAAAAACTCCCGGCGAACAATTGAAGGCAAAACAGCATATCTCCTTTGAAATCGGGCATACTGCATACAGCTCAGTATCCGTTTCAATAAAGAAAACCACAAAACAAGCATCAAAACCACATGATGGATGATAAGGCGCGTGTGAACAATAGGAACACCCTCCCACGCGTTCCGGTAAAGATTAGGTTCTCAGCTGCTTCGAAAGGGGTTGACGTCATTCGAAGCCCTCGTGTGAAGTGCAAACCGCGTAATGGGAGATAATGGCGCCTGCGAACAATGCGAACCACGTTCCCTCTCCCCGCGTGTGTTTTCGTGTCGGCGTTCTCACGAAAAAAAAAAAGACTTCAGAAGATTGAAGCGAAAAGTAGGAACACCACGCATACAACGTACAGCACAACCTTCGCGTCAATAAAGAATAAGCACAAAACAAGCATCCTAACCATATAATGAATGATAAGGAGCTGCTAAAAACCATGCGAAGCACGTAGCGCTCACCGCATACGATCCCGGTAAAGATTACTGTTGCCCAAGCTGCCGCGGCGACGGCAGGTTTCGACGTGGGGAGTGACGTCACTAGCCTTTCATATATAAAAGAAGAACCCGCCTATACCTCACCTCAGGCTCGTAGCCAGGATTTTGTTTCGGGGGGGGGGGGGGGGGAGGGGGGGGGGCCGCCCATGACAAAATGCTGTATGAGGGGGAGGGGGGAGAGGAGGCCCTAACAAAATGGGAAGATTTCAAGGGGGGCCCGGGCCCCATGGGCCTCCCCCCGATACGTGCCTGCCTCATCTCACCTTACGTCCGGACGCAGCGGATGCTACGAGCTATCTTAGCCAATCCCGTTCTGTGGACGTTGCCCGTGATACGCTTTCCGCGCGTCGCTGTGCCCCCTCTCTAAAGTCACGGACACTCACACGGCTCCGATGGCTCGTAACATCCGCTGCGCTTAAACGTAAGATGAAACGGAGTATAGCAACTGATTTCATTGTTGGTGCGGCACCGCGGTGAATAGGTCACGCATAGTGAGGACTCCCAGGTTGCAGCGTGAATACTAGGAGCGGCAAAGGGAAAAGAAAGGGGAATACGACCAGCGGGGGCGTGCTGCGACCGGCGGTGGCATTTCGTCTAGTGCAGTAGGCAATCTTTGCAGGTGATAGCACAGCCTCTTACCAAGCACCTTCACAGCGTAAACTAAAGCCCTAATTTTTTATATATATATTTTTTTATTTTCTCGTTTTACGTCGCTGGGGCGTGCTTCTTTTAGCCTGTACACATTTTGGTAGGAGTAAAACTGTCGTTTCGCTTCTGTTCATCAAACAGGGTTCATATAGATAAGGCTTGAATTTTACTTACGAAAACGACGTGTCGTCACCCACCCGTCTCATCTTCGCTCCTAATGCTTGATCTTGAGCCCATAATATAGACCCTGACAGCTTCATGAATCGGCACGCACAGAGCACATGTGAAGCACACGTTCGAAGCGAAACTAAACACCGTCGGTTGTGTCGGTTTCTGTGCTTTTTTCTCCGTCCCTCAAAATAAACCTCCAGAGCAATTACAAACTTACTATACGCCAGCGTCACTCGGGCGGCGTTCGACTGGATTACTACCAGCTTACGCAAGAGGGTGGGGAGGCAGTTTGCCAGATCGCTTCAAGGTTCTTCTGAGCGTCAACCACCTGCACGCCCCCAGCCGTTTCGAACTGGATGAGTATCGTAAAACAGTGCGTTCGTGTCATCACTCCTGCGCGATGCCCCCCCCCCCCCCCCCCCCCCCGGGCTGGCGGTCACAATTACTGATCTATGGTCACACGCAGTGGCGTCACTAGGGCCAGCGGCACCCGGGGCGGTGGCCCTCGGCGACACCCCCCCCCCCCCCCCCCCCCGGGCTCGTTGCCCACCTCCAATCCCCCCCCCCCCTCTCGTGGCCCGCCGCGACACCCCCCGGACCACCGGAGCGCAGCACCCGGGGTGGTCCGCCCCCCCCCCCCCCCCCCCCTCGTGACGCCACTGGTCACACGTCCCTCTGCACTGGCAAATGTTCCAGCACATCCGGGACACTCGTCGTCTCATTTAAAGGACCCATGAGACGAATTTTGGGCTGGAGTAAATCAATTTATATTGGGATTTTACTAATAGCACATCGTTCAGTGGGCCAAAAGAACAAAAGTAGAAAGTCAGAAGCCTGACTTTCGCTACGAAAATTTGCAAAACATAGCGGACTATTTCGTACCTCGTTCCCTTCGTAAACTCTCCGCCTTTTCACTGTGATACATCCGCGGACCCCGCAGCGCGTCACCAGGCCCAAGCGCACGTCACACGACACCGGACCTCACTTAATCCCTTTACCCCTAAGCTGACATTGCGGTGGAAGCTATGCGCTTGCCGGACCAATCAGCCGCCTCCCTTTATCACCTGACCTCATTCTCTGCGGGTCGGTATGCGCGAGAGAGCGTGATGACGTGGAAAATGTGTGGCTGGCCCAACGAGCACGTAGCTTCCACAGCACTGTCAGCTTCGGGGTGAACGGGGTGGGGAAATCAACCAGTCGGAATTTTGAGCGACGGGATAATCTTCAAGGGGGACAATGGCTGTGTCCGGCTACACAAGCGAGATTCCGAGCAAGAGGGGACTCCCCCCTTTCCGACTTCTTGAACTGTTTGGTACAATGCGCGATTTATGAGTTGAGGAGGAAAGCTAAACAGGAAAAACTTGAAAAAGCGTTTCATGACTCCTTTAATTGCCTGACCAACTTCGCGCAGTCTAACTATCACACCCGAACTTTCCTAACCCTGATTTCGTGAAAACCAGTGAGACGTGAAAAGGTTATTTAAAACTGAAACTGTAGAGGAACATGAAAACCGGACTTCAAACTTTGCAAACTTGGACTGGAAAGAAATTCAAAACCTTTGAAGTTATTTTCGAATTTAGCCCTAAAAGAGGATCGAAACCTTCGAACTTTTCGAACTTTATTTAGAAAGATATTCCGAATCTTCGAAGTTTTGGAACTTTGTCTATAGAAATTCGAAAGTCTCAAGTTTTTCTACCTTCAGATCCAAAAAAGGTCGAAATCTTCGATTTTTCGAACTTCAGATTTCAAGAAAACCAAAATTTTGAATCCCTCTACTTCAAGTTAGGAAAGTTCGAAATCTTAAAATTTCTCGAGCCACAAGTATAAAAATATTTGAAACATTCGAACCCGAACTTCTAGAAACCGTGAAAGCTTCGAACTTTTCGAATTCGAAGCTCCGCGGTGTTGGAAAATTGCAAATTTTTCCAATTCGAACCTTGGTACGATTCGAAGATATCGCAATCTTTCGATTTCGAACCTCAGTTTGGTTCGAAAATATCGGAAGCTTTCGATTTCGAACCTAGGATAGCGCTTCCCGCTCCCGCGGGTAAAGACACCAGACAGCCATCTTGCTCGAAGACGAATTGCGGTTTTAATAGCGTTGCAGAGGCTGGCGGCAGCGTGCTGAAAACGCGTTTTCTATTCGTTCGTCGTCATTCGCCGACGAAGCTTTTTAAGACCCTGTGTAAGCGTTGAGACTTGCCGTTGAGAACACGTGGAAAATTTTATGAAAGCGCGGTGCCGCAGGAAAAAGGCAGAATTCGTAGAAAGTAAGTTTCGCCTGTCTCGCGGCATGATCAAAGATTCCTTGGTATGCCGAAATGCTGCGTCTCTGTGCCTTCACACGCTTGAATACCGATCAAGAATCGGCGCCGCGGCAAAGCTTTGAAGGTGTCTCGAGCGTAGATGTCTTTGCATCATATCTCGGCCACAGAGTTCTGGATCGTGCAGCTGTTCCGATTAAGGGGGCTGAAGGGAAACAACCTGTACGGTTGCTCTAATGATTAACCATGACCATGTTCCAAATCGACAGTAATGGATCACATGGCAGCAGAAATAGCAACGCTGTGGATCAAGGATGGTTTTCGAAGGAAGAAATACAAAACGGCGAGATTGAAAATTTTTGAGGCGCGGTCCCTATGGTCGTGTGCAATCAGTTGACCAATCACAATGAGGCGAGCCGCGCTCTAACTTGATGTCACGAGCAGTTGTTGATAATGAGCCAGACCACTGATCGGTGATGAAGAGCTGAATGCGCGGTATTCTGTAAACCGTCTAACGACTTTAAAAAAGACGTACCTCCCCCCCTTCCCCTTTTCCGTCGTCACTGTACGCTAAATCAAGCTCGTTTCTGAACTGCGAGAGCCGCAAGTTACAAATACAGTCGTCAGAGTAAAGTAAAACGCTGCTCCAGAGGCACATACGGCTTCACGCACATTGCACTCGCAATACACAACCACGCGGCGTCGAATCTTGATCGGTATCCAAGCGTGCGAAAGCACAGAGACGCGGCACTTCGGCGTGTCAAGGAAGCTCACGTCGCGAGACTGGCGAAACTTGCTTTCGACGAGTTCTGAATTTTTGCTGCGACACTGCGCTTTCGTAAAATTTTCCACGTGTTCTCAACAAGAAGTCTCAACGTCTTAGAGGGTCTTGACAGACTTCTTCGGCGAATGACGACGAGCGGGTAGGAAACGTGTCCTCAGCACGCTGCCACCAGCCTCTACAACGCTAGCAAAACCGCAATTGGTCTATGAGCAAGATGGCCGTCAGGTAGCTTACCTCGCGCTGCAGCGACCAAGCGGGGAAGCGCGATCCAGCAATAGACTTCTTCCAAAATTCAATGCGCCCCATCACAGCGAAGCGCCACGCAGTGCACTCTGAAAACTATAGTTGGCCACTCAGTATCGGTTTCTATTGAGCAGCTTCAATTCATGCTATAACGCTGTAACGGAATACGCTGCTTTTAATTGCCCGTCTTCCCACGAATGTAGAATACTCTAAGCATTCTCGAGCCATATGGAAGGAAGACCGGGGCACTTTTCTTGGTTCCCAATATGCCGGATATTGTGCGTGCGTATGCAAACGTAAAAAGACGTGGTTTATTCATTTCATCCCCCATTGTACCTTTGAGCTTACTTTCAACAATCCTGTCTAGTACCAGTGAACCACAATTGAAATGTGGTCATTTTAAGCCCTACACGTTTTTTGTTTGCCGAACGTCTGCTTCTTCATTAAGCGAAAAACAAGCAACATCCTCACAGGATACTCACAAGCCGTGATGCGACTTAGTCGCATCGAATCCAGTTTTCGCATTCAATGCGGTAATGTTAACGGCCTAATTCGCTAAGGTAGGTCATCTGATTCATGTCGCAGGGGTGTAGCAAAGACGGGAGCAGCAAAAATACCCCTTTGGAGCAATAGAAAGCTCAACTTTGGAGCAGTTCAGGAGCCACAAGAGTCGAGTTTTGTAACGGCATAAGTAAATCTTGGAACTGGTCGCCCAGGTCAAAGCCAAACTTGGAGCTATAAGCGCAAAAGAGTTTTTTTTTTTTTTTTTTTACAAAAACATTATTGCGAGTTAGTACAGCTATAAAGGGATGAGATGTGTTTGATCTTAGCTTTTCAACGGCGTCGTCCAGTTTTACCTCGCGTGCTCAGGCGTATTAAGAAAAGCAGCAATTGAAAAAAGGCAATTTTGTTAACGGACGCACAAAACAGGTAACAAACTTCCTGACTACCACTAAGGTAAAGGTGCGAGCTCGATGTACGCGCGCACTTATTGGCTGTAACAGCGTGTTGACTCCTACACAAGCAAGATCCCCGAAGTTTGTAGCGTCGAGATTCCCAGCACTGGCTTGTCCACGTACCTCAAAACTTTAACAACAAGGGTCGAGTACAAAAATAAACAAGCATGTGTCACGACAGACTATACGCATAGTTTGGGCTTGTGCTGCTTAAAGGTCTGGCCATTTAGGCTAGAAAAACCATCGAGCATCGACGTGAGAAAACGCCCATCTCGAGCGGTGCGGTGCGGTGGGCCGGCGCGCCGGCGTCGCTGGCGTGGCTGGCGTCGCGCGGAGTGGCACTGAACGCGCATGCTCCAGCTGCTCCAGCCAGCTCCCGCTGCTCCCGCTGCTCCCGCGTTCAAACTTTTCCGTTGCAGTTAGTTTTGTTTCGTGTGCTCGCCGTGATCGCCTCGTGAGTGCCTCGTCTCGTCTCCGTAAACTGTCCGCGCGCGCGCGCGAACGTTTGTTTGGTCGGCATGCCGAACAAGTGCTGCGTTCCGGGTTGTCGGGGAAACTACAAGAACACCGAAACAGTGCACATCTTCAAATTTCCCGAAGACGGCGACCAGCGGCGGTCGTGGATACGAGCCATTCCCCGGGAGAATCTCGTTGTCTCGCGACACTCCAGGGTGAGAACTTCCCCACTGTTTCGAATTGCCGTTTCTCTTGCACAGTTTCGTCAGCTTTCTGAGGTTCTCGAGTTCCCCTCGATGTTACCAGTTGTGTGCAGCGCTATACTCCGTTCACCCTTAAGCTGAGGCTAGAAGTTTCGCTTTCAGCACGACCTCGCTGGCTTCCGCAGTGCTTTGGTTGCGCGTTCCTGTGCGTTCACACTTGTGTTAGCAAGTGCAGAAAGCTCGCGCTGAAGGCGGAACTTCTAGTCTCAGCTTTAGGGTGAAAGGAGTATAGATCAAAGTCAGTTGACGAGCTTCCTAGAACGCCGTAAGATTTATGTTTGCACGAGCGTTTGTGCAAGGAAGACATTTCCTAAAGCCACGTGCTCGCGTTCACAAACAACGCTACAAGCAGCGCTGGCAAAGGCGTGCTGCCTTTGCCAGCGCTGCACGAAACTTGTGAGTCGGAGTTTAATTCTGAAGGCATGCGTCGTGCGTTTTTGGTGCTCAGCGCCCGTTGACAGTAGCGTTCGATGACGTTAAACAGCTTGCCTCGAGGACGAGAATACGGCCGGTAGCTGAGAGTCTGTCCAAACAGAGCACGCGTTGCGCGTGAAATTGCTCTCGCAGGCCCATACTTATAGCTCGTTTCGGCAACCAGAAGTTTTCCCCAAATTTTGGACGCTGTAGAGCGTTTAAAAGAGGTTGTATGCTTGTAATAAGCGTCATATATGCGCGCGTAAAAATCGTGCATGTGAAAAATGGTCGCATGCGTGTCTGCCTAATATAGATTTATTGGGACATCTCTTCGTTACGTGATCCGTGGGACCAATTAAAGAGATGCTGACAAGTAGCTGTTATTTATACAAAGGCAACATTTTTTCCCAGGTGTGCGAGCTCCATTTTGCTGACAGCGACATTCTTCGAGTGACATCGCACACCGATGCTGCTACAGGGTGCACCGTAACGGTACCCTTACAGTACCCTCGACTCCGCCAAGGTGCTGTGCCGCACAAATTCCGCAACTGCCCCAACTACTTGTCGACTACTGATGTAAATGTGAGAGAAGATCCAGAGGCCAGAAGAGTACGCCTGGAAGCCGATGCTCTCCAAACTGCAGTTGCAGAATCTATGGACCTGTTCCAAGCTGAGGAGGAGGCCGATAGGATTCTCGGCATAAAAGATGTAACTGACTACTTAAGAAGCAAGAAGTCTGGATTTTGGCATGTTATAGAAAGCAACAATTGCCTAATTTTGGTGCACATTGTTCATGATGAAGCACCATGGATCAAGTATTCAATTGTCGTGAATGCTGATTTGCGTCTTACACTCTTAGAAAAAAGGGTCAGTATAGTCCTCCCTAAAGGGAGGAACGCTCTTGACACATATGTTCCTTCAGAAAGGGAGAAACTTTCGTCCCTTAAGCAGGGGAGGAAAAGTTCCTCCGTCGACTGCATCTCATTATGGCGGCCACAAATCGAGCAAATCGAGCTCGGTAAGGCTTAACGAGAACACTAAGTCTATTGCACGAAGCGAGAGGAGCAGGAAATAAAAACGGAACACGAGCTTTCCGCGAACTGTATTTATTTCCGAAGTTTCTTTACCCCCGCAGGTAAAGAAACTTACGTTTCGAAAGCATGCAGTCACTCAGTCTTCTCATCGTCAGCACTGCGATGTTCAACGGAGACAACCGGCACTCAGTTCGCGCACTTTATGTCCTACCTTTGCTATTCCTCGAGCCACAATTCCTTCGTCAACCGTTGCCTCAACCGCACATCACGGAGGAGTGAAAATCATTCGCCCGCAAAACCAAAAGCCGCTCTCAAAAATAAGCAAATCCGAAGCAACCTCTTGGCTTATCTCAACACGGTAACACGAAATTATGGCGTAGCCGCGTAGCGTAAAAGGATGTTAAATCGCTTGCCACCAGATGGCAGGGTCAAGCAGAGTAATCGCACGTAGCTAGGCTAGGCGGCGCTAGGTACCGCCCAATTCATGTTTTACAAAAAAATATTTTTATTTCCTTACGCCACAATTACGTTTCCTTTTCTTCGGAATCTCTAACACATGTAGACACGTTGCGCACACTACAAACATCAGGTCAACATATATTGAACGCATACACAGGCATCGCACATACAATCATCAATACAACAGCACACAACCCCGATCACTACTACCGAGCCCTGCGTTTCCGTCTTTTATAGTGGTCGTTTTGAACGTACGGAATTTTTCGGTGACTCCATAAGCAAAAAAAAAATATTCCGAACATGTTCATTTCTTTCCAGCAATGTCATACATCTGAGGCTATTTTTAATGGCTCAGGGGATGAATCTCTTATTAAAAAGAAGACGCTCGATCATGCCATAATTATTTGAAAGCCAATAAATCGAGCCGCTCCAATGTGGTTCCAAGCCATGAGTTCGTTTTCCCGCATGGCCCTTCGTAGCCAGTTTTTATATTGTAGTGTTCGTTTTTCTATTTGTGCTGTTCGCGCAAAGCTGCAATTGCCGTCTTGAATTAATCTCTGTAGAGCGGATATCCACTCAGCTGGAAGTGATGCTTCACGGGCACAGAAATCGCTTTTCGATCAACTTGAATGCAGTCAAAGCCGCGACTTGCGACAACTGTTAAGTGTACGGAGCTGCGCCGTTGCGAGCTCGAAACCTTCTAGCGCTCATGCCAGCGCGCCACTTAGAGGGCAGTTTCTACAGGAACCGTAATATATTTAAACAGTAAAATAAAGGATAGCGTTGTTTTTTTTTTGTTTTTTTTTTCGATTTTGCCTGTCTTTTTTTTTTATGCTCAACTTCCATTATAAATATACGTACTTTCCGTCATACTTTCGTAGTGTTGTCTTTTCCCCAGAGCGCAATCGCTCTCGGGGACCGACAGTCTCATTGGCCACTGTACGATAGGAGCTCACCGTTCAGACCAGCGTTCCAACATGACTATCCACACGTCGATCGACTGCACCTAATCCCTCAAGTGGTTTTAAACTCTTTAATGTAAAGCGGAATGTGATCCTGCGACACCCCGGCCCCTCCGATAACGGCCCGACCAGCGGCATCAATGCCCGACAGTTTACGTCATCTCATCTTGTTGTTACACCACTGATACGCGAACACACGGTCACATCGGCGATAATTCCAGTCTTCTGTTCACAACCCACGACACTGCCATCACGATGTCGCTGACACGAAGAAATACAGAACCACGTTGACGATGTTGCTGACACGCAGAAGAATCACGTTGAACGCCGGTTGGCACTCGGCAGGGGACAACGGAACCGAACTCAGCACGGAAGGCACCCAGGCAGCCGGCAGGAAAACCTGCCTTCCTTGGACGCAGTTCCCGCGATTTCCATAACGTCGAAAACGTCGACACAGTTCCTCGTGGTTTCGCTGCTGTAGTTCCGCGTGTGTCCCGCAAATCGGAGACGGCCGTCTTACCCAGTGTATGTAGCGCTGCTGGCACTGCTCCGGAACTTCGCTGTTTCTAGCGGCTTCGTTAGCTCGTTTGATAAAATTAGTGGTAAAAACGTCAATGCAACCGAAATGTTCTGCACGTTTGGACTAGAAGACAAAATTACAGGCGGCCTTCGCTGCCGCTGAAGCTCAATCAACTCAACATTAATTTATTAAACAACGTGCGCGATGTGCTCGAAAAACGAAACCGAAAGAAGATGAGTCGGGAGGGCGAAAGCTTTCTCCGGTCTGCCTGGAGGAGGAAAACGTCTCGGAGAATAATAAGGACTTTAATTTTCCTTTCATCGATCTGGGTTTGTTTATGTGTGTTTTAATAAAAAAAAAAAAAAAAAAAAAAAAAAAAACTTTTCTGGGGATTGAACCGTTGACCACTTGGTCAGTAGCGCGATGTTCTACCCCTGCGCCAACTGAACAAGGAGCAACTCGGCCTCCTCCCGTCATCTGAACTGCCGTTCCTCCCTTCTCTGGGCAACTTGTCCGCAACAAGGAGGAACACTCGCTTTTGCTACCTTTCTCCTCCCTTTTTTCTTAGAGTGTACATTCCACGTTGGGAAAACGGCGACCAAGAGACTAGGATCCAGTTTACAGATTCCTGCTAGCGTCAACAGCAAGAAGGCACTAATCAAGCTCCTAGAGAGCATTGAATTGTGGGACGACAGCTTAAGCACCCGGGATGCAGATGAGGACATATTCGAGACCATTCATCTGCTACTTGGCCAGTTGTCCACGACACCAGCAGAAGACAAAGTTCATGCCATTCAGTTCCTTAACGAGCAGTTGGCGCTACTATCGAAGAAGAAGGAGCAAAGGCGTTACTCAGTCGACTTCATGATTTTTTGTTGTATTTTTTTTACAATATCTCCTCATGCTTACAAGTATGTCCGCAGCAGTGGTAATATTTTTCTCCCACACCCGGTGACCATCTGTTCAATCTGCTCCTCGTACGACATGAATCCTCAACACGAGCATCGAAGTTCAACATTCCTGAGCTATATGAGGAAGAGGATCTTTGACCTTGATGATCGCCAGCGTTTTGTGACACTTATGGTGGATGAGGTTCACATAAAGCCCTTTTTTGACTATAAAGGCGGAAACATCACCGGCGTGGCGCTCAACTCCACGGAACCAGCCAACAGTGCGTTTGTTTTTATGCTTCAAAGCATCACGTCCAACTTCAAGGAAGTTGCCCACATCGTCCCTGTGCACCGAGCGGACGCGAAGTTTCTGCACAAGCTGTTGAGAGACGTGATTTGTGAGCTGGAGAACATCGGTTACAGGGTTGTGTGTGTCGTGAGTGATAACAATGCGGTGAACAGAAAGGCGATGTCCGACTTCGTTACACCACCACCCAAAGAACCACGGATTGTGTATCCACACCCATCTGATCCTTCCAGGCCACTGTTTTTTGTGATAGATCCAGTGCACATCCTGAAGTGTATCCGCAACAATTGGCTCAACCAACAAGATGACAAAGTTTGTTTCTACTACCCAGAGTTTGAGAGTGAGCCGACAAGGCAGCGGCGCATGCTGCGAGCATCTTTTGAAACCATCAGAGATGCGCACAACTTGGAATGCGAGCAAGTGCTGAGGTTTGGCTACACTCTGTCAAGGAAGGCTCTGAACCCCTCAAGTATTGAACGGCAAAATGTGAAGCTTGCTTTGCAGATCTTCCATGAGTCCTTGCCCCATGCCCTTCGTGCACTTGGATCGAACACAAGTCTCCAATACTGTGAAGAAACAGCAAGCTTCATCGAAATCATAGTGAAATGGTGGAACATTATGAATGTCAAGACACCATGCAAAGGAATGGCAAAAAGGGATGACTTTCAAAAACCTCTCTTTCCTTCGATGGATGATCCGAAGGTGGATTTTCTCTACAACTTTCTGGACTGGCTCGAAGAGTGGAAGAGTACAGACTTTACCGGAGGCAAGCTAACCCCGGAGACCCATGCTGCTCTCCACCAGACGACTTATGCACTCTTGGAGGTCGCCAGGTACTGCTTCGAAGAACTGCAGCTGTCCTACTTTCTCTTGGGAAAGATTCAGACGGACAGCTTGGAAGAGCGCTTTGGAAAGTACAGACGGCTGGCTGGATCACAGTATCATGTGTCCATAAGGCAAATTTTTGAAGCTGAGCATAAACTGCGGCTGCAAAGCACTCTGCCAAAGATCGCCACAGCTTCCGTAAGTGGCAGCAAAAGAGACGAGCAATGGGAAGATCTCTTCAAACGCACGGATGCCCCACGCCCCAATTGCAACGTCGTAGTAACTGCGGAAGCGTTGTCACAGATAAAGGACATCATCCCGGTCCTTGTCTATGTAGCAGGATATGCTGTGTATGCAACTGTGAAAAAGCTGAACTGTGAGAAATGCAGGGCTGCATTGTCAATAGACAAAACAATCACGGTTTCAGTCATGCAGCAGCACTACGACCTTGTGAGAGAACTTGACAGGGGAGGACTCATCCATCCAACAACGTTTGTTGTTAATGCAGTTGCAAACAACTATGTTGTTGTTGTCCAACTGTCGAAGCAGCCAGAGTTTTTGCAGATGCCAAACCAGCGGCAGGTAGCAACAGAGCTCACTGTTGAACTTCTAGCCAGCGACGAATTCTCGGACTTTGACACCTGTGGAGACGGACACACGAGCGAGCAGGTGCTTAAGCATATTTTATGGTGTAGCACAAACATTATGTTGAAGAATCTGTGCCGCAGGTTAAATGATAAGATAATTGATGCGAATGCCAAGGCAAAGAAAAGGAAAGCAGAAACTCTTAGAGCCAAATCAACCATCACTGGACCTGCGCAAGCTCGCCACAAGTCTTCCGATTCAACTGCCACTCAGTGATAAGTCTTCTGGCTTTTGCACCTGTGAAGACCTCCATCACATTGGAGGCACCTCGGTGTTATACTTTATTTGTGATATTCTGTTGAAGACCAACTGTGATATGGACATTATAATTGTTTATCATGATAGTCACCCAACCAAAGAACTCAAGCCCTTTATTGCAGAGCGAAGACAGTATGGTTGTGCATCTAAAATATATGTGCTCAAGGTTTATGCCACATTATTCTGTGTTATGTGTGCTCTTTCTCGAGTATTGTGGTGGTGATACGGCATTGAAGTCGACATGCAGTATGTGTCGTGCATGTCACGTCTGGAGAGCTACAAAACAGCATGTGAAATGCACATGCGCGGCTACGTGAGAACCATTGGATAGACGAGCGGTTTTCTTCCCCAACTGTCTCAGGTGAGAAATGCAGTATTTACAATTTACTTTTATAGTGCTGAATGCAAGTCATGGGCAGAACGATCCTCCAACTATTTACCTTTAAGCAGAAAACCTACTTATGAGATTGTGATGCTGTCCAGATTCAGTTGAAGTTTGTAGGCTTGTCAGGTGACATTGGAGTGCTATTTTTAGTACCTCGAAAAATTTTTTTTTTCAGAGTTTTCATAGAACACTGCGATTTGCCTAAGAAACTGGATTGGGGCTTTGTCACTGCTGCCAAGCACGAATATTTTGATATAATGCGACTAATGTATTGAAGTAGGCAGAAGCAATAGACACGCTGTACCAAACTAGTTACAACTAAGTTTTTATGACAACCTAACTGGCTTGTTAGAAATCTTCACAATTTGTTTCAGGCATGTGATGAAGTGCACAAGTTTTCTTCTATTAAAGCTTTTGTTGCAGTGTAAGGTAGCCATTTACCTAATAGCTTACTGGAATAAAAATAAGATTTTAGCTACATTCTAGCTGACAAGCTTCATGCAGTCTTTCGCATAAATGTTCTCTACTTTTGTAAACATTGTATTGGCAAGCATTTGGTGCTGTACGTTTTGCATTTACGCATGCAAAAAAAAAAAAATCAGTTCGAGACAAAAGGAATTAGACCACTCGTCTTCAGTGATGATTTCCGACGTTTTTATTTCACGCAAGGATGTGGTTAATTCGCTATCACTGCATCTAGTCATTTCGTTATAATTACTTCTCATAAAATCATTCATCTTCAAGGAATAATTACGCCACTAGGAATATTGCTGTTTACGAATGAACTCAACATATCTTGTGACAATGCTAAACACGTGCAGCATTCTTCCATTTAACGTCGAAAATTCGACGCCGCAATACTTTTCCCGAGTAATAAAATCAGCTTCCGAGATTTCATTATGAGCGCAGTGGAAGTTTAGCTAATTAAACACGCTTGTGTAACTAAAAACACGCCGCTGCGACGGTCGATCCACGTGCGTTGCCTTCGCTTCGGCGCTTCGACGCGCGCCCGCAATGGCCTTCCTTTGCGACGTCACGAGGAGAGCGCTACGGCCTTGTCTTCTAGGAGGTGTTGCTCCCACCCTTTCACCGTTTGCGTCTGGCCAAATACTTTACTAGGGGGATTACATTCCACTCCGCTCATTTGCATTAGACAGAACGCCTACAGCGCCGAATCCAGTCCTGACGAAAGGAAAGTCCGCACCGAGACTTCTTTTTTTGGCAAGTAAGCTATCATCATCATTAGTTTAACTGTATTAATGAACAAGTCTTCACCAAGAAAGTCGTAAACGTGGAAAAATGTTTGAACAACAGTAGAGGCTTTAAGACACGACGTTTCGGGAAGAGACTTCCCTTCTTCAAATGTGCAGAAAATACAGTTGCAAAGCGTTTTTAGAGAGACCAAAGGAGAGGAGGAACATTGAAAAAGGCGAAAGAAAAAAGTCATATATATAAGAGTACAAGTAAAAACACTTGAGCATGAAAAAACTACATTCCAACAAAACACACATAAAAAAAGTGGTAGTTTTAAGGGGAACACGGTCGCGGCACTCGTTAGCGAAACCAAGAAAATATATCACAGGCAACGGCCTCCGTCACGTTAGAGTTAGAGCTCCAGATCCAGAAAAATAACAACATACAGGGGTCAAGTCGAGTGAGCCTAATCCAGTATAACGCCGAAGCAAACTAAGGTCATAAATAAGCCCGAAGTGTGTGTAAACGGACACCAGAAATGTCACACGTGGGTGGCACCGCTCAATAGAATACCGAGAAATACTCCTTAAAACGCCTCCCAGCTCAATCTCCCTCCTCCCAGCAAAAAAAAAAAAAAAAAAGAGGAGAAAAGTTAGCGGGCGATGTCCCCACATCCCAATGTTTCTAGTACTCCCCTCAAAGAGCTTTAGCACTCCCCCGCTCTCCTCTGCGATGGGGTGGTTTGCCTGCAGTATACTAAAAACTAAAAAATTCCAACAGCCTATATAAGTTTCTTTTTGAAATGTTCATACCAAGCGGGGTTAGGGTTTTTAATTTAGATATATAAGAGGACTCTTTATTTTTGCGCGTAATGTCATTTTTAAAACTGCTTTCCACGAGGATAATTTTTAGGTGCGTATGAATGTCGTGGCCGTCGGAGTTAAAGTGTTTAGCTACTGGTGTTTGTCCTTTATTTACAATGTCAGACTTGTGGCCATAAAATCGCTCTTTCATAGAATTTTTAGTTTCTCCTACGTATTGCTTCTTACACAGCGTGCAGTTAATAATATTTATCACGTCAGGGGTTTTGCAGTCGATATGCTGTTTAATATTTACGTAGAAATCTGATGCGTAGCTCGAAATTTTATCAGCGGTCAAAACGAACGGGCAAAGTTGGCTAGGAGTGTTAAGGCAAGGACTACAACCACCGCATGAATTAGGTTTTTTTTATATACAAAAGACATAACATCCTCCCAAGATTCCGATGCTTACGAAATGTGACAAATGGTGATTCGGGAAATATTTTTTAAAAATGGCGTTTCAATATGGAATTCAGACTTGATAGGTTCGAATAGTAGTTTATAAGTTATAACCAACGGCACCCTTGTTTCGTTGGAGTGAAGCTGTCGTGTGGATTCAAAGAGTGTGCTACGTTCCAGAGCGGATGCCTTTCTTGTGGCGTCGTCGAGAATAGATGCAGGATATTTTCTTTTGAATAGTGTGTTTTCAAGGACGTTACGTTTTTCTTAAAGTTCGATTTTGTAGAACAAGTTCTACGCAACCGAACGACTTGGCCGTAAGGTATATTATTTTTTTGACATTTCGGGTGGTGGCTATCATAGCGTAGAACCTGACGTTTGTCTGTAGGCTTTATATGTACAGCTCCGTTATCAAATGGCTTCCCACCTTTTAATGTTAACGTCGAGAAAGTTCATAGAGTTTGCTGAGTAATTACAGGTAAATTTAATTGTACGGTGACAACCGTTGAGGTAACTTCGAAAAGAGAGGAGTGCATCTTCAGTGTCATTCCAAATGATAAATATATCGTCAATACACCGAAGATATATGGCGGGAGTCTTGGCGTAAGTCCACACAAAGGTCTCCTCAAACTTGCCCATAAAAATATTAGCGCAATTTGGGGACATTCTCGATTCCATGGTCGCGGCTTTGAATTTGCAAATAATGATCATCATCAAACATAAAGTTATTGCAGTCTAAAATTAATTCCAATAAGCGCGGAATACAGCTACTGTCTGCGAGGGACGAAGGGTGGAGGAAGTGGAATTCCTCTACGGCTGCCAGTCCCTCATTATGTGGGATGTTAGTGTACAAAGAGCTCACATCGATAGTGACCAGCATGCTCTCCTGTGATATTAAGCCGGATCCGTTCATATGGTCGATATGATTAAGAAAGTGTGTGGCGTCCTTTACGTACGATTGTAGTGGGGGGTATATGTTTAATAGCGTGGTCTACAAATTCTGAAATTCGTTCGGTTGGTGTGCCTATGCCTGATATAATGGGCCTCCCTGGATTGTTGGGCTTGTGAACCTTGATGAGCATATAAAAGACACCTGGATGAACGTTTTTTGACTGAAGGTAATTATATTGATCGCCGTAAAATTTTATTGGAATCACGCAGATCTTCAAGTGTTTTGTTAATTATAATACTAAACCGCTGTGTAGGATCGTCAGGTAGACGAAGATAAAAATTTGGATTTTCAAACTGGGTCAATACCTCCCGCATGTAGTCGGCCCTGTTCATAATTACAACACCACCACCCTTATCCGCAGGACGAATAATGACGTCCTCCCTAGACTTCAAATTATTAAGGACCTGTTGTTCCCGTCTAGACAAATTATCCCTCTCTGTGGTTGTTTTAGCAAGCGAATCAAAAATATCATTCCGTATAGCTTGTACATAATTATCTATGTACACGCTGGTCTTGCTTGAGTCCGGGGTCCAGTATGACTTCAACTTTGTGCTATCAAGACCCATAGTTTCATTGCATCCTTCTTTTCCATTAAAATACGTTTGAAGGTGTAACCGCCGGGAGAACTGCTGTGGATCATCTAAAAGTTCAAATTCTTTTGCTGCATGTGGGGTGGGTACGAAACTTAAGCCTCTAGATAAAACTGAACACTCCGTAGAGGTCAGGGGAGTGTCAGATAGGTTAATTACTGCACAATCACTTGTTTCATTAGAACTACTAGCCACATGTGGCATGCTGTTCAGGGAAGGCAATATATTATCGTTGTTAACCTTTGACAGGTAAAGGCCATCACGGTGCGCTTTTTTTGCCTTATCAATTTTCAACTCATCAAGCTTTTTATCTGCAAATACGTTAAGGTCACTAACCTCCTCCTCGGTTAGTGCGGCAACGACAGTTTTTAGTTCAAAATCAAGATGTTTGATCACAGTTAGGCTCTCCTTAATTAGAATTTTTAAAAGTTGCATGGAAGTGGCCTTAAGAGTGGTGGAGTCCCAGTTCTTGGTATTATCTGAATTTCTAAAATTAAACGACGGTTGAATAGAGAGGGCTAGTCACCTTAGTATCACATTCTGATAAATGCAGTCCCCGTAGAAAGACTATTGTGAAACATACCTTAATTTCTTGTCTATAAGTTTCCGCGCACGTAGAAACAAAGGGGTAAAAATTTGGCCACCATATTGTCAAGGTAGCTTGGCCGCAAGCTTCTTGGTGCATAGCGGAGTGCTAACTTTACAGGGGCAAAAAGCGGGCCGAATTTGAAAGTCTAGAGCAGGGGTGGCCAGGCTGAACCGGCCTAAGAGCCGCAAACGAAACTACGAAACTTCTTAGAGCCGCGGGGGGGGGGGGGGGGGGGGGGCAAATTTAAATTTGGTTCGGAGTCTGACTGCACGTATGAGTGGACAAGGCTGTACGACAGTACGTATGGGGGTACAAGGCTGCCAAACCGCGAGCCATACTTTATTCTGCCTGAAATTCCTTCTTTTTTTCCTGGGGGAACGCGGAAAGGGGCGAGGGAGGGGGGGGGGGGTCCACTTACGAGGGATCCGCGAGCCGCACTTGGACCTGTAAAGAGCCGCATGCGGCTCGCGAGCCGCGGTTTGGCCACCCCTGGTCTAGAGGAATAAAAAAGTATAAATTAAAATACTGAAGTTTTAACTGCGGTGTTTGCTGTGAGTCGGCAGCTACCATATTCCTCAAGAACTTTACGATTCTTCATTTTAGTGAGGATAAATTAAAAAAAAAAAATATTGTCAAAGTGGCCCATAGGACCCAATGCAACAATATTATATCGGGCCCAGGAATAAGAAGTGCACAATCCTGAGGTTCAAGTAGGTATTGAATAAGAGTGTATTAGTGCCCTCTATAGATATCTCGGGGAACTTAAGGATTTCGGCAGTAGTGTGGCTGAAATTATTATTTTACTGAGTTTTGCTGAGAATAGCCAAGAGAGGGCGCAAGGAGACCGTGTTTGTGATGGCAGGCGCCATCACAGACACAACATTTCAATATCCCGACATGCTACACCCATCGCTGTATCACCCGCAAGGAAAGTACGGCAAGGGCAGCCAAAGGATGATGGGATAGCGGTTCCGGCACAGCGATTAGGAAGTGATACGACCAGGCGGACCAACGATAGGAATCGGAATCAAGACTCGTTAACACTGATACACGAAAGGAACAGATTTCGCAACAAGCGTCGACGACGCAAGCGGAAGTCTGCTCTAGTGGTGGTCGGTTTTCTCAACCTTCAGGGTGCACGGCGACAGGCAAAATGGGAAGAACTATACGAGATGGAAATCGAAAACATTTCCCTCTTTGCAGTTGCAGAAACGCATCTATGGGTTGAAAGAAGCCTCCAATTCACCCTAGATGGTGCTGGGTGGGTTGTAATCGGGACGGAGGAGAACGAAAAGGTGGGGGCGTTGGTTTTCTGTGGCATGTTGACTCCGCATGGCATCCAAGGCAAGATATTACATGCACAGATCATCTCTGGATAATCGGGGAGATTGTGCGAATACCAGTGAATGTATGCGTGGTTTACATGGTTGTGGAGGGAACCAGACACAAGGAAAACTCGCAGCTAGTCGCATGCATTCAGGAAGGTGCCAGGCGCATGGCTCAGGAAGCCGAAGTACTTATAATGGGAGACTTCAACGGACATTTAGAGGAATTGGACGGAAAGGAAGATGGTAATGAAAAGCTATTACGTGGGCTGGCGGATAACTTAAACCTGGAAATAATCAATCTCCGTGAGACTTGTGGAGGACAGTTTACATGGTTAGCAAGGAACAGCAAAGTGTGTATTGACTACGTGCCACTTCCAGTGCACTTGGACGTAAACTACAGAGCATGCAGATAGACGAAGATGGAACATTCAGTTTAGGCAGTGATCATCACCGTCTGAGGGGACTTTTCGTCTTCAACATGGAAGCGGCCACAAAAGGAACAATACAGGACTGTCGAACTTGTGTTACCTGTGAGCGCTATTGAAATCGTGGCGATGGAGTTCGAAGCCAGCACAAGACGGGCTTCAGCGACGACCTATGAGGAGTTTATCAGGGAACTCAAACATCTAATTAAAATACACTCCATCCGGAGACGGTCACGAGGCGGATTTCGGCGCAATTGAGGAGTTTCAGCGAATATAAGGTGCGCTCCGATCGATCCAACATGGCGAACAAGAGGGGGATAGATTTGCGACGCCCGTAGACCGGTAGCGTATAAATTAAACAAAGCGTGTCGTTCTCTGTTTGTTGCCGCGTGCGAGATGATCATCACTTCAAGCCAGACCTACGGTGATGCTACAAAGGAAGTGTTCAAGCCAGTCGAAGCCAAGAAATCTTGCCATATTCATATGTGTGCAAGTGTTCGACGTGCCGGGTTTTCTCACACTGGTGCAGCTGTCATCAAATTGAACTGAAGGTACGCGGGTCCAAAGAAAGGTACTTATCAACAATAATATGTTGGCGCGTTGAAACTATGACGCGTACTTTATCTAAACCGTAATTTATCGATCCGCGGCTACAAACATTGTTATTGACATTGCTTACATGATGTTGTAACCATTCAGACCTCGCATTAAACGGTGTGGCGAACTCTTCGGTGTTGGTTCTGGTTAATTACGCTAAAAAGCTGTTGGATGGAAAGTATGACAGCTACAGCTTACAAGGGACGATCGAGGTCTTCATCCTGCGTTCTATGTGTCTAAACATCGGCATCCTTAGTGTTATATTGCGATCAGATGGTCGCCGAACGCCCTGTTTTTACGCATAATGCAAAACAAGCCCCGGAAGCGCCAAACACATTTTAATGTTCTTGTGCACTCCTGCAAGCCTCCTTTTGGCTCTCATGGGAAGCTTTATTGTAATAGCAATTCCTCATCGGTCGTTCGACTTGCACGTGCCACGGTGATATCTGCTGTGTGTAATCTGCTGACAAACTAAAATCCGTATTAAATGCCAGAAGAACAAAGGTGAAAGTTTTTTTTTTACTTTTTTCTTTTTCAAAACAGGGCAAGGCTTCTCAGACAAGAGCAACTTGAGCTGATATTTGAGTGTGCTCAAGAATGAATTGCAAAAGGTGCTTATGCTAAATGGTAGATGTGCACAGTTGATTTTTCTTTTTTTCCTCTGCATTATAAATTGGAAGATATGTATCAGCAGAAGACACATGTCCTTTTGAAAATGTCTTTTATTAGGGCAAAAATAGGTTTTCACACACAAACACACACGGAATATTAGAAACATGGCAGATAGTATATGTTCAAGGATTTAAGGTTTCCGTTATTCAAATGTATGCTGTTGTTTACAGAGTGGACACACATCTAATTTTATGAGGGTTAAATATAACTTGTAGACAAGTTTGGCAGAGTCGTGGGGTCAAAGAAGCCCCTACAGCATTTGTACCGGGGTTATCCTTTTACTACCTGACGTTTTTATTTTCACAAAAAGTTGCTTTGTATATGTTGTAGATTATAAGCACCCCTAAACATTTTTCCAGTGCTTCTTTTGAAATGAAGATTCTCTCAAGAGAGGGGTTTTGCCCTTTGTGTGGAACAAACATAACATGAGGTAAAACTTGGCAACGGAATTTATTGCGTTTGCAATAGCTTTTGACTAGAAAAACCCACATACACGGCAAACTCAAAACTAAAAATAAGCTGACATAATGGTGTGAATAGCCATTGCAAGCGAAGATGTCTTACATTTAGATCCACACGCGGCTTGAGTAAAAACCATTGCTGTCATGTGCTACGGGAGGGTAATTTTGTAAATTGTGCGGTAAGGGGTCAAAGGGGTACTCCGGCGATATTTGCCTAACAATATTTTCGAAATCGCCATCTTTTACTCTTTCCGGTATGCTATTTAGTATCGCAAAATTCAAAATAGTTATTGTGAAATCGGTAAATGAAGATGACGCAAAAACCAAGATTCGAATATACCTGCGCCTTTCATTGTTGTGACGTCCATACATGGGTAAATTACTTTCAAAATGTAATTTAATTACAATTACAATTACTTAGCCCCCAAAGTAGTTTAACTACAATTACAATTACTACTACGCGAAAGTAGTTCATTGCAATTACAAATTACTTTTTAAAAGTAATGCAATTACTTTACAATTACTTATTTCTGAGAGTTACCCACCTTGGGCCATATAACTGTAAACGAGTTATATGGCCGCTGTATAAATGTCACGCATTGTACTTTTCTTTTATGAAATTTGTTAAATGGATTATAGAACTTAATAGTTTGGAGTAATGAACTTCTGATTTCTTATATTCTCAAAAAATAAAAATAAATGGCGACAAAATTCACAGGTGCGAGGTGAATCTCTTTAGAGCTTGTGCAAATGGTATCCAAGTCAAACCAACAAAAAATAAACTTAAAAATAATACAAGGAAACAAATATGCGACAGTACTGGTATCATAAAACTCGGTGATTCGCTGCCTCTCCCTGTCTGTGGACTTGTAACATGTCGGATGTGGGTAACCGTAGCACGCGAACTGCGGTCGCTTCCACAAAACTAGTGTCACAATAGCAGCAACTCTCTTGCCAGGGATTCTGGGTTAATTCAGTGCACGGTAACACCAAAAAAAAAAAAAAAAAGCTCCTGAGATATATAATAAATTTAGGATCGTCATGTCAGGCGAAGAAGCAAAGAAGCAGCAGGTCTAATTAACACGACTCACCCTGCCTTACTTCCAACTGTTGTTGCTAAACTGCGCTTCTTCGCCTCGATATTAGAGTAGCACGACCCTCTGTTAGTGGTACCAACATACGAGATAGAGGAGAAAGACGTGAAAACTCATAAAGAAAAGAGAATAATTACATGAACAAAAGAGTCCCCAAACTTGACTGAAATATGTAAGCGAATATGCTAGCGGCGAAGACGCGTAAGGAAAACTTCGAACCTCCCCGCCTCGACCGGATGATGTGATCGGAGCCAACCAGCTCGACTTCGACCCCCATACCCCCGTGTGGGAATGAGAAATAAGAAAGACCCCTAGAAACAGGAGCAACAGGAAGCGAACGAGACGAAGAGTCAGATTCAACTACGACAGGAACGAAAACGGACGCGAATGAAGCCCTCATTTATCAAATTATTTCTGAAATTCTTCATTAAATCGTTTTGCAGTCTACAAAATCCTTCATTCCGTTCTATCCCAGCCTCCCTTTTCCCTTTTTTTGAGCAGGTTGGGAGACTCTCTCTTTTATTGTTTCGGTTGTGCTCTCGTCGCCGTGGCCAGGGGGGAAAAGCGCCACCGCCGCAAAATCTTGCAAAAGTAATTGTAATTGTGCCTGAAATTTAGCAATTACTGATGCTAGAAAGTAATTAAATTACAATTACAATTCCTTTCAGCCAAAAGTAATTATTACAATTACAAATTACTAGGAAAAGTAATTAAATTACAGTAATTTAATTACTGTAATTGAATTACTACCCAAGTATGGTGACGTCACAGGATGGCAGGCTTGCGGTTCCAGCGGGCTGGCTAAAAATGAACTACGCCAAGCATTTGTTTCGCGCTGCTGCGTGGAAGCTGGGGCGACATTCTAACGCATTCATTTGACACCATGAAACTGCCTGTAATCAGTTGGGAACAAAGTCCACAGCCCAAAGAGTGAACCCCTGCTTTCCCATGAAGTCACTTTTTCAATGTTGCAAGTAAAGTTTTTTGCTTTGAAAAACACGATGAGGACCAAAATTGTAAATTTTATAATTTGGAAAAAAAAGTCATTTTGGCCAAATATTTGGGTTACTATTTAAACGATGTTTGTTGGTGTGTTTTGCAAGTTTTTAGGCAAATCGAGGACTATGAAGAAAACGCCGGAGTACTGTTATATTCATCACGTTCTTTATTGCTACGTAACGGGCAGGACCGGTATGGCGCCCAGATCAGTTCCTAGTGCTCGCTGCCTCGCGCTTGCCCTTGCTCGAGAGCATGGCTCGCGCTGCCCGGTTTGTGTGGGCGACAGCTTGGTTGCTAGGTACGCAACACATCTTCCCCCTTAGATGGAGTGTCCATATCTTGAAGGTGGGCGCCTAGCCCGAGAGCTGGTGCGCCGATCAACTTGGACGGGAACATCCGGTGCAGCTCCTTCTGGAGACTGTACTGGTAGAAGCGGAGGCAGCTCTTCAGCAGCAACGGTTGGATGCTGTGCCGGTAGTCTTGCAGGCGGCTCCTCAGCAGCAACAGTCGGAGTGGCAGGACTGGCCTCAGCTGCTGCTGCTGTGAACCACGGTGCTGGCGGCATCGTTTCGCATAAGCCTCTTGCCAAGAGACTATGGGGCCCAGATGTTGGAGGCGTAACTCCAGATAGTCGTCTTCGAATGTGGTCGACGTGTCTGCGGATTTCTCCAAACGGCGTTTGGAGAAGCCAAGATCGAAGACCGAGCTGCTTGAGTAGTGTTCCTTCTAGCCACCTCGGTTTTCCGCGAAAATTGATAGCAAACACAGGTTGCCCTTCAACAAAGCGGCGTGAAGGGGTCGTCACCTCTCTTCCTTCCTCGCTTTCTCCTTTGTTGCATGTTTCTGGTTCTGGTGTAACTCGGCTTATGTTTGATGCCAGTTCACGGCCGAACATTAGCAACGCGGGTGTTTTCCCGGTGGAGGATGTGACAGTGGTGTGCTGCTTGTAGAGGAATCTTGCCAGTCTCACTAACAAGCTGCCGACTTTGTCTTTTTGAAGTGCTTGCTTCAATTCAAAGACCATCCGCTCCGCCTGGCCGTTGGTAGCCGGATGATATGGTGCGCTTGTCACAGGCTCCACACTGTTTCGTTGGTAGAAATCGAGTACCTCCCTTGACACAAACACGCTCCCATTGTCCGACACCACCTTCCGTGGCAATCCGAATGTCGCGAAGATAGCACGCAGTTCTCTAATAACAGCTGTGGACGTGGCTGAGGTCATCGCTCTCACCTCCAGCCATTTTGTGTATGAGTCCACAACTACGAGGAACATGTGTCCTTCCATCGGGCCGGCAAAATCAAGGTGTATGGTGTGCCATGGTTGAGATGCATGTTCCCAGTTTGGCAGAGCGGCTCTCATCGGAATACGCCTGGATTCCTGGCAGATTCGGCATGCTTCGACTGCATGTTCAATGTCCTTATCGATAGCTGGCCACCATAAGTAGCTCCTGGCTGACGTCTTCATCGAAACGATGCCCTTGTGTCCAGCATGGAGCAAATCCATTGCTTCGGTACGTGCCTGTGTGGGAATGACCACCCTCGAGCCCCAAATAACGCATCCTCGTTGAGTGGACAGCTCTGTCACTTTCTTCTTGTAGGGAGCAAACTCTTCACCCCTGAGGCGGTCAAGCGTTCCTTGTTGCAACGCCTTGAAAATATGAGACAAGGTGGGGTCTTGAAGTGTCATTTTTGCGATTCTTTTCGCCGTGAGCGGCGAAACCGGCAGCGCCTCGATCATCAGCACGTCTCCGGGCGGGCAGGGTTCGTCCTCCCTATCATGTAAGGGAAGGCGACTTAACGCGTCGGCGTTCTGGTGTCTCCTTCCCGGCCGATACACTAGCTCATAGTCGTAGGCAGCCAGCTTGACACACCATCGCATCATGCGTGGAGACAGCACTTGAGGTACTGGCTTCTGTGGTCCCAGGATGCCGAGGAGTGGTTGATGATCCGTGGCGATGATTGTGTGTCGTCCGGCAATGTACTGATGAAAATGGATTGCCCCGTATATAATGGCGAGGCCCTCCTTATCCAGCTGCGAGTAGTTCCTCTCAGCGTCTCCCAAAGTCCTTGAAGCAAACGCTATTGGAGCTTCTCGCCCTGCGCTGTCAAGCTGTGCCAAAACGGCACCAACACCGTACGGTGAGGCATCACAGGAGAGTAGAAGAGGTCTAGACTCATCATAATGGACCAAGGTGGTCCGCTGCAAGATGAGTTCCTTGAGCTTTCTGAATGCTCTCTTGTGAGGAGCCTCCCAGCTCCACGGCCTGTTCTTCTCTAGAAGGGTATACAGGTCTTTCGCTACTGTTGCTCGGTTTTCCAGAAACCTGTCATAGAAGGCGAGCATCCCGAGAAAAGACTGTAGCGTCGTCTTTGAAGTCGGTTCTGGCAGATCACGAATCGCCTTCAACTTGTCATCCGTTGGATGGATGCCTGCTGAGTTGATCTTGAAACCGAGGAAAGTTACTTCCGGGACTCCAAAGAAACATTTTTTTCTGTTGGCACGAAGACCAATATTTTCAAGTCTTGAGAGAACGATGCCTAGTCGATGATTGTGCTCCTCCTGTGTGGACCCAGCGACGATGATATCATCCAGGTATGCACTGATACCTGATATCCCCGCAAGGGTCGTGTCCATGCACCTTTGGAATATTGCTGGAGCGGCGGAAACACCGAAAGGCAGTCGGTTGACACGATAAAGCCCCTTGACTGTGTTAATAGTCAGAGTCTTGGCTGTATCGTCAGTGACCTTGAGCTGTTGATATGCTTGTGTCAGGTCTATTGTTGAAAAAATTCTTCCGCCGCGTAGTTTCGCCAAGACCTCTGTGACAGTCGGCAACGGGTAAGATGCTGCTTGGGCTACAGCGTTCACAGTGCTGCGGTAATCGCCACAGAGTCGAATACTACCGTCTTTTTTGCGCACGACGACGACCGGAGTGGCCCATTCCGAATGTTGAGCGGGCTCAATCACCTCCTGGTCCGTTAGACGTTGTAGTTCAGCTTCAACGGCTGGTCGGAGTGCGAATGGCACCGTTCGTGATTTTAGGAACTTAGGTTGTGCTCCTTCGTGCAACTCTAGTGTAACCGCTGGTCCCTTGAAGCCATTTAGGTTGCCATCAAACACTGCTGAGTGACGTTCAAGTATGACTACCAGGCTCTGTTCGTGAAGTACTTGGTGAATGCCGCTGAGGCTAATGCCTAGCGGGGCGAACCAATTACGACCAAGGAGGTTGCATCCTGGGCCGCTCATTATCAATAGAGGAAGTTTTTCACTGCGCTGCTTGAAGCGCACGCTGACATTAATTGTCCCCAGCGGCTGCAACCCTTCTCCTGACCATGTTCGCAGCGCGATGCTGGCGGGGTGAAGCGGTGGCAGATCACGGGGCCATGATTCCCGATACGTGTCTTCATTGATGATAGAATAGGCTGCCCCTGAATCCACCTCGAATAGCAGTGGCACGCCTTGTACGTCCAACAATACCATATGTTTCTGGGGTGCTCTCCTCACCCCTGTCATTGCATTTAGGTCATGCAAAATGCTGTCTTCCGTAATCGCGACATCGCGTGGCTCTTCTGAGGAGTCAAAAACGTGCAATCGTCTAGTTGCCTTTGATAAGCTGTTGCTGTTTTTCTTCTTGAAGCAGGCTTTTTCAACGTGACCGACTTTCTTGCAAAACCTGCACCTCGAGGTGCGTGACTCGCACGTTTCGGGATTGTGGAGTTCTTCGCAGCGGTAACAGGGTGTGCGCTGCCCTGGTGGAGCTGTTTGTGCGCGCGCGGTCTTGTTGACTTCGCTGAAGTCAGCTTTGATTTTCTTTTGATAGTCTTTCGCGTTTTCCGCCCGCACAGCGATATCGAATGCCTTGATGAACGTGAGGTCTTGTTCGGCAAACAATCTTTGTTGCAGATTGTCGTCTTGCAGTCCGCAGACAAAACGATCACGTAGCATTACGTCGATGGGTAGCATCGTTGATCTCAGATCGGGCCGAACGGTAGGAGTTGCAGTCGCACTCACCCCTGTGGATTCCGACGTTGGAACCCTAGGAGGCTGGGCCGGTAACGTGCCGAAGTTGCAATCTGCCGCGAGAGCTTTTAACGCTGCTACGTAGGCGGCTACTGTTTCGTGCGGCAGTTGGTCCCGGCGCTGAAACTTGCAGCGACTGAACAGCTCCGACGGGCGGGGATCGTAGTGGGCACGCAGCAGACTGACGATTTCTTCGAATGAGTGGTCGCTCGGTGTCCCCGGTGCCACTAATGCCTTGACGGTTTCGAATGTGTTCGGTCCACATAGCGTCAGCAAGATAGCGCGCTTCTTGCCGCCGTCGGCGATACCGTTAGCTTGGAAGTAGAAATCCAGTCGCTCTGCCCAAGACGACCATCCCTTGCCGGAGAATTCCTCCACGGAGCCGTGAGTCGCCATGCTTCCCTGGCTTTACCGTCGTAGAGTTCGTGCCGTTTCCTCGTCGCCAATTGTTATATTCATCACGTTCTTTATTGCTACGGAACGGGCAGGACCGGTATGGCGCCCAGATCAGTTCCTAGTGCTCGCTGCCTCGCGCTTGCCCTTGCTCGAGAGCATGGCTCGCGCTGCCCGGTTTGTGTGGGCGACAGCTTGGTTGCTAGGTACGCAACAAGTACCCCTTTAAAAAAAGCAGCAGAGCATTTTTAGAACTTGTCTTCAGCCAGTATGGGGGAGGATAAGTTCACAATGCCTGCTGCGACTGTCATCACGTCATCCAAAACAGGCACCAGTGTCCATGGGACAGGCCCCTTAAACAGGCGGTATATCTTTAAGCGAGCAATGACGCGTTCCACGAACCCGTGCACGAGCTATGCTTGCCGTCCTTGTGGCATCTTCTGCAGAAAATTGACTTCTATTACGCAAGTATGGAGGCTGTATAATTTCTATCCCTAACTTGTTACATTCATTCTCTATGTAAAAACCCTTATCAACCATGACGTCATCAGTGAACGAATCAAGCTTTTCTAAGATGTTCGACTTTTGCACGGTAGCCTTATCTGATGATCTCCCGCCGAATCCATCACTCAAGAACGTGATCAGCCCTGCGGGGGAGACGCCAACTAGAAATTTTGCTGTGTGCTTTCCCTTGTAGTGTGAGTATGTCCATATTCTACAGGCCAGGCATGCTGCTTTTCTGATTTCGATCTCCGTGCCATCAAGGAAGACTCTTACATTTGCAAAAATTTGAAAACATCTGGGCAAGTTATTGACGACCTCGTCTCTGCTTGGCCATGGCAGGGCTGCTTTCATTATTTGACTGAGAACTTGCAATGCGTTGTGGAAGTATCGACTGGTGGATGCTTTGCTGATTTTGAAATTGATGGCTAAGCATGTGAAAAATTAAATTTGTCTTAATTTTTTGTAAGTACGAGGATCACATTTTCTCTCATAGTGAGCTCAGACGTTTGCGGATAAAATTTCTCGGCACACCCTACAGTGGCATTGAGTAAAGCCGTTGACTTTTGCTTTAGTTCCCCCAGGAACTCCCAGATGGCGCGATGAGCGGACTACAAGCGAAGAAGCGGGAAGCGGGGTCGGACGCGCTGAGCCGATGATCGCCGCTAGGCACCCTTCGTCTTCCCCTTCCTTCTCCCCTCGAAGTGAGAGAGAAGTTTGCGGGTGGGGTGGGCAGTGGTCAACTGGGTCGGCTGGTCGTGCGGTCGAGCCGTCGGGCACAGGAGCACATCGCTTCAAAAAGGAGGTGTTCTAAGTAACCAGTCGCTTACTGTTTCTGGCAGGGACTTTTTTTTTTTTTGCTGATGTTGAAAAAGAATATTACTTTTATTTGATATAGGTCCCGTCAGCTCTGACAAACTTATATTTTCCTAATTTAAAGGCAAATAATACGTGCCTAACAACACAAAACTTTAAACATATCATAACAACATTGACTTTCGAGTGTATCGGTCTGGAGATCAAGATGCAGTATGGTTGTTTCCGAATATATGCGTATATGCTTACGCATGTAACCTGGATTTGCAACTAAAACGCAAGACCTTCTTACTCAGATTTTCAGGGGCCGCACTTGAAATATCCGACTCCGAAAGCTTTGCAAACTAAGCATGTGTTTTGTATAGAGAACACTAGTAACGTCGGTGCTATTATACTGCATAAAGAGGCCAATGAATAACGTTCGTGTTAGAGGGGCACTAAAGATTCTACTGAACGTGGATTCATCGGATAACTTAGTAATCGCTTAACGCTGTTTTGTTCATGTTAGGAAATTTATAAACGTTACAATTTCAAAGCGGATTTCTAGGCCTTCGCTGTGAATATTATATGAGCTTATCAGATTCACGTCTCAACATTAAAAGAACTAGCTTTGCCCCCTTTATCATGCGCTACAAATTGTGATGTCCCGATGATCACTACGTAGTTTCCATGAGCACAAAATTTTAGTATTTATTCTATTCACATTTCATTCTTCTGGATGGAAGTAAACAATCAAAACTCGTAATTAGCTTCTAAGGGGGCAAAAAAAAAAAAAAAAAACATTCGCACATAAAAAGAAAGTTTTACATCTGAAGTTTACAGTTGCGACCGCTGAAGTTGAAGAAAACTTTCTGATACGCGGTCAGTTATCCAAAACTAAGACGCGAGTTTGCCTAATTGTTTTTCTTCCAGGGTGAAAAGCAGTTTGCTATAAAGAAAAGAAAGTAAAACAAGACACAACGCTTTTTTGCGACTTTTAGGGTTACATTGTCCTCAACCTACTTTCCTACGGGACAGAAACAAAGCAAACCCCTTCCTTATGCTTGCAAACAGCTAACAGCTAATATGCCTAGTGAAGCCTATAAAAGGGTAACGGTCAGTCCGACTAAAGAGCTAACAACAATCCTGTATTGTGACGACTGAACGTAACATATGAATATGACATTGAAAAAAAACAAAAAAAAACGTTATGTACCTTGGGGTGGCGTTGGAACAGAGGGAGAGGGGACGGGTTCGATAGCCCGCCCCTCTCCTCCTATAAAAATTGCAAAAATTCGAAGTAAACAATGCGATGAGGGGCCAGAAAAACGCTCTCGACTCGCCTAACACGTACACACACACACAGTGGCAACGGCCATTGACGGTGGTGATACCACCGTCAATGGCCGTTGCCACTGTCACCCCTGATATGGAAGCCGGGTAATTCAGACTTGGTAGGGCGCCTCCCCCCTCCCCCCTCCCCACACACACACATAGATACACCCCTCTTTCTCCCTCCCCTTTAAATATTATCGAGACAACTATGTGAATATGTAGGCCCAGGAAGTTTTTACATGTTCGACATCAAATGGAGTGCTACCAAGTGTCTAACCACGCCTTGTGTCAACGACACAAGCGAGTTTAGAAACTTGCCGGTGTCGTTCGACGTGTTCGGTCTACGATCTATGTCGAAGTGTTTGATCTACGACATGTACTTCGAAAATAACACCCCCAATGTTTTAAAGGAACTTACTAGTTCGACAGGAGAGGAGTTTGAAATAATATCGCATGGAAGGTCACAATACTTAGTTTTGGGGCGAAAGAAGAGAGCTTTCGGTTTATATTCACTTATTTTTAGATTATTTGAACTAGCCCAAATTTCTAAGTTTTTTTATGGTGTCATTAGCTATGCCCACGACTTCCCTGCCGAGACTTCATACTTTAGGAGCTTCTGGACGCGGATGGCCCTTCGACGCAAATAATCATGTACTCAGAGTAGCAGAGAGCGAAACGAAGGAGGGGGTTAAACCACCAAGGATATTGCAACAGAGCCATCCCACGCCAAAGTTTTGTTCACAAGGACATCGGGCTTACAGGATGGCAACCCCGCCTCGACACTTGAGAAGCGGTCCCGTCGCCCGAGGAGGGACACTTTTGTAACAATTTAAAGGGAAGCTACGGAGCTTCTTGGAAAAAATGAGTTAGAAGTGAATTCTAGTGTATTTTTAACCCCGTGAACCCGAATACCCAAACCATTTGCTGCGTAAGTATTGTTAAACGCAAGAAAAACGCGAAAGACAGTCGCTGTCCATGACGTCATGGACGGCTCTTTTGGCTGCCCAAGGCTAGGGAGGCGGGATTTTGAAATTGCTTTTGTGGCTCTCCGGCGCGTCGCATTGAAATATAATTTTGATATCTGTTATTCTAAAGGCCAAATGAACGCAATTCAAGCGTTTTTTCTCAAATGTAGAAGTGCCCCATCTTCCCTTGACCGACCAACGAAACCATTTTCCGCAAGGTAGGAAAATGCCCTTCGCGCCCTCCTCTTTTCGGCAGCATCCCCCCTGGGCCGACCCTCGCGGAAGGGCCGAGCGTGGATTAGGGCCGAGGGAGCCGGAACTGCCCAGTGCGGGGGCTAGGCCGACCACTGCGAAAGGGCCGGGAGGGGTGTCGAGGCCGAAAGAGGGGGGAAGGCCGGGCACGGCGGCAAGGCTAAGGGAAGCGTAAGGGCCGATAACGGGGGTGGGGATTAGAGCGATCAGTGCACGCTTGGCTCCTTCGTCGACGCGGGAATTCGTTGGAAAGAAAACCGATAGATGGCGCGCCCTGTTTTCGCTCCTTTCTGTTTGGAGATCTGTTTGGTTTGACGAGTCTGGCGTGGAGCACGGTGGAGGAAAAATGTGTTTCTTCCACCGCGGCCTAAAAACCTTTATTTTTTTAACACACATTTTGAGCGAGCGAGCGAGCGATTGTCACAGCAGAGTGAAGTCTGGAAAAGCGAAACAACGTAATCCCGCTGCATGAGCTCTCGTGCATCCAGATCCTCTTGCAGTTCTATGAACTCGTGCTCTAGCTTTCGCTATAATACACGGGGCTCCTAAATTGTCTCAACATCTTTGTCTTCTATGTGCTTGCCCAAAAGGGCACGGGCACAAGCCCTGTTTGCATAGAAGCCTCTTGGCTCCCCTCTAGGCTGACTGGCACAGTGTCTTCACGCGGCAAGGTCAGCTTCATTTCGTCGCGTACTTCTACTTCCGACTTTATGAGCCCTCACAGTGAAAGGCAAGAGGCAGAACCTCAGTTTTTTCTGCACCCCAGCCAACAGAAGAAAAGTAAACTTACCATGATCCCAAGGATAAATTCGGAGTATACTTGATGTGTGGTGTCTGAGGTGGCCAAAAAAAAAAAAGAAAAATATTCCTACGAGGGAAACTAAGCCTATCGCACATATTACACATTCTGTGCACTCCGAATCATCTGTGCGACCAATCTAGGTAATTTGCAAAGAAAAAGTCTACTAAGCAAACGTTTGGATACAATACAAATGAGGAGAACTACGGAATAGGATTTGCTCCTCTTTGATCCAAAGGCCCGACAGAATTCTAAATTGAAACCCGGATCACACCGCTTACACCTCATACAAAAGACTGTCTGACAGACACGATCGAGTCACCGCGAGAAGCGTGTTTCGAATGCCGCGTGCCATGTTTCTTCTTGAACTCATTGCCCTGCAGCATTCGAAGAACGGACCCCGCGGTGACTGGCGTTCGAACCTGTCTGCAGACCGTCCTTTGTAGGATTTATGAGCAGTGTGACCCCAGCTTAACGTTCAGGTATATATTTTATCATGAAAATCCTGAAAGATTACGTAGTCGGGGGCGGTATGTCATAAAGCAAAAGCGACGGAATTGCCATGGTGGGGAAGAACAATCAGAGATGCTTAAAAGAGATGTAAACAAATTGCAAGGCGAGTAAAAAAAAAAAGAATTAAGATTAATTAACCGCGTTTCTATGAGAAAGCAATTGACGTTGCACTGAGTTTCTATTTGTGCACGAGCTCACTAGGTAGCCGGACAAAAGCTCACCGGACAAAAGCTCACCGACAAAAGCTTACCTATTTTTTTGGCTAAAGACAGGCTGGGATAAAGTGCGGGCACGATGGACATTGCACCATTATTAGGAAGGCTGGTACCCCTTACCATACAAAGGTGTCGACAGATAAGCCATAACAGGCGAAGCGACGATTTGGGACCAAAATTTAGGCCACCGATATTGAGTGGAGCTGATAACATAAAACTTGCCGGAGTACCCTTGCACCACGCCGAAGGAACTTCGTGGATCGAAGTTTTGAACCCGCTTTTTCAATGTTCTTATGTCACGCTAAACGCGCACATAAAGGTTATGCAGAATTTACTCATCGACATTGCAAGAACGCAGTGGCATATAATGGTCAGTGGTAAGCGTGTTTCACATGCAGCGATTTCGGCCCTAGAGCGGCGCGATTTCTGCCGTCGCGGCGCTCGTGCCGCTCAACCGCTGGTGCTGGCCAAAGCGCCGGGACGGCAGAAATCGCGCCGCTCTAGGGCCAAAACCGCTGCATGTGAAACACGCTTTAGTCTGGAAATACCTTTAGCTTATTACTGGAAGCATGCTTAAATAGGCTGGTTTAGGCGTGTTAGCTTTGCCTCCAGAAGTTGAAGTTGCTCGAGCGCTTGTAAACTTTGTTTAATTTTGTCAAGGCGCGATTCAGGTGTATTTCTGCAAAGTAAAAAAGAAAATAGCGTGGTACAGAAATTATATATGTTTTGCTGCTTCTTTGTGCATATTAAGGCGTCTGAACCAAAATGGGTTCATCGGGACCGCCAACTAGGGCCGCCGTTATGTCCACGCGTCTATGCCTCGCCATTCCGTCGTGGCCAAATGCATGGAACTTTCGCTCTAGATTATTATGTTAGACAAGCTTTGTACCCCAACTACGGGTTTATGGACAACATTTCGTGTCAGATGAGGAACCTCTTTGCGATTGACTAGGGAAAAGTATATTCTGAAATGCGATTATAAAAAGACGGCTCTCTGACTACGGCACTACCGCTGCCACAATAAGACGCAGAATGCCTCCAACATGGCGTCAAGGCACTGATAGCAGACGACAATGTTGGTTTCGATTTCGAGTCTAACCAGAAGTGAGTTAGGTGCAAAATCTTATACTTAAAGGCGCAAAAGAAATGAGCACAAAGAAGTAGGCGTGCACACTCGGAGCGCTACAAACAACTGAATTTTATTTTGAAAAAATAAAGAAAACGAACATATATACACACTTTATTATACCTCACCCCAAATGAACCTGAATTCCTTATTTGATGAAACGAGTGACGACGCACTCATGCAACCGTCATACTCATTTACACTTTCTGCCGCTTTTTGGATTCCTACTTCCCCGGAATCTGTGTTTTATCCAGCAAAGGATCACACGAACACTTATTACAGTGGACTTCGAAGTTCCATGAAGGAGACCGCTTTACAGAATGTTGATGATCTATGTACGATCGGGTGGTGCACGAAAGCACCCGATGACAAAAGCTCCGTGTGAAATGACCACGACTGACACACCGTGCTTTTGCCCCGCCTTAAAATGGCCAGTTTCATCAGGAGCGAATGACGCGAATTCTTAGATAAGGTGGCCGGGTCCTCACCGTGACGGCGGAGCACTTTGCTTCTAATGGACCTCTTGGCGAATATGTGCTGCCACCTAGACACGCGACTGGGGTCGAGGCTAAGTGGCAAGAAAACAACGCGCGCGCGAGGCCTCTCCCACCCGTTGCGCTCCCACAACGTCAGCTACATCCTGTTCACCCATTGAGGCACTGTGACTTAGATACGGCTCCCCCAAACTCGCCTTTGTCCCCATCGTGCGTAATCTTCCGCCCCGAAGTCGACACAACGAAACCACCTTCCCTCTCTGCTCGGCCAGAAGGAAGAGAGAGAGGGTACTGGAACCAGTTACTCTCGAACCGATGTTTCTGCAAAAGGTACATTAAGCGACAATAAGTGGGCACGCGAGCGTGTGTAACGTAATCATGCCGTCATTGGAACAATGCTGGTTGAAGCTTGCACAGGGATTCTGCACGTGGGGCTATCATGCTACATACGTACGATCGCCCATATGTCGGTGATATTTTAGACTACCGATGTAGCGCATCCCACATGTTTGTGTGAATGTTTTTTTGTTTTTTTTTGTGCGCATGCTTTTTTGGCTTCGTTTATTTTTAAGCGTAATCTAGTTAGCTTCAATGGTGCTCTGAGGGAACGCCAACAAGGCCGACAATTTTCTTGAAATTTATATCGACACCTTTTTTTTTTTTTTTTTTTTCGTTGGTAACCATTTTATTTTTATTGTCTCTTTTTAATTTTGACTGTAGGCTTCAAGTTGAGTTTCGAGCTTCGTGTCTCTCAGTCGCTTTTTGTCCTTTTGCTCTAGAGTCTTCTTTTTTTATATATAAGCAAACTTTACCACATTCGTTTTGGGACAACCGGATCAGAGGCTCTAAACCGGATAGCAAATTTGAGCAGAAACAGACGAAAGTATTTGAGAAAGGGGAGAGCACAGAGGAGGGGCGAGCCTAACGGCCTCGGAACGGATTGCTTACCAAGGTTGCCCGGCTAAACCCATGGCGCACCCTCTCTTTCCCTCAGAAAGGGCGAGAGACGTGACGAGAGAACAGTTACCCTCCCGTTTTCCCCACACAAATCTCCTTTGTGGGCGAAGAGGGCTCGGCGTCCTTGAGCGACAAGGAATCCGTTCATTCCTAAGCTGATAGTACAGGGGGAGCTACGCGCCCGCCGGATCAGTCATCACCTGCCCCGCTCTCTGCTCGTGGTTACGGGAAGGAGCGTGATCACGTGATTAAAGTTAGACGTGCGACTGGTTCACCGAGCACCTTAGCTTCCTCTACGCTCTCAGCTCAGGGGTGACGGAGTCCAGCCAGCGAAACACACACAGAAAATGAGGTCGCGTTGACCAAGGCCACACGATAAGGTAGGGGTCGACTGGAGGACGGTGGGGACTGTTCGACTGTTTCGGGGAACTTTCGCCATCGTGAACAGTGTTGCGCAACCGGGAACTACAAACGGGCAGAAACAGCTCTTTTCTCCAAGAAAAAGATGAACATGCGGATATCAGGGCATCGTGGTGCCAGTTTTTAAAGTTGTTTTAGTGCATTTTATTGCTTAGCGGACTTTTTATCGTGCGAAGCGGCTCGGCATATTCACCATCCACGCTACCTCTACTGGAAACGGCAAAAACGGGGGTTCTAGAGCTTTAATCACCAGCAGCGCATTCCGTCTTAATGCCAAGTGCGATCATGAACACGCGGATTGTCAAAACTTGTACCACTAAATAAGCTACGCTTCAGAGTAACGGCATTTGGCGGTATTGTGGCTTAAAATCATGGTTGGCAGTTATGTGAAGCTTTATCTGAAATCACAGAAAACGCTTTTTCGTCCTCCACAAATGTTTAAACAGTTCGCAAACAAAGCAAAGCTATATTACATGAGCTTCCTTACACCGAATTTAATGTTGAGGAAGTCGCACTTTTGAATAATGACGATCGGCAGCTATGTCTGCTCTGCACAAGCACCAAAAAGGCGGCGCCCACAACAATGTCAGCGAACGGAGTGCCGATACTCTAGACGCAGCTCATTTAGTGGCTCTAGTCAAAACCATGGATATACTCTCGGCAGCCCCTACACACCTGTGACCTTCCTTTGTTGTGTGCATACATGTCACTACTAGCCTCGACGGACCGAAGACGCGATGGACCGCCCTTCCTTCCATGTGAGTGACAAAGAGAGGACCTCTTGACCATCGGGGACATGTGTTCTTGCTACACAATGTACGCTTTGTCATGATCCGATGAGTTTGGACTGCGTCGAACTCTGTGACAGGAATCTCCGACGAGTCCAGCCTGTAACCCACAGAGATCGGCCCGACAGGCCTTGTACAGCGCTAATTGTAAATGTCTTTTTTTTTTATTCAAATAGACTGTTAGGGACAAACTGATTGGTTATTTTATATGTTCGAAGTCATTTTTATTTTATTTTTCCTGTTGAGATATGGGTGTCTTCGTGTCGCAAGATGTATGTCTAAAGCTGAACACCACTGAAGCGTTGGTTAACCCTTATTTGCCAAGATTCGGTTTGTTGGCAGGAAGCGGAGTTTAAATTATATCAACGCGCTATTTGAGTGTATTTGCCTGTAATTTTCTTTACTCGTCAAGCTTTTTTTACGTGCGTGATTTATTTGAAATGCTTGATTGATTCAAGCGTTATGTTCTGTTCAGCTGTAATGTTCCTCTCGTATAACAGGCTATTTATTGAACTGTTAATTTCGTAGCACATTTGACACTGGTGAGCTGGAAAAGGCCAGCGATTTGGTTTATAACTTGTAAATAATATGAAGGAAACACTAGTACATTTGTAACTACATATTTCTGTGCCGCAAATGCCGTAAATGTAAAGAAGTTTTTTTTTCCAAATCAACGTAGAGATATAGGTGTTAACTTAAATGGTGAGATTGTAATTAGCAGGTCTTAAGGCTAGATGAAGGGCTGAGGAACCCTATGATGTTGCATGAATAGGTCTAAACAATTTATGGATTAACCTTTCTACTATTTGATTATTTTTCTTTAATCACTATCAATATTTAATACTAGATCGGTTGAGCTCTGAGTTAGGACAAGTCGGGCGAACAAAACAACAGTTAACGCCTATGCCGGGTTGCTGGAAACAGCGTCTTAGCTGAGACTAGGGAAAGCACTGTCAAAGCCAGCGCAAAAGCTGAGCGCGACTCATACCTCGTCTCAAGACGCTCGCGCGTCCCACCCTTTGCAGTGCTTTTTTTCACCCATTGTCGGCTGGGGCGCTGATTGCAGCAGGCCGGCCCAGGTGTCTTAATTGCTCATCTATTTGTTATATAAGGCAGTACTGCTATCTCCTAGAATACTCAAGTTTATTGTATACAAAATAACGAAAAATATTCGCTGGAAACGAAAGTTTTCATTATAGAAATGTAAACATTAAAAGAGTCGGCAGGCCTTTTTGAGATTTTATGTTAGAGAGCAACTGAATCGATTAATCGAACCGTTGATTAAAGTGTGACGAATAATAAAGCTATATTTTATTTTGATATTCATAATTGACAAGGGTAAGAGAGAACTGACAGTGACTGAAAAGGAAAGGTAAACGAATGTTTAGAATTACAGTGCTATGAGGTGGCCTAGTGGGAACTGGCATTTGAATGGACCTCTTGGCGAATATGTGCTGCCACCTAGACACGCGACTGGGGTCGAGGCTAAGTGGCGAGAAAACAACGCACGCGCGAGGCCTCTCCCACCCGTTGCACTCCCACAACGTCAGCTACATCCTGTTCACCCATTGAGACACTGTGACCTAGATACGGCTCCCCCAAACTCGCCTTTGTCCCCATCGTGCGTAATCTTCCGCCCCGAAGTCGACACAACGAAACCATCTTCCCTCTCTGCTCGGCCAGAAGGAAGAGAGAGAGGGTACTGGAACCAGTTACTCTCGTAATACTTAATAAAATGTATTGACGGTACACTTTGAATTGCATGCTTCTATATTCACCTGGATGCGATAAAAAAAAAATTCCACAGTGAATGTGGCTTGTTTACTGCAGCTTTCTTTTCAGATATATGTAGTGTTCAACTGATCACTATAAATACATCTGAAAAGAAAGCTGCATGTCCGCTAAAATGGCTGCCGAAAATAGTACAACCCGCGCTTGAAATCGGATGTCAAAATTTAAATAGCCAGGGCATAAGGTTGGGAGCTAATATTGGATAAGCCAGTGATTAAACTTTGGTGCCAATTTTGGTTGTATAGGATTCACAATCAATAGTGGTCCAATGATGGCTTAGGTGTTGGTGAAATTGTGGCCCAATGTTGGGCTTAAATTCTGGTTAAAAGGCGGTTCAACGATGGCATAAATGATGGTCCAATATTAGCCTAAACATTGGTTGAATCGTGGTCCTACATTGGCATTAGTTAATGGTCCAACGTTGGATCGGGTAGCGGTTTCGAGAAAATCCACATTAGGCCAACATTGGAGCCAATGTTTGCCAGTTGCGGGCTTATTTGGTCAAGCAATGGTGTGCTGCTTGGAAGTTGGGGCGCAGTAATCGTCTAAAAGATAACGCACTATGTTGTTTTTTTTTTAGTTTTTTTTTTATTTGCGGAAGTGATGTGTTTTGTCGTCTGCTCTCAAGCGCGTTCTCGCTGGACTGAATCATCGGTGTTCCTCACGCAGATTTCGTCTGCGACGCAGATGACTTCTACAGCCATTATATAGAGCTGTGACTCTAGTGTGTAGTTACCTCCAAGCATGCTTTGCGATCCGTGATCCCTCAAGTTGAGCAGACCGTTTTTGGCCCTTCGATACGATACTTCAGCGGTGCGATCGGCCATGGAGTAGTTATGCCTGGGCGCGTATCGGGCCAGCTGGAACCACGGCTACTGTTCTCGCACCGATTACAAAATTTTGATTCCGGTGTCGTAGCGGGACTCAACAGGTTTTAATCACGACTGAAAGTAAACATCTTGCTGTCCTTTAGCTGCGGCAAGTATATTTGAGATTGCTAAAATTCGTGATAGAAAGGAAAAAAAATAAATAAAAACAGAGATGTGCGTTCTCCTTTTTTCTATTTATATTCCTAAAAGTTGTCGCAAAATCCCTCATGCGTCCATGGCCTAGCGGATAAGAGGTCTGGTACTTTGGCCTACGTAGCCGAGTGGATTTTTAATTAAAAATATTAAGGAAACCAACCCGTCCTGGGTTTCGAAACTCAGGACGGGTTGGTTTCCCTCATATTTCTCCTTGTGAAAGGTTTGCTAATAAACTGTGCGTTAAAAAAAGAAAAGAAAAAAATACCAGGTTTCCAGACTAAACTTGTCAGACCAAACAGGTCTCCAAACAGAAAGGAGCGAAAACAGGGCGCGCCATCTATCGGTCTTCTTTCCAACGAATTCCCGCGACGCCGGAGTAGCCACGCGTGTGCTGATCGCTCTAATCCCCACACCCGTTCTCGGCCCTTTCGCCTCCCTTAGCCTTGCCGCCGTGCCCGGCCTTCCCCCCTCTTTCGGCCTCGACACCCCTCCCGGCCCTTTCGCAGTCGTCGGCCTAGCCCCCGCACTCGGCAGTTCCGGCTCGCTCGGCCCTAATCCACACTTGGCCCTTCCGCGAGGGCCGGCCGAACTGGTAGTGACCCCCTCTTTTCACCCTCTCCCAAAAGTCACGTGACGGCAGGGGCTTCTTTTGTGTCGGCTTTTTCTGTAGGGATAATCCTCAAAAAGCGCGAAATGAGCGGCTAGCTGCGAGCGCCACAACGACCTTGAGACGTCCAGGTGTCTTCCCTCGTTGACGAGGGCACGCTGAATCCGCGAGATTGAGGAAGCCAGCGCGACCGAACGCTTTTTCCCATGAGCTGCAGGTCCGAGGCCGCTCGGTCGGTGGAGATCGAGGGGTCGTGGTATGCTGGGTTCGTTCCAGCAGCCGCTCTTTGGCATCGCGCGGCTGCTGTAGCCATTCCCGTGTCTGCACAAGGAATGGCTTGCGCAATAAAGGGTTCAGGTCGTCGATAATACATTTATTTCCGAAACTTATAAATCAAGTGGCTTTCCCTAATCTCTTCATTACTGTTTGAAACACATCTCCTCTCATGGGTTGTTCATCCCATTTTGGACTCTTTTGCGTATTTATTCGTCCTTACCTCTGCTTTATGACAGTTTGATAACTTGATAAAGACCTTTAAATATTGGCGCGGGCTTGCGCGACCAACGCTGTCCCGGATTTATTCAAAATTAGAGAGATTGGCGTCAGGAGGGGTTGAAGAAGCAAACCGAAATTCTTGCTTCTAATGAAGACGGCACAATCGTAAGATAGGTCTTTGCTTCACTTGCTTCCACAACGCCCCATCGTTTGCACTATCACAACTTCTCAGTGACATAGACATTTTACTCATGCCATTACTATAGATGTGGCCCCACAGGCTTTCCCGTTATGAGCGAGTCGACTTTTTAACGACTGGCGACTCTCCTGAGTGAGAATAAATATTATCACCTCCCCACAACATCCACCCCTTTCTCTCTCTCTCTCCCCCCCCCCCTCCCTTTCCCGAGTTGGGGAGATATCAGGCAACTCCAGGAAGCAGCCTGCAGACTGCGCTTTTCGGCTACTCATTCTCAACACATTCGAACATGGAAGTAAACACATCGCATGAACGACGCCCTGTTTATTTGCAACCTAAATAATGTGGCTCTGCTGTTTGGGCCCAATCAATTTCATCATCAATCATTATTTGTTACGACTTCATGGTGAAAGTGTGTTCGTCGTGATGCCACAAAAGTGATCGATTCAAAGGGAGAAACAGATGATTTGCAATTTCCCAAGCGCCCCGGCCCGCGCGCGAGGAATTGTGGAAGAGAATGTCCCTCGCCTGGCCGCTCTGCCTTGAGATCGCATTGCATTGTCGCTTGCCTTCTCTAACCGCTCATTCACACTGGAAGCGGATCCGCGTTCGCAAAGCGGTGGCGAACGCGGTTGTATAAAGGTCGAGTGCAATTGCACGCGCACTCGATGACATCAAGTGCGCGTGCAATTGTACTGGATCTTTACACAACCGCGTTCGCCACCGCTTTGCGAACGCGGATCCGCTTCCAGTGTGAATGAGCGGTTAATCCTCTGTTTTTCGATTCCATTACCTATTTTTATCTATCCCAGTGTATTTTTTATAGCTTCTAAGTGTTTCTATTCTCTTCTGCGTGCGATATTTCTTGTATATTTGATGTGGAGGTGTACTTGGCTACGGCATTATTCGTTTAGGAATCAAGCGAAACTTTGTATCGGATCATTATACGTGTGCGTTCACTTCCTTTCGATGCTTATTATGTTTTCGACTATGTACACGGGGTAATAGACCGATCTCACCAGCCCGTTCGAGTCATAGAGTTATTATAATGTACGCTAGAGGTTCAACTGGCGCTAGTGTGGTGCTGCAAATTGAAGCAGACAGCAACCAGTCTGAAATTGACTTCCGGTAATGCTTTACAAATACGTAAAGTATTTGTTCCTACCTTGGGGAAAATGGTTTCGTTGGTCGGTCTTTAAACCGTGCGCAGCCTCTCCTCCTCTGTTCGGAAATACCACTGGCAGTGAAATTCGCTTCGTCGGTTCTCTTCGCAGCCTTGGCCCGACGGACGGTGTACGCTTACGCTAAGCGGATTGTTTTCCCGATACCCTATGCACGCCGTAGGCTGAAAATGGGGTGGAAGATACGCGCTTGTTAAACCACTCATACCGTCATCTTTTTGCCACGTGATCACGTTCTCGTCTATACTCACGCACAGAGAGGGGAGTCAGGTGAGGAAAGAAAGGCGGGTGATTGATTCTACAAGCCCGTCGCTTCTACCGTACTGTCAGCTTAAGGGTCAACAGAGTAGAACCCAGGTAGTACGCGGATTTTTAAGCTTAGCTTACGTTCACATAATCTTCTGCTTTATTGTGCTCACTCCCTATTGTGAATTATCTAGTATTGACTGTACAATACGCGTGTCCACAATCGGGGGAAGTTGACTATAACCGAAGGGAGAAAAGGTAACAAAAAAAAATAATAACTAACGAAACAGCCAGTCTGCTTTCTGCTCTTACAAGCAGTTTGGAGCGGATGCACATTTTTTCTGCACCCTTCCCGGATGCTCTGAACTGCTGTAGTAAAAACGAGAACACTATGGATTGGTAGCTGTTCTGAGACTCTTTCGCCGTATGACGTGTATTTAGTCATTTCAATGCATATAGATTTGATGTGAACTTCTTGGAGCGGTGTTTAGGCGCACAAACTATTAATTTCACAATGAGTGCGCCAAGTACATTTTATTTTTATTCATTGTTTTTCTTCCCACCACCGATTTTTATCACGATGTAACAATATTACATCGTTTTATTCAGAGTTTTCAAAATAAACGCCCGGAAATACATATTTATTTTAAAAAATAAAGAAATAACAACAACAAAAAAGACAAGATATGAGGACCTTATAAGTTGCAAGGATACCGAGGCTGTGAGCGACGCTCACAAAACTGCTTGGCAAAGGGTCGCCCGCGGTTCGAAACCTCCATGTTGAGTTCAGGAGAACGACACTGAGCATGAACGTCACTGAGCCGATCGGAACAAAAAGAAACTCAAGCTAAACACAAGACGTGCCATGGATGATGGCACACTAAATATTATATCAGTAGGCATTTACTTTAGGTAACAAAATTACGAGAAAAACAAATAATATGCGCATTTTTCACCGCTTATATCGAAGGCACATTTCCTGTTCGATTTACAAGTTCATACGCAGAGTAAATCAACTCTTCCACGTGGTATCATTAAGGCCTTCGCGTGAAAATATTTGTCACGACTTGTGAGGGCTAATGACGGGCTGAACGGCCATTTTGCTTCGGCGGCGGTGATCCGAGCACATCATGTATGCGACATTAGAACTAGAGATTCCGTGAACTTTTTGCGAAGCTTCGAAAGGATTGCAAAGGCTTTTTTTGCGCTGAGGTTTCCGATTGTTTTCAACCTTCCAATTTTTCGCGCTATGAAATTCGACATTTTCGAATTTACTACGCTCAGAAATTCGACGATTTCCGAACTTTCGACCCTGCTAAATTCAAAAGTTCAACGAACTTCGAACTTTTAAACAAAAGTTCGAGAAAGTTCCAACCCAGTTCACCCCTATATATAGGGGTGAACTGTTGCCTCGAACGTATACGTTCGAGGCAACAAATATCAATAATGCGAGATGTCAATGTATGAAGTGAAGTTGAAATTGCACTCAGATTCTTACCGTTAACTGATCACGCCACTAACGAAATGCTTGTAAAGCGCCGATTCATCGCTTTAGGGTGGCCTCGTACCCCGCACCTTCTTCTTTTGACTTCCGCGCAGAGCCTCTCGCGCGCACAACTCCGTAGGTTGCCCGAGGTAACCTGTAGGCCAACAGATCCTTTATCTGCATGCTCAAAATTCAACCGGGGCGCTTCGCTGGGAGCGTCCTTCGTAGCATTAGTTGTTTTTGAACGCGAGTCCCTCGATTCCCTCGCGTCAAGGGAAGACGCGCGCGGAGAGTGACACCGATGCGTTGCAGTGAACGCTGAACCGACGCTTACTTCATTATCATTAGTGACCGGCTACATTTTAGGGTGTCCAATATTTCCATTCGTCAAATAAGAAAAGTTTCAGGGAGCGGCATTATGGTTTGGTCGAAAACAACCGATCGTGACCTGATCAGTTGTATTAGTCCTGGGGATCCCTAATTGAGCCTGGTTGCCTCCTATACCCTGACTAGTGTAGGGTGCTGTGCCTGTGTTCAGTGTTTTCTCCATCCCACGGGTCATCCTGCCGAAAATAAACGCCCAGTGCAACTGAAAATATTTGAGAAGCCTGGATGCCTTTATGTGACTGCGTTGTACCGCATATTTCGTTGTCTTATGCCAGCGTTGCATTTAGGCGACGTTTAACAGATTGCTATTAGTTCGCAAGTAGGAAGTACGTTCACCCGACCGCGTCGGGTTTTTTCGATGAACCGCTCAACCAGTTCAACGCTTGTTTCATAAGTTTCGACAAATAACGAGCAATACAGATAATACCGTCAGTACCACAGCACTGAGAAGGAATGAGTATTTTATAACACAACGTGGAGGGCGCGAGTGAGCTGATGTAAGCTTATAATAATATGGGCAACGTTTTTAGTAAAATTTGGAACACATTTCGCTAACTTTCTAGATGAATTCATGAAAACTTAGTTCGTGCAGAATTCGATTTTCATCCGTGAAATTCAGACTTGGAACTTGAAATCAAACCTTTTAAAATTTTCGACTTTGCAGTTAGAAAAAAATTCGAAATATTAATTTTTTTTTCGAACTTCAAAATCAAATAAATTGAAATTTGTATGTGTAAACGAATTTCTCACGGCTAGGCATTTACGTAAACCTGACAAAATTGGTGTCGAAGATGACTACGTCATAATTGCGCGATGCACACGCCTTTGAAATTAAAGCACCCTTCGGAGCCTGGTGGGAAATTCCGAGGTTAAATATCTGTTTTCATGCTCTAAGCTACCTTTTACTACGGCAGATACCCAGATTGAAATGCTACTACCGGCTATATGAAGACAATATATTGGAGCCCATGGTAGTCGCGTAAACATATTCAAGATTTGCCTTTCGTTTTTTTTTTTTTTTTTTTTTTTTATGTTATCACACGGGAACACTACCGGTCGCTGCTTAGGACTAGCATATAATCAAACTTGTCTCATGCAAAATGTAATAATTAATTTCGAGTTAGTCTTCATTTGATACGTCATGGAGCTGCGAGCTCAGTTTTTCCAGTAATTCGTGCAAGCGCGTCCGGCCTTCACGATAGGAAGTTTCTCCTGGGTTCGCGTCGTCGTAGAGCCGTCCAGGCGCCTATTTGCTCAATCAAGCGCATGGACGTAATCAATAAAAGCTGTGCGTCGGAGGTCATAGCTAGTTATCGTTATCGTTAGTTAACGTTATTCAAATAACGTTGATTCCGACCCGCCGCGTGCGGCAAACACGCTTGACGAGAGCGACCGCAAAGCGGCACACGCGTCCGTCTTGGCGTCACTGCGTGATAGCGTCGCGCTCCTTGGAAACGCTGCAAGACGCGCTAACGACCATTCTGACGCAAGGAGATGGGGCTGCCTGGATCCATCACCAATGACCCATGAGACGGGGGCGTAAGCCTTGTCTTCTAGGTGGTGCACACGTTTTTCTCAATTCCCCAGGAATCAGGGAGCATGCTGCGAAAGTATACTCTCTCAGGAGTTGTGTGCAGCAAAGGCAAAGTCATTGGCGCGGGCACGTGGCTTTCAGATCTGCTTTCTCTTCGCGAGTGCTCGTGAAAGGAAAGCAAATATGAAAGCCAGGCCCTCGCGTCTGTGCTTTTGCCTCTGCTGCACGTAACTCATGAGATGGAGCATGGTTACACGCACCGCACGTGCTGGCCTCCTCAACGGTAGCTTGTTCTTGCGTTTACTCATCACAGAGCATGGCCCGTGTCTCATTGTGCTTCGGCAATTCTTTTCAACCATGATTTAGTGAAGATTGACCCTGAGTCTGTGGCCATGTGGCTATGCACAACCACGAACGCAGCACTGCATTGAAGATGTAGCGAGTTTTTTTGTAAAAATTTGAATAAAAGCGCATGATCGAACGCCAGATATTGACGGTTCATAAACCAGAGAGTGGCGAAATAAAGCGTCTAGTACAACGTAAAATTACAGTGGTGGTTGCCAGCGTAATCTACGTAAAGCAATATCAATTTTAATGCGTATTAATTTATGAAACCAGACTGAGGCGGTCCCGAACTCGTTCGAATAACCACGCGATGTGGCTTTCTGGATCTCGACAATCTAAAAAGAGTGCGAAGGGCACTGCCACGGCGCATCTTCGAATTTTACTATGAAAGGGTATTGTGTGGGGCGTCACACTGTATCCCTTACCGCTCATTCCCACTGGAAGCGGATCCGCGTTCGCAAAGCGGTTGCAAACGCGGTCGTATAAAGATCCAGTACAATTGCACGCTCACTTGATGTCATCGAGTGCGCGTGCAATTGTACTGGATCTTTATACAACCGCGTTCGCAACTGCTTTGCGAACGCGGATCCGCTTCCAGGGTGAATAAGCGGTTAGTGTAGTGCCCAGATGCGCACAGCTACATATACGGCTCTGCAGGTGCGCACTAACATATTTGATGACATTTTTCGAGCTCGGAGAGGAAAAATAAAACGGCAATGTTTATTTGCGTTGAGAGCCTCGCGCATAGCACACTTCGGCTTCTGTGTTGGTGTATATCCAGCATGGGCGAAAATGATTGAACTCACTTTAAACTGACCGCATAAATAGGTTTCTTAACCTATCGCGCTGGGATTTACTAAAGAGATGCCTTAAGTTGGTTGAGGCTTTCGGTAAAATCGTGAAAAGATTGTATCACCCGAGTAAGTAAAAAAATTTAAAAAACTATGTTTTCATTATACTTTGCAGGTGCACCAAAAGTAAGTTTTATTGTGGCGCTTGTTTCAGCAAAACGAAGTGAAGAATAGGTAAGTCAATCATATTTTCTTTCCACTTGACAAATTTTTCAATCGTAGTAAACGCCAGAATAGCACACAACGATGGTCTTATGATTTTGAGATAAAAGGCTTCGCGATAAATTGTTCATAGACAAACCCAGTTTCTATTTTCTTTCTTTTGACTCCGGAGATTTCATGCATCCATACTCTCAATTATTGAATGCACCAGCTTCGAGCACGTCTCTAGTAAATCCCAACGCGACAAGTAAACCAATTTATGCAGTCAGTCTGAAGTGCTTTCAATCCATTTCGCCCAGGCTGTATATGTCTGAGATTTGCTTTTTTCATTATTTTACGTGATGACGGGTTAACGAAATACGCGGCTTGGGATGAGTCCAACGTGCATTATTCGAGTACACGCCCTGCTGCCTAACAATACGTTTTTTTCTCCTTGTGCCCTTGTGTTTAGGATTAGTTTCGTTTGAGACCAGGTGGCTCAGCTCAAAAAAGCTCAAGCCTGACCTTGGCGAGGCCGGCGGCGAACATGACCGCTTGCCCCAGAAACAGAGAGCGACTGATGTAGTTTCTGCGACCTCGTAACCTCCCCCCCCCCCCCCCCCCCCATACACACACACTCCTTACATTCTTTCTTGAACGGACCTGCGCCCGGCGTCCGGCATCCGCGTGCGTGCGTATGTGCGTCTGCGTTTGTGAGTATGTACGCGTGTTCCCAGCGCCTGCTTCAGAGCATACATCGAAGTGGCAGCGCGAGCTTTCGCTACAAATCGAGTGGTCTGAAAACGCGATCTACTAATGGGTTTGACCGCATTTACGACATTAAAAGTGTAGAGATATAGTCTGTCAGTACACCTTTATTGGTAGAGTTATAGCAAAAAAAAAAAAAAAAGAAAACTAAAAGGGAGAGTAGTAACCAAGAAATGTATTGGGTTGAATCCCTGCCATCCTGCATTGACGAGGTCACGTTTATGAGAGGGTGCAAAACTATTGCACTGAGAGGGGGGGTGGGGGCGGATTTAACGGATGTTGTAGTTTATGGTGAAAAGATTAATTTTGTTTTGTTTTGGTTATTTGTCTTTCCGTGATTCCACTCAGATATCTACGTGTGTGTATGTCCATCAACAATCCCGTCTTTGAATATGCATGTGAGTGTGTGTGTGTGCCTGCGTGTGTATGCACGTGTGCGTTTCTGTGTGTGCGTATATTTGTCTGCGAGGATATAAGCGATAATAAAGCCATTCGTGATTTCGCATCGCCGACCTTGAGCAAGCTGAACGTGTGCTAACTTTAGCGAACTCCCGCGCCTCCCACGCGTCCTCAAATTTCCTGATCTAGGGATTTTCGATGACTCTCACAAAGTCTCTAATAGAAAACAAACGTTCAAAGTGTCGGTGCAACAATTTTTGTACTTTCCGTGAATACCACATAGAACGAATCCCTAACGTTTATGATCGATGAAACATGCGCTCGTTTTTCTTCGCACGTAATAAACGTCGCAAAAAAAATAAAGAAGAACAAGCAGCGTTGACCCCCTCAACTGCCAGCTAGAACAAGCGGCCACGTGATCTGGAGCCGATTATATGCCGCCAATGTTGATCATAGCCACGCGCTAGAGTCGGCAAAGCAGGAGACAAGTGTTGAGTTCCAGACATTGCTATGGTTCGCCTATTGTCGCCTTTGCAGCGATTGGACATGGACCATAACCCGAATGCTTGTCGAGCTATCGACTATAGAGCCCAAATCAAGTACTGATGCAGTGATCGGGTCCCATCTATGAGCCGCATTCAACTACCGTCTCTGGGGGATACTGCGATCCCCCAGCTACGTCGTCAAGTTTTGCGAAGGAGAGATTGAAAGAATACGCTCGCTTTTACCCTTGAAGTTACACCATAACAAGGAAGTTTCTTAGACAATGGCGTTGAGTGCGAGTATTACTGACTCCCCCTAGTGCCAGTAAGCTAATCTAAAGTGAAAAATATTTCAAATGAATACCGCTGCACCACCCCTATAAGGGGTATTCACACGAGGGAGAAATCCCGGGGATTTCTCCCCGGCACGCGCATCCAACGACGAAAACGTCAGGCTTTGCGATGTGCAAAAGCCTCGCGTTTTTATCTCGTGATGCGCGCGTGCCGGGGAGAAATCCCCGGGATTTCTCCCTCGTGTGAATACCCCTTTAATCTCACTTATTAGATAGCCAATCGGGAAAAAAATTAGTTTTCGAATTAGTATGTTTTTTTGTATGCAATTTTTAATGTCCGCTGTGGCTTCAGCTAGTTCCCCCCGAAAGGAGTTTATTATCTTCCTAACTACACAAGATTTCAGGCTTTCTAAATTATTTGCAGAAACATCCGATATAAGAGGCTATGATTTAAGTTAAATAGTGAGTAGAGCCGGAGTATGAATTTTTTCTAATTTGTTTTTATCGAGATAAGGAATATGCAGATCTTAGCAGAGCGTTACTGCGGGCTACAGTGGCCACTGGCCTCGGTACGGTTTCTGGCGCGCGCAGGAGGGCCCGCTTCAAAGTCACAGTGCGTGCTAACGGCAGCAACACCTCGAGGGAGGCAATGCTATTCTAAATCCCCCTTTTATCACAATAAAATTACTAGCAAACTAACCCGTTCATCGAAATCTTTTTTTTAAAATAATCTTCTGCATTTACTTGGGATCCAGTTCAATATTGGTTCTAGAGCCTTCAGGGCTTTGGGCCCCAGTTCAATATTGGTTCTAGAGCGCGGCCCCTCTGACAAAAGTTTTGGGCGCCAGGTTTGCTATCATATTTGAGAGGTTAGAGTACGCTGAGGTTTAAATCCTAGGTGCCTCAGCGCGGCGCCTTTGACCCATATTTTCGGACCACGCCCCCTTTTTGGCCGTTTTTGATGGGAGAGAGTATGTTCTAATTAAAATAACTCGCGAAGTAATCCGATTCCCGAAATGCTCCCTTGGATTCTAAAACTAGACCAAGTCTGCTCTCATATGTGTGGGGCTAGAGTGCTCTGAGGGTTGAACCCTAGGTGCCTGAGCGCGGCGCCTTCGCCCAAATTATCGGACCACGCCCCCTTTTTGGCCGTTTTTGATGGGAGAGAGTATGTTCTAATTAAAATAACTCGCGAAGTAATCCGATTCCCGAAATGCTCCCTTGGATTCTAAAACTAGACCAAGTCTGCTCTCATATGTGTGGGGCTAGAGTGCTCTGAGGGTTGAACCCTAGGTGCCTGAGCGCGGCGCCTTTGCCCAAATTTTCGGACCACGCCCCCTTTTTGGCCGTTTTTGAAGGGAGAGAGTATGTTCTAATTAAAATAACTCGCGAAGTAATCCGATTCCCGAAATGCTCCCTTGGATTCTAAAACTAGACCAAGTCTGCTCTCATATGTGTGGGGCTAGAGTGCTCTGAGGGTTGAACCCTAGGTGCCTGAGCGCGGCGCCTTTGCCCAAATTTTTGGACCACGCCCCCTTTTTGGCCGTTTTTGAAGGGAGAGAGTATGTTCTAATTAAAATAACTCGCGAAGTAATCCGATTCCCGAAATGCTCCTTTGGATTCTAAAACTAGACCATGTCTGCTCTCATATGTGTGGGGCTAGAGTACTCTGAGGGTTGAACCCTAGGTGCCTGAGCGCGGCGCCTTTGCCCAAATTTTCGGACCACGCCCCCTTTTTGGCCGTTTTTGAATGGAGAGAGTATGTTCTAATTAAAATAACTCGCGAAGTAATCCGATTCCCGAAATGCTCCCTTGGATTCTAAAACTAGACCAAGTCTGCTCTCATATGTGTGGGGCTAGAGTGCTCTGAGGGTTGAACCCTAGGTGCCTGAGCGCGGCGCCTTTGCCCAAATTTTCGGACCACGCCCCCTTTTTGGCCGTTTTTGAAGGGAGAGAGTATGTTCTAATTAAAATAACTCGCGAAGTAATCCGATTCCCGAAATGCTCCCTTGGATTCTAAAACTAGACCAAGTCTGCTCTCATATGTGTGGGGCTAGAGTCCTCTGAGGGTTGAACCCTAGGTGCCTGAGCGCGGCGCCTTTGCCCAAATTTTCGGACCACGCCCCCTTTTTGGCCGTTTTTGAAGGGAGAGAGCATGTTCTAATTAAAATAACTCGCGAAGTAATCCGATTCGCGAAATGCTCCCTTGGATTCTAAAACTAGACCATGTCTGCTCTCATATGTGTGGGGCTAGAGTACTCTGAGGGTTGAACCCTAGGTGCCTGAGCGCGGCGCCTTTGCCCAAATTTTCGGACCACGCCCCCTTTTTGGCCGTTTTTGAAGGGAGAGAGTATGTTCTAATTAAAATAACTCGCGAAGTAATCCGATTCCCGAAATGCTCCCTTGGATTCTAAAACTAGACCAAGTCTGCTCTCATATGTGTGGGGCTAGAGTGCTCTGAGGGTTGAACCCTAGGTGCCTGAGCGCGGCGCCTTTGCCCAAATTTTCGGACCACGCCCCCTTTTTGGCCGTTTTTGAAGGGAGAGAGTATGTTCTAATTAAAATAACTCGCGAAGTAATCCGATTCCCGAAATGCTCCCTTGGATTCTAAAACTAGATCATGTCTGCTCTCATATGTGTGGGGCTAGAATACTCTGAGGGTTGAACCCTAGGTGCCTGAGCGCGGCGCCTTTGCCCAAATTTTCGGACCACGCCCCCTTTTTGGCCGTTTTTGAAGGGAGAGAGTATGTTCTAATTAAAATAACTCGCGAAGTAATCCGATTCTCGAAATGCTCCCTTGGATTCTAAAACTAGACCAAGTCTGCTCTCATATGTGTGGGGCTAGAGTACTCTGAGGGTTGAACCCTAGGTGCCTGAGCGCGGCGCCTTTGCCCAAATTTTCGGACCACGCCCCCTTTTTGGCCGTTTTTGAAGGGAGAGAGCATGTTCTAATTAAAATAACTCGCGAAGCAATCCGATTCCCGAAATGCTCCCTTGGATTCTAAAACTAGACCATGTCTGCTCTCATATGTGTGGGGCTAGAGTACTCTGAGGGTTAAACCCTAGGTGCCTGAGCGCGGCGCCTTTGCCCAAATTTTCGGACCACGCCCCCTTTTTGGCCGTTTTTGAAGGGAGAGAGTATGTTCTAATTAAAATAACTCGCGAAGTAATCCGATTCCCGAAATGCTCCCTTGGATTCTAAAACTAGACCATGTCTGCTCTCATATGTGTGGGGCTAGAGTACTCTGAGGGTTGAACCCTAGGTGCCTGAGCGCGGCGCCTTTGCCCAAATTTTCGGACCACGCCCCCTTTTTGGCCGTTTTTGAAGGGAGAGAGTATGTTCTAATTAAAATAACTCGCGAAGTAATCCGATTCCCGAAATGCTCCCTTGGATTCTAAAACTAGATCATGTCTGCTCTCATATGTGTGGGGCTAGAATACTCTGAGGGTTGAACCCTAGGTGCCTGAGCGCGGCGCCTTTGCCCAAATTTTCGGACCACGCCCCCTTTTTGGCCGTTTTTGAAGGGAGAGAGTATGTTCTAATTAAAATAACTCGCGAAGTAATCCGATTCTCGAAATGCTCCCTTGGATTCTAAAACTAGACCAAGTCTGCTCTCATATGTGTGGGGCTAGAGTACTCTGAGGGTTGAACCCTAGGTGCCTGAGCGCGGCGCCTTTGCCCAAATTTTCGGACCACGCCCCCTTTTTGGCCGTTTTTGAAGGGAGAGAGCATGTTCTAATTAAAATAACTCGCGAAGCAATCCGATTCCCGAAATGCTCCCTTGGATTCTAAAACTAGACCATGTCTGCTCTCATATGTGTGGGGCTAGAGTACTCTGAGGGTTAAACCCTAGGTGCCTGAGCGCGGCGCCTTTGCCCAAATTTTCGGACCACGCCCCCTTTTTGGCCGTTTTTGAAGGGAGAGAGTATGTTCTAATTAAAATAACTCGCGAAGTAATCCGATTCCCGAAATGCTCCCTTGGATTCTAAAACTAGACCATGTCTGCTCTCATATGTGTGGGGCTAGAGTACTCTGAGGGTTAAACCCTAGGTGCCTGAGCGCGGCGCCTTTGCCCAAATTTTCGGACCACGCCCCCTTTTTGGCCGTTTTTGAAGGGAGAGAGTATGTTCTAATTAAAATAACTCGCGAAGTAATCCGATTCCCGAAATGCTCCCTTGGATTCTAAAACTAGATCATGTCTGCTCTCATATGTGTGGGGCTAGAATACTCTGAGGGTTGAACCCTAGGTGCCTGAGCGCGGCGCCTTTGCCCAAATTTTCGGACCACGCCCCCTTTTTGGCCGTTTTTGAAGGGAGAGAGTATGTTCTAATTAAAATAACTCGCGAAGTAATCCGATTCTCGAAATGCTCCCTTGGATTCTAAAACTAGACCAAGTCTGCTCTCATATGTGTGGGGCTAGAGTACTCTGAGGGTTGAACCCTAGGTGCCTGAGCGCGGCGCCTTTGCCCAAATTTTCGGACCACGCCCCCTTTTTGGCCGTTTTTGAAGGGAGAGAGCATGTTCTAATTAAAATAACTCGCGAAGTAATCCGATTCCCGAAATGCTCCCTTGGATTCTAAAACTAGACCATGTCTGCTCTCATATGTGTGGGGCTAGAGTACTCTGAGGGTTAAACCCTAGGTGCCTGAGCGCGGCGCCTTTGCCCAAATTTTCGGACCACGCCCCCTTTTTGGCCGTTTTTGAAGGGAGAGAGTATGTTCTAATTAAAATAACTCGCGAAGTAATCCGATTCCCGAAATGCTCCCTTGGATTCTAAAACTAGACCAAGTCTGCTCTCATATGTGTGGGGCTAGAGTACTCTGAGGGTTGAACCCTAGGTGCCTGAGCGCGGCGCCTTTGCCCAAATTTTCGGACCACGCCCCCTTTTTGGCCGTTTTTGAAGGGAGAGAGTATGTTCTAATTAAAATAACTCGCGAAGTAATCCGATTCCCGAAATGCTCCCTTGGATTCTAAAACTAGACCAAGTCTGCTCTCATATGTGTGGGGCTAGAGTACTCTGAGGGTTGAACCCTAGGTGCCTGAGCGCGGCGCCTTTGCCCAAATTTTCGGACCACGCCCCCTTTTTGGCCGTTTTTGAAGGGAGAGAGCATGTTCTAATTAAAATAACTCGCGAAGTAATCCGATTCCCGAAATGCTCCCTTGGATTCTAAAACTAGACCATGTCTGCTCTCATATGTGTGGGGCTAGAGTACTCTGAGGGTTGAACCCTAGGTGCCTGAGCGCGGCGCCTTTGCCCAAATTTTCGGACCACGCCCCCTTTTTGGCCGTTTTTGAAGGGAGAGAGTATGTTCTAATTAAAATAACTCGCGAAGTAATCCGATTCCCGAAATGCTCCCTTGGATTCTAAAACTAGATCATGTCTGCTCTCATATGTGTGGGGCTAGAGTACTCTGAGGGTTGAACCCTAGGTGCCTGAGCGCGGCGCCTTTGCCCAAATTTTCGGACCACGCCCCCTTTTTGGCCGTTTTTGAAGGGAAAGAATATGTTCTAATTAAAATAACTCGCGAAGTAATCCGATTCCCGAAATGCTCTCTTGGATTCTAAAACTAGACCAAGTCTGCTCTCATATGTGTGGGGCTAGAGTACTCTGAGTGTTGAACCCTAGGTGCCTGTAAGCGGCGCCTTTGCCCATATTTTTGAACTACGCCCTTTTTTGACCGTTTCTGATGTTAGAGACCATGTTCCGATTAAAGTAACTCGAGAAATAAAGCGATTGTGAAAATGCTTTCCGGGATTCTAAAATTTGACGAAGCCTGCTATCATATGTGGGGAGTTAGAGTGCACTCAGGGTAGGACCCTAGGTTCCTGAAAGCAGTACCTTTTCCCAATATTTGCAGACCACCCCCCCCCCCCCCCCCCCCCTTTTCGACCGTTATTTACTGCTGGGGTCGAGTGGCACCACCGTCACCTATTGCTTCACACAAGGGAATGCATGAAACTTTACGGGAAAAACGGGGAAAACTGCTACTTCTTACCTTAGTAAGCTGTTCTCGACGATGAGACTTTTATGTTATGTGGGAAAGAAAGTTAATATTCTCGTCGCAATTATCAAAAGCGATACAATACTAATATATTTTAATAACTGATTTGTGGTTTAGGGTCGAGGGTTGCGGCTTTGTTGGGTGTAAACTGTGATGCGGTTCAATAAGACAAGAGTTGCCGACAGACAATGTGGAGCCGTTCATGATCTTAACGTCGACAGAGGCTAGCAAGCGGTAAGTTGGCCTTTGCTGAGGACATTTGCATCGTTTCGGGAGCTTGCACAAACTATTGCTGGGGCGAGCCTTTGCTTTAAACTTCAGTGAGGGCTTCTTTGACGATTTAAAGCTTGGAGCGTGCCGTTCAATTGCTGAACGTGTCATTTATTTAGCAACTGAAGCAAGCGACGCCGGCACAATCGGTGGTGCTCTGGCGCTTTTTTTTTTAATCTGCGTTCGAATACTTGAATTCTACCGATTCGATCTCCAAACACCTGATATAATGATCGCAGCATATCATAAAATACTTGCCTTCGAGCACCGCGTAGAAGCTTCAATATTCCTCTTCTTTGTGTTTCTCCCTTAGACTTGTGTGTATCACCTGGGGTCAATCAATGTCCACCTGTGGCGCCACCGACGTTCCCCTGATCCGCATTCCAGCCTACTATAGACGATTGCAAGCTGGGCGACTGGCCGCCGCCATGTCTCTGCTCGAGCAGGCACGCCCGTGCGATTACGAGCTTGCCAAAGCTACGTTCACCCGCGCGTTGCACGCGCTTGCACGCATGGGGCACCACTTGTGGCGCCATGCTTGCAATTGTCTATACGCCGTTTAAGCTGAGACTAGAAGCTCCACCTTCCGCGCGAGCTTACTGCCCTTGCTAACACAAGTGTGAACGCGCAACGCGCAACTAAAGCTCTGTGGAAGCGAGCGAGCTCGTGCTGAAGGCGGAGATTCTAGGGTATCCACACGAAGGAGAACTCCGCGGACGGATGTCATGACGTCAACCACCCGGGAAACTCCGTCCCCGGCTCTGCCGCGTGCACATGTGGAATAATAATTGGGTTGTGTGTGTGTTTATACAGCCTAGAACTTGGTCTGCCTCACGGGGGCGACGAGTCTCCCAGCTGTAGATGAGAAATTTAGCCAGTGCGGTACAGCCGCTAGCCTGGGGTCTTTAACGTGCATCACGCAGTAGTGATACACGACCGCACGCCGGTAGCTTTCCTGCTGACAGTACGAAGCCTCCGCGCCTCCGCCACGGTGGAAAACGGGAGAACGGCGACGCGAGGCGTCAAAAAGGGATGACGTATGTCTCACGTGATGCGCGATCCACGGAGGAAAGTGGGGGATTTCTCTTCGTGTGGATACCCCAGGGGTGAACGGAGTACACAATAGAGATCTGTATTGCCACTACTGCCAAGAAGCTGACATGCAAAGCGACCATCTTGCGCGTGTCACGAGCGCGGAGCGTTTTCGCCGAGAACATATTAAAAGGCAACACCTCCCGCGGCTCGCGCGATTTCGCGTTTAGGCGGTCAATTTCATACGTCTCATGTCGCTGTGCTCAGAAAGCATGACAAGTTGTCACGAGAACGGCCTCTAAAAACCGTCAAACGCCCACAAAATATAGCTAATTAGGTCCCGCTATGTAAAAGGTACAGAATGCATTGCAGAAATGCTAAATCACCCGCCAAATTTAGCGCACGATCGTCACGTGACATTATAAGCGAGGTGTGACCCCGTTACTTCATCAGCATAACGTCGTCCCGTGATACTAACCCTGTGACAACGTCACGCAATACTACACAATGCACGTGACACCAAGGCGTGACACTAAAAATCACGATGTCAAGATGTCAAGATACTATGACATAACTCTACATTGTGTCACGTGACGTGACGTTATGACGCGACACTGTGACATCACGTGCCCCAACCACGTGATCATCGGACATATTGTACCTACGAAAGGGTTTAAAAACTCTCAAACAAATACCCAGCGCAGCTCATAACACGCTGCTCATTTTCTGTCTTGAGTATGCCCAAAGGATTAAGATGAATTTTAATTAATTATATTAAAGGAGCTGTGCAACGATATTCAGTTGGAGTGTTTTTCACTATACACGAGCTTACTGGCACACCTGGGACTCAAGGATACTCACACGCAACGCCACTGGCCAAGAAACTCCTTTGTTGCGGTGTAATTTCAAGGACAAAAGCGATCATTTTCATTCAATCTCTCCTTAGCAAAATTTGCTGACGTAACTCGGGGATCGCAGTACACCCAAGTGACGATATTTGAATGCGGTTCATAGACTGGACCCGAGCATTGCGTGGGCACTCGACTTGGGCTCGTGACAATTACTAGGTCGAGAAGCATTCGGGTAGTCGCCCGCGTCCAATCGCTGCAACGACGAAAATAGCCGAGCCATAACAATGTCTGGAACTCAGCGCGTGTCCTGTGCTTTGCCAACCCCAGCGCGTGGCTATGATCAACATTGGCGGCATATAATCGGCTCCAGATTGCGTGGCCGCTTGTTCTGGCTGCGAGTTGAGGGGGTGAACGCTGCTCGTTTTTCTTTAATTTTTTTCTGGGACTTCTATTGCGTGAAGTGAAAAACGAACGCGTGTTTCATAGGTCATTAACGTTAGGGATCCGTTTTAAGCGGTATTTGCGCAAAGTACAAAAATTGTTGCATCGCTCCTTTAAGATCATATTTAAATAACTCGTTCAAGAACGGCAAGTCAAAAATGTATTCTCAAGTGCACTTAAAATCACATCATTATTACAACTGCGTGGTTGAAGTCCGCGTAATAATTTTTCTATTCGTGTGCGTGGCGTTAGTGCTGCTTGATAAATATATATTTTTTTACCTTGATTTGAGAAATTAGATGTAATATCGTATCTTCCTTACAGAGAAATGCTTTTACCTTCCGGAGAAACGTTCTTGCCCCACCGTAAAACTAATTCAAATTTCATTTATATTTTTTTTTATTCAGGAACTCCAGGTTCAAACCCCGGGGTTTGGTAAATATGTGCTTGGAATGAGTGATGCACATTTATCATGTAGTATACATGGTAACATTAATTTATTTAATTTGTCATTATGCGCGAGAAACAGCTTTTTACTGCTCTAATCGGCCCTGAATTCATTTGGAGAGCCCTGCCTTTTGTTCTTTTAATGACGAGGGCACTTCGTAGAATTATCGGATCGCAAAAAAAATAGTACCATGATGTAGCTAGGAAACTGGAGCTTATATAACCGTAGAGAGCAACTCGCGATACGGAGTGGTTAGTTTGTAAATCAAGTTTGAACTCAAATATTTCTCTGTAAATCACAGTACCCCCATAAGGATAATGCATTTTTTTCCGATTGCCAGTTGGCTCTATTTATAATAGACATACAGTCCTTAAATTTAGCACAATGAACAAAAAGGGTATCTACTAAAAAAGGTCGCTGAGAGCAAAATAATGCGTCGCTTAGAATTTCGTGAAATAAAAAATATATAGTTCGTCCCATTGAGTTACGGACCGTCCCGCCACCGCTGCCGATAGATGGCGCAAGTAGTGTCGGCGCGCTCGTGTCCTCGAATCCTGGGTATGCGTAGGCTCTGACAGACGCGTCAGTGGTGAGCAGGTCGGACAACCTCTGGTTTTGCACTGGGGCAGTAAAGTGTCGACTTGAGCCCCTGAGATCCTGAGCCAAAGATTCTTGAACAGGTCTGGTCAGGTCAAGCAGCATTTCTGCTACTTCTAAGTCTTCAAGTGTACCCCTTGCACTGGTCTCCACATCTGGAGAATTGCAGTCGCTGGATGATGGTGGTGGTAGTGGTGAATTCGTAGCAAGTTCTACAAGTTAGAAATAGAATATCTTAACTATTGGCATGGAACTACATTGGTGCTTTAGCGAAACCTGAAGGTGAACATGCTATATAATAGACAGTGATTGCAAAGACTCACGAGGTACATCCTGTCGTATTGCAGCCCTCCTCGCTCCGGCTTCCTGTGCTCTTAACTGAGCAGCGCCAGCTCTTCTCTCATGGGTTCGTACCGGCAAGCACGTTGAAGGGGCAGCTCCTTTTTTGAGCCGTCTTTTCTGTGGTGACTGAATCGCTGAAAATAGTGAAATAACTGTTTAATAGTTCCCGAAGTTCGCACTAAATAAAATCACGAGTGTCTTGATGTGTATCATAAAAGAGCCACCAACCATTGGATATAATATTGAACATTGATTAATGCTTACATTTTTCTTGTGTGTATTTGGCTAACCAGGCGGTCTTAATCATTGGACAAACTAGCTCCTCACTGTCAACACTCCCTAGGCACATAGTGGCATGGATGTAGTTGAGCAAGCCTTCTTATTTATGACAAGTGGTAGCTATAGCCTGCTGTTGCGACCTCATATTTGTTAGACTGACAAGTGTGTTGAACTGACATTACTTACCGATAGTGCTCCAAAAAAAATCTGAGCGGGTGAAATGGCGGCTACACACGTGCATGGACGGTGTGATCGGCTTGCCGATCCGCAACTTAGTTTGTGAAACCTTCTTCAAGCGGGCGTCCGAAGAGAAGGAGTGAAGGCTTGTACTTCCTTTCACAGCCCGGTTGTCACACTGTGGCACAGATCACATCTTGTGGATGCGAAACTTTACTTTCGCAATTCTTCACGTTTCTCCTGAGAAACCAGAACCTGCGGAAAGCGCGTAAATCGCTCTTTTCGCGCGCGGGGAACGCTACTGAAACCGACCGCTAGATGGCAGGGGCGTTGCGCAAGTTTTGAAACCTGTAAAAAGTTAATATTTTGTATCCGCTAAATATAAACCTCAATATAGTTATTCTCAAAAAGGTAGTGCTCAATTATACAAACATCAGAATCTTAAAACGATAGCTAGGAAGCTAATAATTTATATGCCGAGTTTCATATCTCCGTCAGTAGATGGCAGTAAAAAACACGCGGCCATTTCGAAGTTTCGGTTTTGCTCTGCAGTGTTTGTCGACTTTTTATAGAGCATATCTGTGGGGATACATTTAATTAGTAAATACTGATATAATGCAAATCGTTGGTATAATGATCTATAATGCAAACCGTAAAACCTAAAGTTAAGCTCCTAAAAAAATTGCCAATTAAAAAAAAAAAAAACAAGTGCTAAAATGCGTTACATTTCCCGCTTTTTCCAAAAGACATGGCTCCGCCGTCTACTCTTGATTTGGTTGACATTTTAGCATATATTGGAGACCAGAATGATGAACGCAAGGCACCACATCGCCGACGCTGTCTTGTGGAAGGCGAGGCTGAGCTGAATGCTAAACATCTCATGTGTTGCGGCATTGTGTCCCGCGACGACGCTGGCGTCAAATTATTCGCACTAAGCGTGCAGACAAGCCAGGTCAAAGCGAAACCTCATACAAGCGACGTCAATCTTTCAGAAAAAATAAATGTAAGTATTAATTCCGCATTCCTAACATTTGCTGCATGTTCCTTCGGAAATAATTAGCTATATTTTGTAATGTCCTAGGTTGACTGACATGTTGAGCAACTCTAACTACGCGACATAAAACCCAGGAAGCTTTCCGAATTCTGCCATGTGAAACATCAGAAGCAACCTTCCCTTCCCAATAATCTGCTAGAGGAAGTACGTCTTGAACTAATCAATGCAGTACCCCAGTCGGCTTTAGGACTTCATATTAAGGGAAGAGCTACCGAAAATTGTCATGCACCAGTCATCACTGACATGCAAGAAAATGATTGATTTGTACGACCATATCACACCCTGCTCTGGAGTGGTAGACTACATGGAGATGAAATGTTTCTACAAAGTAACAGTGTCAGATTCAAAAATATGGTTAGTTGCATTCTCGATGAACTCTCTGACTCCTGAGCAAAGACTATTTTTTGATACTCATATTGCAGTCACGAAGCAAGCAGCTATACAGCTGTGTCAAGTCACGGTGCTGCACAATAACACACGCTGACTTTCCGAAAAAAGGTTTCACATAACGGGGAGCATCTGCCGTGGGCTGTTCACGTTCGAGCCGTTGGATGAGGCAGAGTGGGAATTTAAGATAGAAAATCTTTTATCAGGTCGTAAATTTAAAGGTAACAAGGCGACAGCCTCTGGGAAGGCGTCGGAGCCTGCAGCACTCGCGATGTACGAGGCGAGGACAGGCAATGCACCAGAAAGGTTTGACCTTGTTGTGAACTCTAGCATCCCATGGCTCGGTTACAGCCCGGATGGAGTTGTAATGAAGGATGGCACTCCTCTCATTTTAATCGAAATCAAGAGCCCTACTCGTGGTAAAACTGTATCCATCAGGAGGCTTGTCAAAAAGAAAAAGATCCCCTACCTCGTCATGAGGGGCAAGAAGCTTGCGATGAAGGAGAATCATTTGTTTTACTCGTAGTGTCAGCTGGGTCTCCTGCTATTGAACCTTGAAGTGTGTGACCTAATTGTCTTTTCAAAGGTACGATCAGCTGTAATTCGAATAGAACGAAATGAGAGCCACATTACAAATCTCATGAGAAAGCTACATTACGTGTATTTCAAGCACATGCTGCCTAGACTGTGCAAGATGAATGACAGACACTATGTAGCACATGTACAAGAGTACCGCAAATTCCGGCCTATAATCCGCACCAGGCGTATAGTCCACAAAAGCCTATTTGAGCCTAAAATTCTTTGTTTTGTTTTGATAGTTTGCATTTGGTGCATAATCCGCAGGGCCTGATTTCCGCACCCAGTGCATTGTCCGCCAAGCTGGTGCATTCTGTTTTCGTGCTTTTTTCCTGGGTGGCATTTTCTTCAAAAGTTCTTCGGCGAATGCCCATATCCTCACACTCTTCTCATCATCCGCTGCCCTATTCGACTTGACCTCTTGTGCATACTCTATTATACACAGTTTAAAAGCTAGGGTAAAGGCTCTTTGTTTTTTCGGTGGCGTCGCTACCGTGGTTCCAGAATGACTGCAGAGCCACTTATTTTTCTGAAACAACTTTTTTACAATAAAAGCTATTGACTGTTTAAGATTTCTTTTTTTTCCCAATCACAAAGCTCCTGCACAAGGTCATGCCTGTCCCCTTGGGGGCAATGTGTATGTCACCGCGGTCACCCATGAGTGCAGAAAGGTCAAGGGAAACACAGAGCCTACATGACCCTGTGTTACATTTGCAGGTCAAAACAGCGTGATTTCAGCGGTCCCACATGCCTGGTGATATTCGTAAGGCATAAACGATTCTGAAAAACAAGTCCAACCCTGTGGATAGTCCGCGCAGCATAAAACTGAACGATTTTGAAAAACCCTATGCATAGTCCACACCTGTAGATAGTCTGCAGAGCCTACTTTTAAACATGTACTGTCCGTGGACTATAGTCCAGAAAATACGGTAGTATAGTAGCATTGGACCGGAGTAAAGTAACTCAATTCCACGAACAAAATAGTTTTTGCGTTCCAAGACTTTAATATAATTAAGCATTGTATAAATCTAATTATGCATTGCATATCCACTGCTGTTTGTTGTGGCTTTAGATTGCCTTCCTGTAATGATGCAGAGGGGTCAACTAAACCTCGAAATAAACATATTTAAGCACATCTAGATGCAATGTCCCTTGAAGCCACATGGTCAAGGAAAAGGAGTGCATTACCTAATTTGCCAACAGCACACCAATGAGCACGATCAAAACCCCCAAGTCAATGGTCAGTTTTCCACCACAATATTTATTGCCGTGTAATCGGCAATAAATATTGCCGATTACACGTAATGGGCCGTGTATTTCGGCCCATTACAAACTTTGAGGCTGTAGCCTATAGCACACCCATTCTGGATCTGCATCATCACATGAACATGTTTCTTACCAATCTTAAACCTAAAACGCTAGTTATGCAACGAAATTCCCATATTGACACATTTTTAGCAAACTGAATGGTCCCACCTGTTACACTTTTAGCTTTGGAAGCAAACCAATTCACAATACCACCAGTTTAACTAGGGAAGCAAACCTAATCGATCCTGTTGATTAAAGCACCTAGATACGGGGGAAATTATCAATAAAAAAGAAGTCACTCGAATGGGAAGTTTTCTCGCTGAACAAACATGACTTTTTATTGGACGTTACGCAATGTAAGGCCGAAGATATTCACTCCGTGATCGGTACAGAAGCACTTGCTTAGTAGTCGGTCATGCGTGATAAAAACAACAAAAACAAAGGTGGATTAAAAACGCGATAGATTCGCCTTTGCACGGAGTACTTACACTTAAAATCCTGTCAACCTAAAGCGACTAAGGCCCACCTTGCTAGCAGCAATCTTAAAATTTATCCGTGTAGTCGTCACACCCACCAACCGAAAGCGTTGCTGCAAGTCCCTCCGCCGTCAACCTTGAGTCGCTATGTAGCCTGAAGAACTGCTCTATGAGGCCCATGTCCAGTCACTGAACACACACGCAAGCACAGGAAATAACAGTCGGTGCCAAACACAAACGAAGAACCTGGGCGGAAAGTCCTGAATACCAAACGAGCAGCGTCGGGGACGGCGACTGACTGCGTAGTACACAGGTTGCGCCAGGTTGCGCTCCTTCGACGCCTGCATCGCTGCGGAGGGTGGTCGTAGCAGATCGTGTCACCTCCGTTGCTCGTGAGTCGTACCAGAACACCAGAGCCGCGTAATATTCTTGCTGCCGAAGCTTATAAGCCTACGTTCGCGGCCAACACACTCTACGCAAAGCCAACGCCCAGCAACCTATCCCCCTCTTTCTCTTTCGGCGACCGGCCGCCAGGGCGGTGACACCGTCGCTGAAACACCTCAATAGCTGGTGGGATGCGGAGACAAAAGCAGCGCGAGATGCGAGAAGGCAAGCCCACCAGGCTCATCGACGAGCTGTCAAGGGAGGAAACAGTGTAGAAGTGGTGCTGGCTTGGAACGAGTTCCTTACTTTAAAACACAAGCTGCAAGTTTTCGTACAATACAAGATGACAGAGGCAGACCAGCGAAAAATAAAAGAGCTTATAGAGATAGCGGTAAAGCAGTATCTGAAAAATTCTGGCGATATGTGAGGTCAAGTGACCCTGTACCGACAGTCTTGGAGGACGACACAGGGAAATATGTAGTGAATTTAGCGGAATACTTATCGGAATATCTGAAATCGATGTTCGAGTCAAGAGAACCAGTGGCATCACCGAGAAAACCAGGTGACCTGACCGAATCACGACCGCCAGGATCAAAAGAGCGGTCGGTTGATCCGAAATGGGGAGTAACGACAATGGCACTTGACAGAGCAATCGCCCATATCGAAACTAACACAGCACGTGGAAAGGATGGAATACCTGTGGCTATTCTTAAATGCATGGGCGACCAGAGTAGAAGACAGCTGACATGCATCTCACAGATATAATTTCGGGCAGCTCCATTCCTGACGATTGGGTGAATAGTGGAATCGTGCTGCTACCGAAACGAGGAGGAAACAAGCAACGACTGCAGGACTACCGTCCTCTGACCGTGACAAGCGTCATCTACAGGGTGTTCGCGCACGTGATAAAATAATGGATGTGTGCCTGGGCAGAGGGGAATGGAAAGCTGACTGAACTTCAGAACGGCTTCCGAAAAGACCGCCGGCAGGAGGATAACCTCTTTGTTTCAACACAGATCATAGAGATAGCCAGAAAAGAAGACAGGGACTTCATATGCTGCTTCCTGGATATCGCTAAGGCATATGACAGCGTGCCACATGGGTCCCTGCTCCACTGTTTCAAAAGACTAGACATCCTGACCAGTGAACGGAATTGACACAGCGACTATACGAAGGAGGTACTGTTACAGCCGCGTTTGGAGACGTACATTCAACGCGTGTCAATGTAAAGAGGGGACTGAAGCAGGGATGCCCTCTCTCAACTCTACTGTACATGTTGTACATGGCAGAGATGGAGCGCAAATTAATAACATGCGGTTTGGGGTTTTCACTCCGCCGCATAAAGATGGATGCGTGACACACTGGACATTACCGGGTCTTGCATACGCGGATGATCTCGTCATCATGGCTGAAGACATGAACACGTTGCAGAGGCTAGCAGATATTTGCGTGGAAGCATCGTCCGTGTTGGGTCTGAAGTTTAATGTTCAGAAATCGGCAGTGGTGCAGTTTTCTAAGAACGGCATTGTAAATAATAAGTTACAGCTGCAGAAGGAAGACGTTACGATGACTGGGAAGTATAGGTACCTGGGAGTCACACTAACGAATGGGCCCTACTACTGTGACGAATACCAAATACACCTTCGACAGGCAGCCCAGAGAGGGCAAAATATCTTACGCCGGCGCATTATGTGGAGCTGTAACAGATATTTGATGATCAAGGAATTGTGGAAAGCTGTTTATGTGACTGGGCTCACGTTTGCCAATGAGATCGTATGTGCCTCGGCTGACACACGAGCCAGGATAGAACGCAGGCAGAGGGATGTCGGTCGCCAAGCACTCAACTGCCACGGCAACATGGCGATTGAGGCCATACAAGGAGACATCGGGCGGTCGACGTTTGAGGCACGAGAGGCATCAAGCAAGCTAACCTACTAGGCACGACTTCTGCATATAGACAGACATCGGTGGGCAAGGCGAGTGTTCGACTACATCAGTGTCAACTGCGTGCAGACGCAGTGGACGAAGCGGGTCAACTAGCTCCGTAAGAAGTATGTATTCTTTACACAGCCAGTCACGGAGGCGACTGCGAGTAAGTGGGCAAGTGAGGTAAGGCGACGGGTCAAAGAGGCAGAGACGACCCACTGGGTTAATGAGGCAAACAAGAAATCCTCACTCCAAATCTATAGCGCTCACAAGGACACAATTGGACCGGAGGCTTACTATGATAACAGTCTAGGCAGCCGTCTCCTGTTTGAAGCCTGAGCAGGAGCGCTGCGCACAAGACTATATCGGCAGCGGTTCGATCCAGCAATAGAATCAGTGCAGTGCGGGGCCTGCGGTCAGGAAGACGAAACCATCACGCACCTAGTTCTGCCCTGCACCGGCCTGACTCCAGAATGGGATGAGGCGCGGCGCGTGCACAGCCATGGGGCCTAGCCAAAACAACACAAGCCGAGCCAGACAGACTGCGGCGGTCGCACAAGCGGCAATCGGTCCACCAACGGCAGGGGCCCCAGTGTTACCATTGCTACCACAAGCAATGGGCTTCCATCCATGGACAGATCACGGGAACACCACAGGTAGATGGACTGTCGACGTCACAAAGCGACGACTAGAAAATTGGTGGAAAAGTAGAGAAAAGCGTGGAAAGTGAAAGCCACATGGCTTGGACACGACATACGCGACCAACCGTTTCAAAAGGGATAGCCACAAGCATCATCATCATCATCATAGGAATGCTGGGGATGGCAACGGCTGATGGCCGCTGGCGGTAGCTGTTTGGACGCGCGCGCAGTCGCGGAGGCGCGATGAGGAAGCGCGTGATATCTTCCGAGGGTTTCCGAAATTTTCTGCCTTCGTGGCGCTCTACGTTTTGCAACAGGTCTATTTCCAGCCACATCCGGTGGCGAAAATGAGCCTTCGACTAAGTGTTGTAGATGATAAAATCGAGTCAGTGTCACCACTTCAAGATATCAATATTAAAGGGGCCCTGCAAGGACTTTTAGAGCGCAGCTCTTAGGCGCCCGTTTCCGGCTTGGGCGACGTCGCCGTCGGCGTCGGCGTCACCGTCGGCGTAACCGCGTTTACTTTTCGGCACGGTAACGTTCCGGCACCATGCCGAAACGTCGCCCTCGTGACGTTTCGGGGAGGGGGAGGGGAGGATGAGGGGGAGGAGGGGGAGCAGGAAGAGGGGGAGAGCAGGGGGAGAAGGGGAGGAGGAATAGCAGGGAGGATGAGGTGGGGAGGGGTACACCATCCCTTTAGTACCATTCCCTTTTCCTCCTCAAGAGCTGCGCTCTGATTCGGCGTTACATGGAGTTGTAAACGGCTTTCATTCTTTTTACTGGTTTTTAATTTGCACCGAACCTTTAGTTTAAAAGTTATAGGCAAATTAAAATTGAAAAAACAAGCAAAAAATAACCTCCTTCATGACGTCCTTGGTTGCTTGAGTGGCCGTGAACTATAGGAGGGGTAGTGAGATCAGCGAGCGCTCACGGCTACCGCACTCCGTGTCGACGGCTCGAGAGGGCGCCACTTGAGCATGTTCTGGATAGGCTGTATGAAGCGGGCAGCCAGGGCGGCTCGCATTGCATTTGCTGCGCGATTAAACACTAATTCGGCATGACACTTCATTAGCCACAAACGACAGCAAACACGGGGTAAACATCAGAGGCCGGATTCTCAAAACGAACTTACGACGAAAAAAGTGCGTACGACAAATCTGAGAGAAAATCCGTATTCTCGAAACGAAATTGTCGTAACTTTTGCGCAGGACGACAGAAGCCTACGACATCTCCGGAGCTGTCTTGCGCACTTTGTTTTACGATCAAATCAACATGGCCGACAGCGTCGCTCAGTTACTTGGTCGCGACGACCAACGGACATTTATTTTTCTACGTGCTCTTCTCGCGCGTCCCGACTTCAAGCAGCAAGAAAAAAGGAAACTCCACTTGAAATCTACCAGGACGAACATGAGCGCTGGATCCACAAACACCAGGGAAAAGCAACAAAGGCGCAGCATTGCTCCGACGGTCCTTGGCCAAGACCGTGTGCCCACTACCGACTGGCTTGCTGAATGGAATATGCCCGCGCGACTCTTGTGGACCCTTCCCGTATGAATAGTTTGATTGATCGCTACACTTAATTTCAGAGGTCAATCGTTTCCCCTGTCATCTTGACCTCCTTGTTTTCCGAGGCAGCGGTGACGAACGCTGCCGTCGAAAAGGGTCTCTCATTGATTATATCGCCTTGTTTTGTGTGATACGGAGCAACCTAAGAACAATGCAACCTAAGATGCAACCTAAGAACAATCTTTTAGCTCCACCCACAAGCGCATTGCGCCCATCTGAAGCGCCTCCGCCGTCGAGAAAGTAGTTCGCTAGCAACGTTGCTTTTTCTTCCTCCAGGAAACCTGTCTTAAACTACTACAATATTTATTTAATTCATTCAGGACATTTAAATAAGTTAGAATATGTTTTAGAGCGCAGCTCTTAGGGGCCCGTTTCCAGCCTGAGCGGCGTCGGCGTCGGCGTCGCCGTTGGCGTCGGCGTCGCCGTTGGCGTCGGCGTAACCGCGCCCCTCCCCTCCTCCTCCTCCCCTCCTCCCCTTCCCCCTCCTCCTCCTCCCGCCTCCTTCTCCTCCTCCCCTCATTGTCTAGTATGGTGCGGGGGGGTCACGTGACCTCGGGGGAGGGGGTCACATGACCTTGGGGGGCGAGGAGGAGGAGGGCAGAGGTCCGGGGGGTCACGTGACCTCGGGGGGGGGGGGGGGTAGCATGACCTTGGGCGGGGCGTCACGTGACTTCGGCGGGGGGAGGGGTAGTCACGTAATGCTTAATTTGTTGTTTTAGGCGGTGAAGGAGAGGGAGCGGGCGGAGGAGGAGGAGGAGGGGAGGAGGACTAGCAGGCATGATCACGAGGGAGGAGGAGGAATATACCCTCCCCTCAGTACCCTTCCCTCCTCCTCCTCAAGAGCTGCGCTCCAATTCGGCGTTACAGGGAGTTGTAAACGGCTTTCACATTTTTGTCAACGAAATAGCTGTTTAGTAAAGAAAGAAAGAAAGTCATGTCCAATGTACCGTCTTCCCAATTCATTTTATGTCCAAGATACTGTCTGACATACCGTCTAACATACCTCTCAGCAGTGCTAAGCCTCGCGCCCGCTTCGAAATTTTCGTTGGCGATAGCGTCGCTGGATTTTCACGTTGTCGCGCAAAAACTGCTGCAAACGCAAGCCGATACCATCAAGATTTCGTGGCGTAACCTCGGGCACGTAAAACACGGTGCAAAAAAGCAGAATAATTGTCACGAGAAACTATAGCATCGCGTTGCTAAGGCCAGCAGCCATGTTGAGCTTTTTTTTTTTTTTTCAAAAGGATCGCGATTGGTCCACAGAATCGTGACGTCATGAAAACAATTGGCTGGCGGTTCTCGGCGTAGGATTACATTTTCCTCTGAGAGGCATTTCCGGTTTTTTCTTAGCTTGCAACCGACTATAGTGGGCCATTTTTATTCTGACACGACGCTACGTCACTGTCGAGCTATAACAGTTCGTGGGAGCTACGCGATGACAGTCCAACCTTTCTTTGCCAAGTGTCACGTCAGTATCGAGTTGCAATCGTAAAAGATCGGCCCCGAAGCGCGTACCAAGGCGCGGACTATCAGAGCGAATCCAGCACTTCGATCAAACGCGCGCGTCCGCTCCGAGTGTGGACAGGTATTTACGCGACTCTTGCTGACACTCTCGTAGTTCAAACGTATCTTTTTTAAGATCGGCTCGCTCCTGCATTTCCGCGGCTGCCAAAAACGCCGCGGCGGTTTGTTTCTCTCTACGTCGCTTTGCAAACGATGACAAGGGACTTTTACCAACGATGACAGTTGTGTTGACCTCGTAGCGATCGAGTTCGTAGCAGTCAACGAAGCGTTTAAATCATGTTAGCGTCGATATATCACTGCACGGACACGAACTCCAGAGAGGTGGTGGTGGAAAGGCCGCCTGTGTTTATGAGAAACAGCTTGAACACGAAACATTTACACATAGACAGGAAATACACAAAACTGACTATCAACGAGTAGTTAGCCTGTGTTTGTTATTAAAAATCCACGTTCTCCGAACTATGCCGAGCTCTCCGATTGGTTGTTCGTGTTGCCGAAGACGCTGTCGCCATAGCAACAGCACCGGAAATCGTCATTTCTTCGTAAGAGGTCGTAACTTTCCTCCTCTCACCAATATACGGCTCTGCCTCTCACTTAAGAACGCGTTTGTGAATACCGTTTTCGCCTCATCTTACGATGATGGTAACTTTACGAGCTTCGTAGCTAAGTTGTCGTAGGTAAGAGGTTTTTTATTAATCTGGCCTCAGTTCAGAACGGAGCCATTTCGCGCTGCCACACCGCCAAACGGCGAAACCGCACGACAAACCTGCTCGCGAAGGCCTTCGGAACGCTCGGAACCGGTCGGACCCTCGACCGCAGCGCCGCCACGTACATCCGGGACCTTTCTACACTCGCTGCTCGTCGGCGTCTGTTCTCACTACACCTTTCTAGTATGCGCCGCCTTTTCCACCGCTTGGTGGCGTGCATGTCGACGGGTCATTTCTTGTTTCCGTACTTCATGAAATGCATTCGTTTCTTTTTTGATCTAAAATACTGAACAAAAACTAGTTTTATAAACAATCGAAACGGTTTGCGCCACTTATACTTTGCATTTCGACTAAAAAGAAGCTTTTAGCGGCTCTGACCAGTAGTAAGCCCAGGACCAAAGATTCCATATATCGCGCGCTTTTGGCACCACATTCCGGCCTGGTAGGTGGAGGAGGTTTCCGCGTCGTTGGGTTAAAATATGACGCACTGATATATAGTTACTCTCCCCGTGCCCGCTGGCTTGCCCGAACCCCAAGAGACGTGGAAACCACAAAAAAAGTAGAAGCTTAAATATGATTGCAGGGCCCCTTTAAGATAAATTCAGTTACAAAAAGTTACAAGCTAAAACAGCAATTTGTAGTAATTGAAAAAAGGCGGTCACCCGTGAAAATTAAAAGAGCAGAGCCCACGGGGGCCTGCGGAAAAGGCAAGGGGTCTTACATGACGAGGTGGTGACCGGCGGGGCCCAGAGGCGCGGGAAAGGCCCCCGGAAGAAAGAGGCGTCCGGTACGAATGGTGGCTGGTAACGCACTCATTTATGCAACGGTAAACAACATGGGGGATGAGATGCCGCGGGGCCATTGACCTAAAGGCTCAAGCCCGATGGTGGCTACTGGTGCCACCTGGCTACAGTAGATCTCTGCTGCAGTTCGCGGTGCTAACAGGTAGCATGGTAAAACTTAAATGAGAAAAACTAAAATACAACACAATTTTCACTAAAAACTTGCACGCACCTTGCGAGCGTACCCCATGTTCATCGGCGGTACAGCGTTCGGTGCGCGCTTCATTCACAAAAATGTTCCGAGCACAGTAGAGAGGAGGGCGTTGAGGAGACGTCTTTTTGGTTTACTGACGCAGCCCACTGCCGTTGAAGATCGGGGTCATGTGGAGAGCGATGGAGATTACAGCCGCATTTGCTTGATTCCGTGCAAGCTACATAGGTCCTCGGACAGTATTCGACGCTTTCTGTCGTTATTCGTGCACCCTATGGCCGAGCAATGATGTCCCGATGACCGGGGGATTTTCGTCATCCAAGCCCGTGGCTCTAATTGAGTTTGGGAGCTTAAAACAGAGAAGAAAGCGCGAACAAAGTTCGGGCAATGCGTACACTCAACCAGTGCTTAAAGCTTCCCGTAAGTTGAGGGGCCCTACAAGAAGGTAGGAGAGGGGTGGGGGCTTCTTACGAGATGTACTAGATGCATATAAAATAAACCCCATTGCAGACTCTACCCACGCTGTACCTGCAACACTCAAACTGCTAATCCCCAAATGTCACGTCCCTGTAAACAAGCTATTTTATTGCAAGAAATGATTTTGTTTTCACTAATGCTGGAGCTGTGAAGGAGGGTCTCAGACCATCCTTTAAAATCAGTGGGGATCCGATACCCCCTGAGACCCCCCAGACTTTAAGCCCTGCACCCAACACCGGCGAAGCTCCTGCGGAGATCCGATGTTACGACCTTGATTTCCTCCTGGAGGCTCTTCTTTGTGGAGCAGGTGGCGAAGACACGTCTGAAGAGTGCAGAGGCCACCAACGCTTTATGACTTGGGGGGTGGTAGGAATCAAACCCCAAGTATCTGCCTGTATGGGCTGGTTTCCTGTAAACAGAGAAGCTTCCACTCCTGGTCTCCAGTACATCCAGAAAGGGAAGGGAACCTTTGTCTTCGCGTTCGACCGTGAATTGTAGCGACCCATCCACCGAGCTCAGGTGCTTTAGAAGACGATCCACCTCGCTGGTTTTAACGACGCAGGAACAGTCGTCCACGTAACGTACGAACGTTCTGGGTTTAGGCTCGAAAGTGTCGAGAGCCTTGCGTTCGATGGCCTCTATGGTGTGGTGTGCCATTGTCACAGATATCCATGCTTACTGATTACCAGCTGAACGTTAGGAAAAGCGACGAAGAGATAAAGTCTGAAAATATATCTCCAACCAAAAAATGAAAGGCAACCCGACGTTTCAAAACCAACACGGTTTCTTCTTCAGGGGTGACTGAAGACGCGCGGACACAGCAGCAGCTCCCAACCTCTTCGTCTTCACAAAAAAGAAAAGAAAAGAAAGAAAGAGAAAAGAAAAAATTAAAAAAGAGAAGTTAGGAAATCGGAAAAATTGTAAAGTAACTTGTTAGTTATGAAGATGGTCATTTCTTCAACTTTTCCGTCAGGTCACGGAGGCCATGTGCGTACACAGAGGGCAGAGCGCCCAGCGACCTGTTTAGGTTTCCTGGGGTGTGCTGGATGTGCAACGATTCCAAGAAAAGTCTTCTTCGAAAATTGGGCTCTGTCTCCACCACGTGCGCGTTCGCGAAGTCAATGCGATGGTCTAGGGTATCGCAATGTTCGGCGATGGCGCTGCGCTCACTGTCAAACTTCCGCACGTCGTTCTTGTGTTGGCGGATACGCTCGGGAAAGTTCTTCGTCTCGCCGATGTAGGTTGCGGGGCACTCTGCGCAAGGAATGGTGTAAACCACGCCCTGTGCTTTTTCCTTTGGTGGACGGTCTTTCGGTCTTGGCATAAACCTTCCCAGTGTGGACGTGGGCTTGTGGGCCACCAGAATACCTTGCTTTCCCAGTACTCGTGCGAGCGCTTCGCTGGTTCCCTTTACGTAGGGAACGCTTATGCGCGCGACTCGATGGGGCTGTCGTTCTTCTACTGGCATCTGGTTTTGTCTGGCGAGACCTTGCCGTCGGGCGATGCGCTCAATAAAGCTGCTAGAGTAACCATTTTTCTTTAGGTCTCCAATTGTGGTCTTCTTCTCCTTCTTTCTATCGGTTTCCGACGAGATAGTCGTTGCCCTACGCAGCAGGGTCGAAACCACTGAGGCCTTATGACTCGTTGGATGGTTGGAGACAAAATCGAGGTAGCGTCCGGTGTGTGTTGGTTTTCGGTACACCGCAAACGTCAGATCTTGTCCTCGTCGGTTACCCAGCACATCAAGGAACGGCAAGGTGCCATCCGTCTCATATTCTACGGTAAATTTAATGGCCGGCTCGATAGAGTTGAGGTGCGCCAAAAAATTATTCACGTCCCGTTCCTTGAGAATGCAGAAGCAATCATCTACATAGCGCATGAATACTTTGGGGCTGTTGGGAAAAGACTTCAGCGCTTTTTGCTCGATTGCCTCCATCGTGAGGTTCGCCGTTGTGACCGAGATGGCCGCACCCATTGCAGTGCCACTGACCTGTTTGAAAAGCTCCCCTTTGAAGGTGAAGTATGTGCTGCCGAGACAAAACTCGAGCAGACGGCACAGCTCCTCCACAGTGAGGTTGGTTCTTGTGGTCAAGGAGCTGTCTTTTTCGAGGGCTTCGCGGGCTGCAGCAACTGCAAGGGGAACTGGGACACTGGTGAAGAGGGACACCACGTCGAAGGACACCATGGTGTCACCATCGCTGAGATGTATTTGCGAGGCGCGTTCCACGAAGTGGCCAGCATTTTCTACATGGGTCGATGTGTTTCCGACAAGGGGAGCCAAAGTCCGGTGAAGATAACTGGATAGCGCCCGAAGCGGTGACGTTGTAAAGTCCCCAATAGGTCGTAGAGGCACGTTGGGTTTGTGGATCTTCGGAAGGCCGTAAAAACCTGGAGCGGAGCCATTCCTGCAAATAAGTTGCAAGTAAAGGCTCTTTGACTGAGGGTATTTCTTGAAAATCTCTTCCAGGATTTTGTTCAAGTTCCTCTGAACCTGTGGCGTCGGATCTTTCTTGAGCTTTACATAAGCATGGCTTCCAAGAAGATCCCGTACCTTTTCCTTGTATACCTCTCGATCCAGGACGACGGTCGACCTCCCTTTGTCCGCCAGCAGAAGCACGATCTCCGTATCTTCACGAAGTTTCCGAAGCGCTGTAACTTCTTCGGCCGGCAGGTTGAGTCGTTGCCGTTGTGGGAGCTTGGAAAGGATGCCCACCGCTTTAGCCGCACTCCATCCCGGATGCTAGGGTCTAAGCGCATAATTCCGTCCTCCACAGCCGCGACCATTTTTGGAAGAGGTGGCCGTTGCGTGGTCATGTTGAATCCGTGGCCTTTTGCCAAGACCGCAATCTCGCATGGCGAGAGCTGACGAGAGGAGAGGTTCTTGACAAAGTTTGCGTCATTGGTGCCTCGAATTGAACGGTCCGATCTTGTTAGCCTTGAAATCTTCTCTTTCTGAAAAGTCCGTCGTTTATCCAAAGCAGTAGATGCGACACTTGTGGCAAAAGCCTCAAAGCCGGAAACACGTCCGGGATGCGGTGCTCGAGTTGCCGGCGTGCGAATAAGAGGTCCAGTTCTTTTCTTCTTAGCGTGGCCTGGCAATCGTGAATTCTGGCGCTTACCAATCGTTTCTCTGCCTGCGCCACCATCTTGTGCCCTTCCTCTGTGTGGACAAGGCGCTTGAGACGGAGGCTTCGGGGAACAAGGTTCATATCCCGGCAGGACCTCGTGAAGTCGAGATGAGACTTGTAGGCTGAAATGCTGCGGGTTACGTTGACAAACCGCTTCGCTAGCTGTGCTGTTTCCGGTCCGAAGCCTTTACTTGCAACTTATTTGCAGGAATGGCTCCGCTCCAGGTTTTTACGGCCTTCCAAAGATCCACAAACCCAACGTGCCTCTACGACCTATTGTGGACTTTACAACGTCACCGCTTCGGGCGCTATCCAGTTATCTTCACCGGACTTTGGCTCCCCTTGTCGGAAACACGTCGACCCATGTAGAAAATGCTGGCCACTTCGTGGAACGCGCCTCGCAAATACATCTCAGCGATGGTGACACCATGGTGTCTTTCGACGTGGTGTCCCTCTTCACCAGTGTCCCAGTTCCCCTTGCAGTTGCTGCAGCCCGCGAAGCCCTCGAAAAAGACAGCTCCTTGACCACAAGAACCAACCTCACTGTGGAGGAGCTGTGCCGTCTGCTCGAGTTTTGTCTCGGCAGCACATACTTCACCTTCAAAGGGGAGCTTTTCAAACAGGTCAGTGGCACTGCAATGGGTGCGGCCATCTCGGTCACAACGGCGAACCTCACGATGGAGGCAATCGAGCAAAAAGCGCTGAAGTCTTTTCCCAACAGCCCCAAAGTATTCATGCGCTATGTAGATGATTGCTTCTGCATTCTCAAGGAACGGGACGTGAATAATTTTTTGGCGCACCTCAACTCTATCGAGCCGGCCATTAAATTTACCGTAGAATATGAGACGGATGGCACCTTGCCGTTCCTTGATGTGCTGGTGAACCGACGAGGACAAGATCTGACGTTTGCGGTGTACCGAAAACCAACACACACCGGACGCTACCTCGATTTTGTCTCCAACCATCCAACGAGTCATAAGGCCTCAGTGGTTTCGACCCTGCTGCGTAGGGCAACGACTATCTGCTCGTCGGAAACCGATAGAAAGAAGGAGAAGAAGACCATAATTGAAGACCTAAAGAAAAATGGTTACTCTAGCAGCTTTATTGAGCGCATCGCCCGACGGCAAGGTCTCGCCAGACAAAACCAGATGCCAGTAGAAGAACGACAGCCCCATCGAGTCGCGCGCATAAGCGTTCCCTACGTAAAGGGAACCAGCGAAGCGCTCGCACGAGTACTGGGAAAGCAAGGTATTCTGGTGGCCCACAAGCCCACGTCCACACTGGGAAGGTTTATGCCAAGACCGAAAGACCGTCCACCAAAGGAAAAAGCACAGGGCGCGGTTTACACCATTCCTTGCGCAGAGTGCCCCGCAACCTACATCGGCGAGACGAAGAACTTTCCCGAGCGTATCCGCCAACACAAGAACGACGTGCGGAAGTTTGACAGTGAGCGCAGCGCCATCGCCGAACATTGCGATACCCTAGACCATCGCATTGACTTCGCGAACGCGCACGTGGTGGAGACAGAGCCCAATTTTCGAAGAAGACTTTTCTTGGAATCGTGGCACATCCAGCACACCCCAGAAACCTAAACAGGTCGCTGGGCGCTCTGCCCTCTGTGTACGCACATGGCCTCCGTGACCTGACGGAAAAGCTGAAGAGATGACCATCTTCATAACTAACAAGTTACTTTACAATTTTTCCGATTTCCTAACTTCTCTTTTTTATTTTTTTATTTTCTCTTTCTTTCTTTTCTTTTCTTTTTTTGAAGACGAAGAGGTTGGGAGCTGCTGCTGTGTCCGCGCGCCTTCAGTCACCCCTGAAGAAGAAACCGTGTTGGTTTTGAAACGTCGGGTTGCCTTTCATTTTTTGGTCGGAGATATATTTTCAGACTTTAACTCTCACCCAACCAGGCAGATATCTGTCGAATATGTTTACTTTCCAGCGACGAAGAGAGAAAGAAACACACTGCTGGACTATCAACCCTTTTAATAAACTTCCTTTTCCTCAACCCAATCCTAAAAGAGTAGCTTCTTCTTCTTCAGTCAGAGCTTGGACAGAAACTTCCTTTTTCTCCTCACGAACCGTGGAGTTCTCCTCTTCTTCGACTTTCCCCATCCTTAAAAGGGTAGCTTCTTCTTCTTCAGTCAGAGCTTAGACAGAAACTTCATTTTTCTCCTCACGATCCGTGGAGTTTTCCTCTTCTTCGACTTTAAGATCTTGAAAACCTTCCTTCTTTTTGTCTTTTATACTTCTGGTTGTGTCACCCTCGTATTACTCGGTCGGATCTTGGAGTCACAAGGTCCCAACTTGGTTCATCCGAGGTGCCGCTCTCCTCAGATACATTTTTTTCTGTGGGCAAGAGCGCAATGGAGGCAACACTCACGCATTCACCCTCTTCCTCCTCAATGGCCAACGCCTCAAGGAGGCGTACGTTGGCCATTGAGGAGCTGCTTTCGGTGTTTTGCTAAGACGGTGACGCTTGTGAAATCAGGGGCACATTTGCAGGCCCGACAATGTGCCGAAAGGTGGCCCGCCGACGTTAGTGAGGTCACAGAGGCTGCATGTTTTCTGGTGCGGTCAGCTGGTAATCAGTAAGCATGGATAACCAACCGGCTCAGCTACAGGCCGTCACAGATATGGCTGCCCCCATAACTGTGCCGCTGGTTTGCTTGTAATACTTCCCGCTAAATGAGAAGTATGTGCTGTTCAGGCAGAGCTCTAGTAGTCGGCAGATGTCGTCAACCGACAGGCACGTTCTCTCCGGGAGTTTTTCGTCTGCCGAGAGAGCACTTCTTGCAACAGATACCGCCGATGGCACTGGGATGCTGGTGAACAAAAACACCACGTCAAGAGAGACGAGGCTCTCGTCGTCATGTAGCTCTAAATTGGAAACAAGCTCCATAAAGTGACTAGAGTTCTGCACGTACGTTGGAGTCTTTCCGGTGAGGGATGAGAGAAGCCTGTGGAGGTAGTTGGAGACGGCGCGAAAAGGTGACGTTGTGAAGTCCACAGTAGGTCGAAGTGGTACACCGGCCTTGTGTATCTTGGGGAGACCGTAAAACGCCGGGATGGATCCGTTCCTGCAGACGAGCCTCATGTAAATGTTGCGGAAGTCAGGGTATTTCTGGAAGATGATTGCCAGTGTTTTGTTGAGCGTTTCTTGCACTATTCTTGCGGGATCTCTTGGCAAGGAAGTGTAGGCACTGCTGCCAAGGAGCTCAAGCAGCTTTTGGTCGTACTTCTCTTTGCCCATGACGACAGTGGCGTTTCCCTTGTCTGCCCGCAACACTACACTGTTAGCAAGTCCCGTGTATTTGGTGAATATTTGGGGTGAAAAACACGCTATTTACACAAATTACCATAAATTTACACGTTGAGTAACGGATAATTCGTTCAAAAATCATGCGAGGTTGTAAAAAACGTGTTTTCGTTCGGTCATACACGCATAACCGTGTAGCCGACCTCGAAAACACGCACCACTGCCGGCGACGACCGCAGCATTGCCGGCTACCGAAGCACCGGAACGCTTGGGGACACACCTAGAAAGGACCGTGGAGTCAAATTCCGCGGAAAGGAACATGTCTCGGAGACAGATAAGCACCAAAAGCAATTACGCCATGTCGCGAGACGGGGCGAACCCCGCGCTTACCGTGCGTGCTGGCTGCCATTGTTTGTGGTCGACAATGGCAATGCGGCTTCCCTTATGTCGCCCTTGTTTGTATTTATATTAGGGGTCTTGATAATTGTTTCTCACACACCAAAAATAAAGTTAGGCGTATAATCACTCGTTCTAAACAGTTACAATGGCTATAAAAAGCGTGCCCTTGATCTGAACACGCGACATTGCAGTTGGTTTCGTTTTGGCTTCAACCCTTCCAACTGCAAGCGAAGGTGCCGCCGCTTCCCATGCATCCTCCTCAGAATTTACGGCGCTCCGTGGTGTCCAGTGTTGCTGCATCTGTAGGTCATCTTTAAGTTAGAGCTGACAGAGAAAATTTGGCCACGGCGTAACGCCGATGTAAGCTGGAAGCTAGAACCGGTTTGCTTTCGTTGTTTTTTATTTGGTCGGAGAAAATTTGGCAACAACGCACGTTTCACATGGCGCCGGTATTCTTTTGGTTGGGCAAGAAGGTTGGAAGGTGCTCGGTTTGCGAGCACATGTAGCGAAGACGTGACCGGAGACGTGCCCCTGTGATGTTCCCGGACGACGGAAAGCATCATTCGCAATCGTCGTGTGTGCTTGGAAAGCGAAGGGTGTCACCGGGTCCACGAGTGCGCAACCACAAGCCAAGGGTCACGACAGCGCTGCGTTTGCTTCGGCGATCTCGTTCTGTTTGGTGCAACGCGGCGATGCGACAAAGAGCTGAAGTGTCCGTGGTGTGTGGTGCGGTGCTTGGAGGTAGAAAGCCACACTAACACGGAGCGCGAATTGGTTGCTGTGGGTTTAGTCCGTCGTAATCAGCTGATCCGGTCCAGCTGGTCCGGGAGGACGCAGCGAGCGTTTTTAAAAGTAAATCTTCCCTCGTTCTGTTTCAAAATGTGGAAGTATACCGACGCATACCGTGAGTACAAAACTGTGGACGTTTTCAACAAAATTACGTCGTTTAAATTGAACAATGGACTCCGGATTGTTGTCCTAGATCTGCCGTTTTTATGCTTCGTGTTGGACTGCGTTTGCACAGCGACGCACACAGCTCGAGTAGATGACTCGGTCCTGCAAACGACCGGTAACAGAATTTCATGGAAACTTAAGTCACCACTGATATTTTCCTTTAAATCTCGTGCGAGTTTGTTGCGCTCATCATGCGGTGTGAATAAATTGGGGCAAGATTTCCTACCTGCCCACAGATGCATGAACTGAGACCATTTTTTGCGTGGTGAACATAGTGCTTTTTCTTTGTTTTGGAAAGGCGCTGGTGCATTTACTATGGTACAATCACTTGAGAGTTGAGAAATTGGAGAGAGCGAGCAAGCTTTCCCAGCTTTGTCTGTTTTCTATGGCACTGCCCTGTTTCAGTTTCAGTAGGCATATCTAAAAGCGGGTACAAACTGCTCTAAAGCAGGTAAAAAACAGAAGAAGCTTAGGACGGTGCGGACTCCGTGTTTCGCGCTTTTCGTAAGGTGACTGGGTAAATGCTTTTGCGAGGTATGCCGAGTATGCAAGCGATTTTGTTATGCCTGTCGTTTGCGTCTCTCCAGTAAAACGAATAAGATGATCTACAAAGGCGCAATCACAAGCCAAGATTTACAATAGCAGTGCGTTTGCTTCGGTGGTCCGTGTAGTTGTATTTTACTCTGCTCTCTGCAACACCGTGCCATGACGAAGAGCTGGAACGGTCACGGTTTGTGCTGGCCTCCCCGTTGACAGAAACCCGCATCGCCCGCGTCGGCACCGAGTGCGCTTGGGCTGTTGATGCTCACAAGCCACGAATGCTTTCATCCGTGGCTTGTCGCCAGCTGATCCTGCTGCTAAACGGTGAGGAAGCGGCGAGAGTGACCTCTGAAGTGAATGTAGATCCTCGTTCATTCAGTTATCCGGTGTCAAAGTGTGGAAGATGTCCAACGTGTACTGAGGGCGGGAACTACGAGCGTTTTGCCTTGCTTTTATAACCGAAACCAGAACAACGAGATAACTGCCTTGCGTACTCTAAAATGACGGAAGCAAAACGTTTCAACAGGTCGAATACGTCACCGGGGATGTAGGCGAGACGGTGCACACTGTTTAAACGCTTGCAGTATCCACGAGTGGTACCAGGAAAGCGACGTCAGCAGAGAAGGAGCTCGCCATTCAGCATAATGCAGAGCTACGGGCCCGTGTATATTCAAAGTTCGGAATGGTAACAGCGTGGCAGTGTAAAAAAAAAAAAAAAAAAAAAAAAAGACGCATTAGCGCCCTACACCAGTGATCACGAATAACACCGGTCACGAACTCCCGAGCCCCACCGCTCCACTCAACACCGACACGACAGACGACAACAAACTGCATCAACACGACCCAAAAGTGAAGGCGTCTGCTCCTGTACTGCAACTAGCGGAAGTGAAGTGTTGAGCACATGTCCTTCACAAGAATATATAAAAAAATGCTTTGCGCAAGCATCATTTCCGTTTATTATTAATTATATAATGATAAAATCTTAATAATTAAAAAAAATCTGATTCAAGCTAGTCGGACTGCTCATAACACTGGTCTAGCATAAAAATAACAAAAATTTGAATTTCTTCATGACCGGTTTAGGATTTATTGTCAATACATCGTTATCTTTCGCAACGGACTAACATTATAGATTTTGCCTCCATACTTTACAAATGCAAAGAGTTCTTACATACGGCTGTCCATTGCGCCGTGTTTTGTGTCTTCTTCTATAAATCTGTAACGGTCAGCGACTAAATAGCTCACCCGCACATGCCAAGCTTATATACGCCGCGGAGAGAAAAGCATGTTAAGTAGGAAGTGTCGGGCGCAGTGTCGGGTGTTGTGTTTGTGTATATGTCGGTGATGTGTAATGCGTGGTATTGGTGCTGTGCGTGATGTATGTAGGGGTTGTGTCTACTTGTGATCGGTCGTAGGCTCGTAGCATATTAACAAACTTTTTTTATAGACTGCTAGAAATCCCGCTAGGTGGCGGAAGTTACCGCCCGATTTCAAATAGTTTGCTCGAGTTATTTGTCCATTTAAGTTCGCTTTTCTGTCTAGCGGCTCGATCGTAGCTACCGTAGCTACTGACGCCGCCGACCGCCGACGACGCACGTACGTATTTTTGCGCGTAGCTACGTCCGCCGCTTGGAGACTGTTTAGTGTGTATAAAAGACATCGAAGGAGAACAAACGCCGTCCTGTGTGCTTTCAATTCAGCCGAAAGGCGCGCGGCTTGCTGGGCTCGTCCCTCGCCTGTTCTCGGATGCTGGCCGCCATGTTTTATGAGCACGCTCAGCCAACACGCTGAACCGTGCTTAGCGGAAGAAAAACACGGTGTATCGTGTTAAGTTTACACAGCACCTCATGTGTAGACGAAAAACACAGATGGCTGCGTGTAAAACGAACACGTTTCGACGTGTCCGCTATGGGACAACGGTTTACACGTCTGGGCGTGTTATTTTTGCTAACAGTGTACGATGTCTTTGTCTTCCTTGAGGCGACGCAACGCCTGGCTTTCCTCTGCCGAAATGTTGAGAGGTTTTCGCTGAACAGCCTGAGATACGACGCCGATTGTTTTCAAACGAACCTCCTCGCGAGTAGGCGGGTCCAACCCACGAAGGCCGTCTTCGATGGACGCAACCGAAGCGGGGAGGGGAAGCTTGCAAGTGGTTAAGTTAAAATCCCGGCCTCTTGCCAGCACCGATGTCTCTGAAAGGGAGAGCTTTCTTGACGAAAGATCGCACACGAACCTTGTGTCGACTCCGCGGAGGGTGGAGGCTGAGTTGTCCGGCTGAACTGCAGCCAGCTTCTTTGCATGCCCCTGTTCTTTGGTCCGAGAGCACGTGGAAGCGGTGTCCCTGGCCAAAGCATCCAGGGCCTGGAACTACTCAGGTACTCGATGTTCCAGCTGTCGTCACATGAAGAAGAGTTCCATGTCTTTCCTTTTGATGGTGTCGTGGCATTCGTGGATCCGGGCACACAAAAGACGGCGTTCTGCCTGGTCGGTGACGCGATGTCCCTCAGCGGTGTGTATGAGGCTTGAATGTGGTGCAGGAAGACGTAAGATGTACATACCGCTTTGCAAGCTGACACGTGTCTGGACCGTAGTCATCGAAAATCGACTTGAAAGTAAGCCTAACCAGGCAGAAGGCTGCCGAACGTTTACCTTCAAGTTTATTTCCGAAGCCAGCTTCTGCCCTCAGGCAGAGACACTTGCGTTTCAAAAGCAGTTACTCAGTCTTCTCGTCGTCAGCACTGCGATGTTAAACGTCAACCGCACGTCACAGAGGAACGGTAAACCAAATCGCGAAACCAAAAGCCGCTCTCTAAAGAACAATCTCGAAGCCGCTGTTGCATGGTAACCAGAAATTATCGCGTAACGTGAAAGAAAGTTAAATCGCTTGCCACCAGATGGCAGGACGAAGCAGAGTAAAACTGCAAGTATCTAGGCTAGGCGGCGCTATGTACCGCTCAACTCATGTTCTACAAACAATATTTTCATTTGCTCACGCCACCATTGCGCTTCGGGATCGTCGGGAACCTTTATTATACACACATGTACACACATTACGCATACTGCAAGCATCAGCTGAACATATACATTGAACGCATAGCTCTGCGTTTCCGTCTTTTAAACTGGTCGTTTTGAACGTACGGAATTTCTCGGTGACTGCCTAAGCAATAAAAAATATTCACAGCATGTTGATTTTTTTTCCAGCCATGTCATACCCCTTGGAGTATTTTGAACGGCCCAGGGGTGAATCTCCTAGTAAAAAGTAAACGCTCATGCCGTAATTATTGAAAGCCAATAAATCAAGCCGCTCCAATGCGGTTCAAAGCCATGTGTTTGCTTCCCCGCGCGGCACGTCGTAGCTAGTATTTCTATTGTAGTGTTTGTTTTTCTCTTTATGCTGTTCGTGTACGGCTGCAATTCACGGGAAGAGAAATCGCTCTTCGATCACCTTTAATGCAGTCAAAGTCGCGACTTGCGGCAGGTGTTAAGTGTACAGAGCGCCGTGGCGAGCTCGAAAACTTCTAACGCTCATCCCAGCGCACCACTTGCAGGGCAGTTTCTCCGGGAACCGTAGTATATTTAAACAACAAAATAAAGGATAGTTTTTTTTTCTTTTTAGACTTTACCTACCATCCTTCCTTAATACTGCAATTCCAAGCTGTAAATATACGTACTTTCCGTCATATTTTCATGCTGTTCAGTCCTTTCCCCAGAGCGCAACCGCTCTCGGGGAGGAGACAACCGAAAGTCACATGGGCCACTGTACGATAGGAGCTACTGTTCAGACCAGCGCTCCAACATGGCTATCCGCACGTCGATCGATTGCACCTAATCCCTCAAGTGGTCTTAAACTCTTTAACGTAAATCAGAATGTCAACCTGCGACACCCCGCCCCCTCCGATCACGGCCCGACCGGCGGCATCAATGCTGGACGGTTAACGTCATTTCATCTTGTTACATTACTGATACGCGAACATACGGTCACATCGACGATAATTCCAGTTTTCTGTTCACAACGCACAACACTGCCATCGAGATGTTGCTACTATGTTGCTGACACACAGAAATACAGAACCACGTTGACTGCCGGTTGGCACTCGGCATCGGAAAACAGAACCCAGCTCAGCACAGAAGGCACGCAGGCACCCGGCATCAACCTGCCGGTTTTGAACGCAGTTTCCGCGATTCCCATAACGTCGTCAAAGTCTACACATCCACAGTGGACACATCCACAGTGGACACATCCACTGTGGACACATCGTTCAGCGTGGTCCCGGTGGTTCCACGTGGGTTCTGCAATCCGGAGGTGACCATCGTAGCCCAGTGTACTAGCGCTGCTGGCACTTCTCCGGAACTTCGCTGCAGCTTCGTTTGCTTGCTTAATAAAATTAGGGGTAAAAACGCCAGTGCAACCGAAGTGTTCTGCACGTTTGGACGGGGAGACGGAATTACAGGCGACCTTCGCTGCCGCTCAAGTTCAGTCAACTCAACAACATTTGTTAAACAACGTGCGCGACGTGCTCGAAATACGAAACCGAAAGAAGATGAGTCGGGAGGGCGGAAGCTTTCTCCCGTTTGCCTGGAGAAGGAGAAAAACATCTCGTTCATCCTTTCTTCTCGTGTCCGCTTGGGGGCGCGTCAATAGAAAGGAGGAAAATGCGCCGTTGCTACCTTTTTCCTCCATTTTTTTTTTTAGAGTGTACAGTTGACAGAAGATGCGGTGCTAGTGTTTATTGGGTATGTCGGGATCGTACTATCTGCAAGGCAAAGATAACTCCTGACGAGTTCATTAGTGTTGTAATGACCGTCACTGGGACTCATACTCATGCTGGGGAATCAACTGAGACCAACATAAGGATAGTTCGTCAAAGCATAAAGAGAAAAGCAGGTAAGGTATTTTGTAGTTTTGTATTTTGTGAAGTGGCAGTGTACTTTCTAAGCTGTTTTTCTGTGCGCTATTTTATTGCAGAGAATAGAAGCGACCTACCATTGGATCCTACTTAATGCCGCCGCTACTGTCAGTGATGAGCATATGGATTACCAGGTGCCTTCGCCAAGCACTCTGAAATGTAACATTCGAAAGCAAAGACAAGCACGCCAAAATCCACACGTTCTCTCAAAACTGGGAGATGTCATACTTCTACCAGACGAGTACACGCTAATTCAAGTCTTTGTATCATAAATTCCAATTGAACAACCCAGTTCATCCATTTAGAGGAATCCGTTTTATATCTCTTCCAGGTATAGGGAATACACGACGAGCCATTTCTTGCTCATGACAGCGGTCCTGGAGACAAGGAGCGTCTTCTGGTTTTCGGCACACCGAAATATTCTGAGGGACTTTTTATACAAGGGCATGGTTAATTGACGGGACTTTCAAGGTGACGCCGTCGCTATTCTGGCAGGTGTACACGGTGCATGGGCTGTACCATGGTGCTCTGATACCGTTTCTGTACGCTTTGCTTTCGAACAAGAAGGAGGAAATCTAGTGGCGGTAAGCTTCATTGTGCATATTGCATGGTTCGAGTTTTCGCATGTCGCAAACTATAGCATCACTTCCATCTCGTTTTCATACTTTTTTCGGTGCTCTCCGGCTTCATGTCAAGTGTGGAAGTGGAGGTAACCTACAGCGACTTCGAGGCGGCAGAGGCCGCAGCGAGTCGCAGGCATTTCTCTCAAGCTTTGGGTTCAAGGATTTTTCTTTCATCTGTGCCAGTCGGTGTTCCGGAAGCTGTGTAAGTTGGGCATGCTAGCGCGCTACTCCCAAGACGAATATTTTTCTGTTCAGGCAATTACGTCCTATTCTCTAAGCTTGAAAGCAAGCCATAATTTAATACTTTATTTGACTTACCATGTCATGAAGCCTCTCAGAAAAATCCGTTCCTCTTTTGGAACGTCATATTCTGTAGCATGTTTTCAAAAACTCATAGTGCTACCGAGCCCGATCTCCAGAAAAAACTTTAAACTTTAATTTTTCATTAGTTTATTAGCCGTTCTACGCGTCCACATTACTTATTTAATTTAATCAGTACGGTTCGTTCATCTGCACATTTGCATGATCTTATAGCATACATCTGGCGCATAAACAACCTTTCGTCGCGTGCTAAAAAAAAAAAGAAGGTTAAAAAATACATATTATAACAGAAAGCAAAGGTGCATGTCAAGCCAATACAATATTCCATTGACGTATATGCCAATAGGTACTGTCGTTTCTAGATGCCTCCCAACCTCTGGGCCTTCCTAAGGTGTCTGAAGGATGAAAAGGCACTATAAGGGGAACTGATGGTGGCCCAGCTAGACGCGGGATAATCGGCGCCGCGTCTCGCACAGAAATGTAAAGATTTGAATGAACGCATATCTAGAGGAGCACTTCACCGGATCTCTTCTCTGCATGCTTCGAAATATTGGTAGAAATATCCGGTTTTGAGTTCCATGCTGTAATAGCCCGTGCAAGCTCAATATATAATTGCATTTGTCATTTGTACTTTCTAAATCATGTCGGGGCATCTCGTTATATTTATTTAAATTTCAGCGCCATGTTGTCATTACAGCTGCCAACATTAAATATTTCACAGTAATAAACGGAAGTAAATTCGTAGTTCTGCAGTTCAACTCCACGCCGTGACGTGTGTGTTCCTTGTGACGATTATTCCGGCGTGACGACAATTCCTCGTACGAGATGTCCTGTGACGAGTTGGCCTCCTTGAAGAGTTCACCTATGATCAGTTGGCCTGTGACGCCTGGGCTTGTGATGATTTCTCCTAGACCGATTGCATATATACTTACAAGAGACCACGCGGTCAAACCCACAGTACAATGCCCTTATCATCAAGGACGACGGGAGAGGGTTCCGGGACCTACATCTGGGTGACCTGAGGAACACGGTGACTGCTGCGCTTGTACCCCAACCTAAATCTTTCCCTATCATTAAAAAAAATTAAGGTGTTGATGATAATGCAATTAATGCAATATATGCGAGCTGGACAAGAATGACGATGATAATGCATGGAGAAGGGGAACGAGGGGGACAAGGTGCAAACACAAATTTCCGAACACAGCTATAGGCGATTGGTGCACACAAACCTCCGAACACAGCCCTCCTAATTACAGTGTGGTACGCAATGATAGATCATCTAGAGGCGGTGGGGTTGCGTTATGTTTTAAAACTGGTTTAAACTATTCGGTTCTTCCGAACTTATCTAACACTGAGTCCTTGTGGTGTAAAGTTCGGCTAGCTAAGTTTCTTCTTGTTATCGGTGCTGTTTATAGAACTCCTGGCTCTTACCTGCAAGTTATCGAGACGTTTATGATTACATAAAAAAATATAATCTAGCTAATTCCAAACTCGTATTACTGGGTGATTTCAATTCGCCAGATATTAACTGGGAAACACTTGTGGTTGGTTCCCGAGAACGGGCCATCTGTGATGCTCTTGTAGACATGACTGTGTCATTTGGTCTAGATCAGATTGTAAAAACGCATACCAGAGACAATTCTATCATCGATCTTGTTTTTCTTAGTCATGGTGTTACACAATTGGGTTACGATTGCGAAGTAATTGAGGGAATTTCAGATCATGGAAACAATTTTAGCTACGCTCAATTTTCATATCAATCGTGTGAGTCCTGAAATCGTCACAGTCCTCGACTTCAACAGGGCTGATGATGCATCTATAATTGATGAGCAAAGTTTTTGTTTTGATTATTTTTATGCTATAAGTGCGAACTCTGATGTTGACACGATGCTTAATTATTTTAATTCTCCTAGATAAATGTATAAACCATTTTGTTCCGATTAAAAAAAAAATAAAAATCCGGCACAGCCTTGGATTACGAGAGATGTCTTGCAGTTAATGCGGAGAGTAAAAAGGCAACGCTCGTCGGAGACAGAATGCAACCCCTGCTGATGAGCTCTGTTTAAAAATCTAAAAACCACTTTGAAAGAAAAGACGTTGGCAGCTAAAACAAAATTTTTTAACATAACCATCTCTGAATTTATGACATCAAATCCTGCCAAACTCTGGAGGTCTATCCTTCCAAAATCTGACAAATTCCAAAGTTTTATTATCGAGGGTGAATGTGTTAACGAACCAGCGGTGATTGCCAACAAACTGTTTCAACGACTACTTTAGATCAGTTTTTAGTCATGCTAATGACGATATTTCTCACTTTACTTTTATTAGCATGTGCCCAGCCTTATCTGACGTTGAGATAAGTACACCTGGTATTCTTAATCTCCTTATAAAAATGGATTACAAAAAGAGCCCTGGTCGTGACGGGTTTCCCAATTCTTTTCTCCGCCGCTATTCACTTTGGACGTCCAAATACTTCTCTGTTATTTTCGAGAAATCAATCATCACTGCAACTATACCACGGCTATGGAAGTCAGCAAAAATATTCCCGTTATTCAAATCGGGTAACAAGCAGGTGGTTGCGAACTTTAGACCAATTTCACAAACTTCGTCTTCCTTCAAACTGCTTGAACATATAGTCCATAATCATATATCTGAGTACCTAGAGGCTATTTCAATTCTCTGCCCACAACAGCATGGTTTTCGCCGTGGCTACTCTACCTCTACCCAGCTTCTTGAGTTCACTCATGACATTGCTTTTTCTTTAGATAAAAGAAGACAACTATACGCCATCTTTATTGATCACTCTAAAGCCTTCGAAACAGTGCCACATTCTAAGCTATTTCAAAAACTGCAGACAATCATTAAAAACAAATCACTAATCAATTGGATTGCTGATTATTTGAAAGATAGATCTCAGTTCGTCTCCTATAATAATATTTATTCTAGCAACGTCCTGGTTAGTTCCGGCGTCCCACAAGGATCTGTCTTAGGACCCCTCTTATTTCTACTCTACATTAATGATGTCGTGAACCATCTTCCAGTTAAAATTCGCCTTTATGCCGATGATTGTGTTTCATATAATGAAATCAATTCAATACAGGATCAAAACATACTAAATAACTCATTCTCGCAATTTCTTAGTTGGAGCAAGAAGTGGTAAATGGAGATTAACTTCAATAAAATAGTGCTTATGTCATTCACCAACAAAAAAGATGCCGTCTGTTTTCAGTTATGGCATTGGTAATGTGATCGTGCGTCAGGTTTATGAATATAAGTACTTTGGAATTTTATTTACGCCATCGCTTAAATGGGACAGTCACATTAGTTCCATTTGTTCTCGTGCCCTACGAAAACTGGGATATGTTAAAAAACACTTTGAGATCTTCAACCAAAGAAGTTAAAATAACAGCTTATAAGACCTTAATTAGACCTATTTTGGAATATGGCTGTGTAGTCTGGGACCCGCATTTAAGGGTGACATGGCTGCTTGACAGAATAAAAACTAAGGCTATAAGATTTATTTGTAACCGCTATGACCACAAGCTTTCTCCACTTCATCCATGCTTAATGTAGGACTAGAATACTTGGCTTCTAGACGCAAAGTTGAACATCTTAAGCTCCTACATAAAGTAGCTAATAATAACAGTGTACTTAACCGTAATAGTTATATTGATTTTACTACTCAATCACGTACTCGTAATTCTCATCCCTTAAACGTTGTACCATATCAATGTCACCTTAATTGTTTTAAATTCTCTTTTTTTCCTAGAACTATTGAAAACTGGAACAGCATTGATGGTGCGACTCGTTCACTTGATTTTGATAAATTTTCGGATGCACTTTAGGTTGTTTTGTGCGTACTAGGGAGTGCATACTATTTATAACCCTCATATTTTACTTATTGATGTGATCCCTTCTATAACCCTTCTATTTTACTTATTGCTGTGTCTTTTTATGGTGTGTTGCATTACCTATGACGCTCTCTGTGTGTTTAAGTGCAATGTATATGTCATTCCCACTGTTGCAATGACCTTTTTTAAGGACGCAGTATATTGAAATAAATAAATAAAACAAGCATCGTCACTCGAACAGTTGCAGCTGGAAGCGGGAACGTTCTCCCATGAACGGATTATCTGTGTCTGCGTTTGTGCGCAGGGGAGTCAGGGTTTGCCAAGGGAGTATGCGCTGACGATGAGGCGACTATGGGAAGAGGCGCCAACCTGCGAGGTCATTCCAGTGGCGCCTCCCCAGGAACAACCAAACCGCTTGAGTCAGAACTCACTAAAGGCAGTCAACATGAAAACAACAACCTTCGGTTGCAGCTGGATGCGCTGCGCCTGCGTCCATTCCCGGATTAGGTCAATACCCGACCAAGGCTTGTTAAAGGGACACTGACCAAGGTATTTATGCTCGCCAAGGTTTTTATTTGTACATGACATATGAGAGCCCAACTACCTAGAAAAACAATTCGCGGCTCGAAATTCTGTTTCGTTTCGCCCGAAAACCGCCGATCGAAAACTGGCCGGTTTGAGTCACGCTCACTCTCTCCTCCGTGGTCACGAGCCGTTTTCTATGGTTTGGACACAACCACCAAATGTAATCAAAGTCGTTGGTCATCGAAGGCACACACACAATGTTAAAAATAGAAAATAAATATGATACCCATTTTTTTTTTGTGGCTTCTAAGAAACTGCAAAGATACGTTAATTGGAGAAAAAAAAACAAAAAAACACTGCACAGCCACGTGACTTTTGCCAACTCTCTCCTCCTCTATATTTCTTCTTCTTCCCCAGTCCGGTTTAGGCTTCGAACAGTTGTGTTTTCTTACTTTATTGAAAATATATGTAACGCTGTAGTAAAATTTTGACTGGGTAGACTTCTGACACCATATTAAATTCCCTGGCAAAAAAAAATTTTAGGGGATGTCAGTGTCCTTTTAAGCATCTCTTCCTGCGTTCGGGTGCGCCAGTGTTATGTTTTGGCTGCTCGTCGCCACCTTGACCCAAGGACGCCTGTCATGCAGTTTCTACGGCTGCCGAGTAGAAGTGCGTGGGACCGGAATGTGAGGGCGTCCCTTGTTTGGGAATGCCACTTCATCTGCCGGCGTCTTATTAATTTCTACGCTCAAACTTTCGTGATTAGCAACGTTAGCACTAGATATCGAAAGTAGTTAATAATTTGAGTAGACATTACCCGAAAAACGTAGTTAAATTAAACTACTAATTACCCAAATAAAATTGTAATTGAAAGTTACCTAGTTACTCGGAAAAGTATTTAAACAACAGTAGTTTGAGTAAAGTAGGTAAATTACGTCCAAGTCTGCCTTGGGGTCATTGTGTGACGAACTACCAGCGTGACGAATCATCCTATGACGAATGTTCTGCTGTGACGAACGGGCCTGTTACCAGTTGCCCTATGACGAATCTAGAGCCACTGTATAAAGCTACGCTTCATGTAGTGACACTAGACGAATCGACATGTGGCGATTCGTCATGGGGCATATGGAAGTTTGGGATTGCGGTATTATGTATGAGGTCAGAAATCCAGGCTGGTTTAGAGATACATCAAAGGAGTGTGGGTAGGTTGGCATTGGGGGCACATACACCAAATGAGGGAGTACAGGGGGATATAAGTTGGGCATCTTTCGAGAGTAGAGAAGCGATCAGTAAAGTAAAATTTGAACAAAGACTAGCTGAAATTGAGAATACGCGGTGGGCAGCGAAAGTGTACAAGTATCTATATATGAAAAGTATAAACGCTAAGTGGACAAACTGAACCCGCAAGCTGAGATCTAAATACATTCAACGAGAGGGGGTCGATCAGAGCATATCAATAGAAAAGGGAGTAAAGGAAAAAGAGAGGAAATTATGGGAAGAGAGAATGCAGGGGAAATCAGCTTTAACGATATACAGGGCACAAAATCAAGAAATAAAGAAGGAACAGGTGTATGATAATTCATTGGGGAGCTCATTACTGTTTCAAACTAGAACGGGGGTGCTAAGAACGAAAACATATAGGGCAAAATTCCAGGAAATGGACACTCTATGCAACATATGCAACCACGGAAGGGGAAAAACGTAATTTTGAGATGCACGGGGCTTCGTCCCACCCTCTGGGGGGGGGGGGGGGGGGGGGGGGGGGGGGGGGGGGGGGGGGATGACTACGGATTCGGAGGGGGCATTGGGATTTACAGACATGGATGGAAGAATGGATAGGGAAAGAATTGCGCTAAGAGGAGATTGGAAGGTTGATGGAAAAGATCTAGGTAGGGGTAAAAAAAAAATAGATAAAACTAAGCAATGGAATCTTCTTAAAAAGGGTGGGGGATGGGGGTTGTGTTATACCAAAATTTATACAAATTTAAAAAAAAAGGGTGATGAAATGTTAGGCTAGGCGGCGCAAGCTGCCGCCCGTTACAAATGGTATAGCTATTACCATCCATCCATCCATGGTGTCCGTATGACAGAGGTTATGATTATAATGCAAATAATGCAAAGGTGCAAGCGATTTGGACAAGAATGACTATAATAATCCCCGGAGAAAGGATTATTATTGTCTGTTTACATACTGAGGAACTTTTTGGCGTGACTTCCAAGTTGCATCGAGGCTTGGCTTAAGCAGTTTCCGATAGACTCTATCCTTATTGTTTCTTTAACGACTCTCTTTATATCATTTCGCTCTTTATGTAGAACATCCGTCCCTGACCGCAGTCCAATTGTTGCATTCCTGAATGTGCTATGCTATTTTTGAGTTCGACGGCTTTGTGCTTACGTTTCTTTTATGTTCTAATAACCTGTCGTTAACGGATCTCGAGGTTTGACCCACGTAGTTGAACCCTCATGCTAACGGTATCTCATACACCACACTCTCTACGGAAGGTTCCCGATGAGCCTTCTGGCAGCCGTAAAGGCTGCCAGTAGGGGGACGGGGGAAATCCCGGAGAAATCACTGGCCCTTGAGCTTTTCTCCGCATCCGCTCTAAAGCCGGTGAGCTTTTCTCCGCCGCCCCCGCGGGGGGGGGGGGGGGGGGGGGGCTAACATTTGTGGAGCGGAGACATATGCATACGGTGCATGGGCTGTGAATACAATAGGGATTTCTCTCAAGCATACTGGTTAGGGTTCATTCAACTCCCGTCACACCTGTTTCAGATGATCGGCGCGCTCCACGGATGCCACTCAGTTTGGGCAGCCCTCATAGCCGCCCGTGATGCATGACGGCGATGACGGGTCTGACCATTCCCAGCAGGTGGTGTGATAGAGCAAAGTTAGATATTTAGGAAAGTAGGGGAACAGACGAACCCGGCAGAGTGCCTTGTCATGTTGCATTACTTTCGTAATTTGCGCAGCTTTCCTCCGGATTTTTTTTTTCGTTTTTTTTTTAAAGCTGTATGTCACGTTTGATATACATTGTCAAACTTGTCGGTTACGTTTAAGTTTAACTAAGACGAGTTTGAAATGAGCACGCTGACATCAGCAGACGACATTCGGAAAATAACGACGGCTGTTGCGGTTCCAGACGCTGCGTTCGCGTATGCGTCTGTTCAGGAGACGCTTCGTTGCCATGGTGCCGGTGACCATAGCAGACTGACTTTATCAAGATCATCTGGTGGCCTAGTTGGCACTAGTTGGTACAACATAGTATGAATTAGATAGCGCAACACTACACGAAAAAGTATAAGAGGGAGGAAGGACAGAGCGCTCTGTCGTGTCGCCTTCTACTTTTCCATGTCGCTCTGTCTTGTCTCGTACTTTTCCGTGCCACCTCAAGAACGGTAGTAAAAAAAGTCCGAGCTTCCACCTTTATGTAGAGAATCAAGGTATATGTGGGTGAATTGTAGATTCGATATATGCTATATCTTATCAAGACGTACAAGTTCCAAACGCCAAAAACATGGCTTTTTGCTCCGACAACCAAATCTCATAAGAACTACTTGGCGCCGCGTATGAACAATGCGCCAAACTTGCTTTTTTTTTTTGAGGTGAAAACCGGTGTACTTCATAATCAACGAGGTAGAGGGGCTTAGAGTGATAAACCGGAAGTTCGGAAGTGGCACCCCCCCGGTTGCCGCCATATTTTACGCAAATGTGACCACTCGTTACGTGACCTCCCAAGAGCCGTGACGTCACAGGTAAGATGGCAGCGCCCAGAGCTGGCGGATGCGAGTTTGTTCGGTGCGCGGTAGCCGTGATGTGCAGCTGCTTTCCGACGACTTCGGGCTTCTTCGTGCTCGCTGACGCAGGTATAATGTGAAAATATGAAGGAATGAGACTTTATACCGTTTTTGCGCAAGATCGCTCTGGATCATCTGGATATTAACGCCTGTGAGACAGCATCAGCTCTGCTTCGCCGTCCCGGTGCTTGGATTCCGGGATGTGTCCGAGGATCGATAGAACTTTGAGTGCTTTTAACATGAAATTTTCGCATTCTCTTAGCTTTGTTTGAACGTTGAATTATCTAAGAATCTACGCGAAATGTATACGTCGCGTTAGGGCCTAAGGGAAGTTGTTTCAGCCCTCCGTCACCGAACAACCATAGCAACTTTTAGCGAGGAAGCTCCTGCGATTTTAACCTTTTGTGCTAATCCACGATTCTACATTCGATCGCTTTTCTTCCTTTTTTTTGTGTGTGTGTGTGAGTGCGAAGTGCACCCTTATTTTCAGCTACGAGGTTGGCGTTTTATTGAGTATGGGGAAGAATAAATCGTTGCAGGCACCTGCTTCAAAGCTATTCGACTTGCTATAAGAACAACTGTTTTGGTGCATGCATAGATTAACTGCGCATTTTTTCTGTTTTGTAGGATTTATTGCAGCTATACTCTTTTCCATCAAGAGTGAATTGTATTAGTCGGTCAATTATTTAATTGTTCTAATTACCTGGATAAGATGATTCATATTTGCGTTCATCCCTTGCCTGGAGAGCAGTCTTGTTGAAAAATGTTGACTACCATTCCTTTCGGTCTCTTCAATAGACTCTTTTTAAAAGTGTGGGCTGTCTATACTTCGCATCACCGTAACTTGGAAAAGGCCAACCGCCACAGCCCCTCGAGCCAATCAGAGAGACGGAGCGAAGGTGTGTGACAAATCTGTGCAGACGAGCACTCTGGTGATATGCTGTCATGTGCCTCTCTCCAATGTGTGTATTGACTCACCGAGACCGTAGCCTTTGCCGTCTGCCAAATTCTGATGAATCAAATTACAGTAGCTACTACTGTAATTACCCCAGGCTTTCATACTTTGGGTATTTGTTCGACAAGAATGTTATGTCCGCCATCCCTGTGAATTCGGCTCAGCACCTATTGGACTCGAATGCTGCATTGGCGTTCGACGTGAACTGGGGCCCATTCGTGTGCTTTGCGCCGAAAAAAAATGGTGACGGTTGTGTTGCTTGATAAGGTTCTGCAAAGGGTCTATTGTGTCATACATATAGGAAGTGTCATGCTATATAACAATGCATCAACACATACTATTAAACTATATGCTCAGAGGTGTGTTTGTTTTTCCAATTAACAAGTTACAGCAGTGTGCTTTAATGCTATTATCATGTGTGTAGTTTTAAGTATCCTCTCTGCAATGCCTACGACGGCCCCTGGAAGGAATAAATTAATAAATAACATTTTCACATCACTGGAGTTGGTTTTCGGATGCACCACATGTTCAGGAAAGGTTGATTGAGTGCAGCCCCTTGCAAGAAGTCTGCCAGTCTGGTATGACCCCTTAATTAATATTGAAGGGTCAGAGAAGCGAGTGTCCTCGTAAGGTCCAGAGCGTGCAATGGACACAATTCTCGGTGTGTAGACTCTCAAGGCATGAAGGCAAGCGGAAATATGTTTATCTGGTTAGTGTATCAAATATGTTTATTTCCACTTGATTACAAAATTATTGATTCTTAGTAAATGGTTCCATAACGAGTTCTTTCTGCGACAGTCTCGTGTCAGGCGTTCAGTCGTAGTACCTGTGGACCTTGTTGTCGGATGACGCTCCTGGCACGTCGGTGTTCAGTTTGGTCGAGTGGCAACTTTGACCGACTGATGCTGTCTTGTAATCATACGTCATGTGCACTGAAGCTGCAGGGCTGGCTTCTAATCCGAAAATTTTCCTGGTAGTTTTCGGTATCAATGTAGCAAGTTCGGGCATGTATTGCTTACGTGGCTGTGCCTTTTGCTGTACCGTTGACTTGAAAGCTGGCAACAATTTTTGTTTGCTATCCAAGTCTGGTGATGCTTGCAGTTCACTTTTGAGAGCAACCAACCATTCTATTCCTTCAAGTCACTCAGGGGCATTCTCCCTCAAAGTTGGAAATTGTGTGCTTCGTGGAGTGGACACAGAAAATTGGTGTCAGCAAATTTTTAGGTATTGTACTTGGACGACAACGACCACCAAATCCACTGTCACTGCATCGCCGCTCACCTGCATTGTAGTGTTGAGGTGATGGACATGAGGAGCTTTGGGGTAATCAGGGATTCAGAATCTTCGATTCAGCACCTTCGGCATCAGGGACAAAGGTCGCCGAAGGTAATCCTTAATTTCCCGTGGTCGCTCCTCGAGACGTAATCGAGGGTCGTTTGGCACGAACCCTCGCCGACCAATTCATTGGTACGGGCTGCTTTGGTAGACATGGTAGGCTTCATGCAGTGGTAGCAAAGTGGTTTTCGGTCGCACATTCGCATCACCTACGTTTTCCTCGGTGTACTTTGTTGAGCACAGTCCTACACACAATGTCGGGAATGCTTCAGCGTTAGAGTGTCTCATTGAATTGGCATTGAATACTAAGGGGCAGCCGGTGGCGGTCGTCGTGCCATTGTGGCGTAAGTTGCCCTTGGTTTGTCAGATGCCGCTTCGCTCGCAGAAGTCTCGGTTGAAATACCTGTCGAACTTGTTCCGAAACAATCTCGGCAATCAAAATTAAAGCCGGGCAACTGATGGCAGGAAGTAGCTTCCTGATCTCCTCCCAGACAACGTCGTGGGTGATGTCGTAGATGCCTGGGAGGCTGGCGTCGAAGTAGTAGCTGGACAACTCGAGTGTCGAGACGCCGGGAAGTTGTTCATAGTGGCAGGCTCGGGCATGCAGTGCACATTCCATGTTGGAAGCCTCAGTGATATGAACACTTCGACTGTTGTTGGGGGGTTGCGGACAAGGCTGCCGAAGGTGTTGTCCCTCACGTGAGGCGCATGGGATTCTTAGGTTCTTGTCTTCTGTAGCATCAAGGTCGGCGTGGGCGTGGGCGCTCGATCAAGCGCAAAACATCCTCCACGAGTGCGGTGGCGCTCTCATTGGGGCAGTGTCCTGGACAGAATCAAGAATGCGGCTCTCTTTCGTTGATGTTGGCTGACGGATGCGCGCTTCAGCTTGATCTTGCAAACTTCCCATGACGTTAAGGAGGATCCATGGTTCTCAGACCAGCGCCGGCAGTTGCTTCCACGAGAAGTATAGGTTCTGCAGGAGCTGGTTGTCTGCCCACCCAATGTGGCCGGCGACACTGTCATATTGTTCAATCCAGTCCTTGACGTCTTCATACAGCTTGCGTGAAAAAGCGTCGGAGTGTGATTTGCGACGGGCATGCAAACAATGGTGGGAGGGGACACGGTTTGCTGCTACAGGTTTGTCATTGTTGGCTTAGTCAGCTTCGGATTTTCTGACAGGAGACCGAATTCCGGTGGTTTTTCCTGGTAGCAGCAACTGGCTCGGATTTCAGGTGCTTCGTGGTGTATTTCCGAGGTTACTCCTTGTGGTACTCGGTCGTCTTGCGGTTGTTCTGCCAGGCTCGGGTCAGGACTTTGCCTACGGCTCGACAGGGGTAAAAGACGCACTAATAGTCCGCCAGCCGTGTCCCATTATCGGGTAACTCGGCTGAAGAGCCGCCGGGTTCACACAGAGTGAAGGGCTACGGGTAAAGTGCCCAGTACCTCCACCTGAACATACGATTACAGCTGAGCATGACCTGCAGTGTCCCAGAATAGTGAATATTGATAGAAGATAGGACTGGAACAAGGATCCGAGACAGTATAACAAAACTAGCAGAAGAGAGTCTATCCTGACCACTGAAGAAGCTGCATTGCTTTAGTGGCATTCTGTCCGAATA
>NW_024609835.1:124162605-124449284 GCF_016920785.2 Ixodes scapularis
TAACGTGCGTTGTTGCCGGATCTTACCGGAAGTCAAGACGCTGCGTCGTTCAACTCCGCAGCCAAGTCAACCCAAGAGAACATCCAAGAGTGAGGGGCGGGACGTAGTTCTCCTCCGCAGGGGTCGAAAGAGCGGAAGTTTCAAATGTGGAGAGGTTCTGACTCCGACTAAATTACGTCCTGTGGCGTAAATATTGCTACAAAAAATCGCGATCCTTTTGAAAAAAAAAAAAAAAGCTCAACATGGCTGCTGGCCTTAGCAACGCGACGCTAGTTTCTCGTGACAATTATTCTGCTTTTTTGCACCGTGTTTTACGTGCCCGAGGTTACGCCACAAAATCTTAATGGTATCGGCTTGCGTTTGCAGCAGTTTTTGCGCGACAACGTGAGAATCCAGCGACGCTATCGCCAACGAAAATTTCGAAGCGGGCGCAAGGCTTAGCACTGCTGAGAGCTGGAAGACGGTATGTTAGACAGTATCTTGGACAGAAAATGAATTGGGAAGACGGTACATTGTACATGACTTTCTTTCTTTACTAAACAGCTATTTCGGTGACAAAAACGTATTCTAACTTATTTAAATGTCCTGAATGAATTAAATAAATATTGTAGTAGTTTAAGACACGTTTCCTGGAGGAAGAAAAAGCAACGTTGCTAGCGAACTACTTTCTCGACAGTGGAGGCACTTCAGATGGGCGCAATGCGCTTGTGGGTGGAGCTAAAAGATTGTTCTTAGCTTGCAACCGACTATAATTGTATCCACAAACCATTCCGACCATATGAACTAATTTTTTTGTTTTTTATACCTGACGCTGGGGGAGGGGGGGATGTGGTGTATAAAACGGGAAAGGGGGTTTAATGGCTATGCGAAATGTTATTCTCCAGGCAGGGAAAAGACTCGCATAGCCAAAGGGGAGAGGGAGGGAAAGATGTAGATTGAGATGGGTTGAATAAATATTTTAGCAGTTACTAGGGGAAAGCGCCAATCAAATCATTTGTAGGGTAGAGGGGGGGGGGGGGTGGGGGGGGGCAAAGGGTTGCTAACACACGGCTAAAACATGGTTCAAAGTAAACGTTCGATAAAACGCGCAAGTGCCAACAGTCGCTCAATCGCTCCCAACATTCGGTCAATTGCACAAGTACCGCGGCGACGAGCTGAACCTGTGTAACATGTCGCGCCGCCGCGAAGCGGCGGCGAGACTTGTGTTTTACAGCCGCAGTTCCGCAGTTCTGCCGCAACACAGTTATGTTCGCTGGAGTTTCGCATCATTGTCACGTCGCAAACGTGTGACGAGATCTTTACCGGTTTCCGAATTGCGCGCGGTAGTTAGAGGCGGTCTGAAATCTCAGTCACATGCGCAAACTCGAGCACTGCACGGAATATGACCCGCGCCCGTTGCTTGCCATCAGTAGGAAATAGCAGTTCCTTTGTTGTGGACACCTGTGCCCCTAACGCCCTTACCGAAGCTAGTAATGTTTTCCGTGCTTCCTCGTATTCAGGGCAGTGGCATAGTATGTGATCGATGTCTTCGACGTCCCCTCACGCAGTGCAGTCAGCACTGCTTCTCTGAGACGTCCTTCCAAAGCGATGCAATGTCTTCCTCGTGAACGCGCTATTAGTTCGGAGACGATGCAAAAGCGTTGCGTCTTTCCGCGTTAGTTTAGAGGTTCGGACTGGTACAGGACCTTCTCCATTGGCTGTCTCGGGATCGGGGTGTCTTTTCCTGAGATCACGTGCGATGAGAAGGCGCGCCTCGTGGAAGCGTCGCATGTTGTGCGTGGTAGTCGAGATGCTGTGTGCCCTTGTTGCCAGGGTGTCTGCACGTTCATTTCCAAGAATTCCGCTGTGGGATGGCACCCACTGAAATACCAGTCTCTAACCGTTGTCCTCTAGCTTTGTTGCTATGTGTGCAGCCTCCTGGGCGATCAAGGGAGCGTGCTCGGGGTTGGCGATGTGAACTAGCGCACTTCGGGAATCGGTTAGCATCACAGCCTTACCGATTGCAGGACGTTTCTGCAGTGCCGTAAGTGCCAGAAGAATCGCAACCGTCTCCGCTCTTGTAGAGCACGTCTCGATGTTTAAGAGAACCGCACTTTCAGTTGATATTGCGGGGATCGTGTATGCCGCGGTTGCAGTTCCTCTCTTCTTGTCAACTGAGCCGTCTGTGTAGACCTCAAGGTGTTCAACGTATTCATTTTCGAGAGCCACTGCGACAGCTGTGCGGGCAACAGTTGGGTGAATATCTTTTTTCCGAGGCAGGTCTGGAAGTGTTTCACGCACGTCTAGCGGTGGGCGTATGGAGTGTGGGCGGCGTGAAGAATATAAAACTCCAGGGCTTCCGATGTTACGCTGAAATTGTGCAGCTAGTTGACCAAGATGCGACGATGGTCGTTTCAGAAGGTTGGCAAGAATATACTGTGCCGACGGGGTCGTGTGGAGTAGGGAATGCATTGCCACTCTTTTCTCTCGTAGGATGACTGGCTCTTCTTGTGCCTCCGTGAGCGTTGCCACGTTTTTCGCGTATGGGGCAAGTCCCAAACAGAGTCGTAAAGCAAAACGGTGAAAACGTTCGAGCGCGTCTAGCTGGGGTCGCCTTATATTCACGAATGGTAGTGCGTATAGGAGCTTCGATTGGAGAAGACCTTTGTAGAGTGTCAGCAAACCATCCGGTGGGATACCTCTCTGGCCGTATGCACGGAAACTCCGGAGGACGCTCAGGAGCTGTCGACACTGTCCTAAGAGCCTTTTCACAGGCGGCCGCCATGTCGCGAGGTCATCGATTAAAAGGCCCAGGTAAAGGTGGGACCTACTGCTTGCGATTTCTACGCCGTCGAGTGTAATTTTGACGGTCTGTCGCCTGCTCCTGTTGGTGTAGAGGAGAGCGGTCTTTGAAGCAGATAATCTCAGTCCCAGACGAGAAATTTCTTTTGCTATTTTATCCAGGGCGAACTGAAGAATTGGCCCTCTCATGTTTGCCTGGTTGCTTAACCCAACCGTCCAAATTGCGACATCATCCGCATAAATGGCGATGCTTGTCCGTGGCGTAAGTGGATATGTCATTGGTGGAAGCACAGCAGGTAGTGACGCCATTGCCAAATTGAAAAGAAAAGGACTTATCACGCTTCCCTGCGGTACTCCTTGGGTCACATATCTTGGGGCACTTGTTGTTCCCCGGACGTTTACAATAAGGGTCCTGTTTTGAAGAAATGCACGGATGTAAGCGTAAGCTCTACCTGTGATGCCAAAGAGAGTGAGTTGGTGGAGGATGGTGGCATGAGGTAGGGCGCCGAAAGCCTTGTGGATGTCCAAGAAGGCACAGTACATCGTTTCCCCAGCAGCCCGCGCTTCTTCGAAAGATGGTGCTACTTCTCCTTTGGCGTCGACCGTAGAGCGATGTGTCTTGAAACGAGACAGTTGGTCAGGAAGTGTCTTGTTCGTGCCAAGTTGCCACGTGAGACGGCGAAGAACGAGGCGCTCAAGGAGTTTACCGACGCAACTTCTCAAGAAGATAGGCCTGTACGATGACAGCAACGCGTGAGGTTTACCAGGCTTCGGGATCGGAATCACATGGGAGACTTTCCAGACAGCCGAGAGTTCTGCGGTGCGCCTCACCTTGTTTAGTACCTCCAGGAGGGCGGGATGGTGACTCTTATCTAAGTTTCGCAGTGCCTGATATGTCACTCCATCAGGTCCAGGAGCGCTGCGCTTCGTGCACTTCCGTAGCGCGTATTCTAGATCGCCTCTGGTGAAGTCGTTATCTAGCTGCATGGGGGCGCAGGCATCAGACGGGCGAGTTTCGGGCTCTTGGTATCCTGGGGGTAGCGGAATAGCTTTTGAAAATTCATCCGCCAATAGTTCCACCGTTTCCTGCAGAGGCTTTTGAAGTGCAACGGCGAGTCCAGATATTGGGTGTTGAATCTGCTTTGCGGAAGACAACGCCTTTACTATTTGCCATGCTTTAGAAAGGCCGCCAGCCGATCCGAAGGAGGCGCAGTGTTGTCCCCATTGCTTTCGCTGAAGACGAATTGTATGTCGACGAAATTTGGCATCAATCTCGAGGTGAGTATTCCAATCTTTTGGATCTTTTGTTCTTCGTGCCTTTCGTTGAGCTCTCCGGCGCGCAGCGCGGAGGTTCAAGTATACCAGGTCTGGCGCTGGCCTCCAGACTGGCACCTTTATCGTCCTCGTCGAGATACTAAGAGCATTGGCGATTGCTATGATTCGGTCCTTCAGAGGACCTGCTGGTAGGGCTCTGTCAGGGTGCCATCGGTACATGTCCCAGTTTGTGACCCTGCATCGTCTGTACTTCGGTTTACTAGCGTTGGGAGATACAATGTTGATAGGAATATGGTCACTGCCCCATGAGTCGGGTTGTGGAGTCCAGTTTGCAGCTATATCCGGTGGGGCAATGGATAGATCAAGAACACTGTCGTTTACACCTCGGCGAACATCTGTTTCTGTGCCGTCGTTTAATGTTTCTAGGTGAAGCGAAGTCGTGACACATTCGAGCGATCTGCCTCTTGTAGTAGTTCACCTGTCACCCCAGGCAGAGTTATGTGCGTTAAAATCACCGTAGGGCATAAAATGTCCAGGGCATTTAAGCGCTATCTTATTTAAATCTCCCGCGTCCCAGCTGTTAGCGCGCCCAGGAGCGACATATGCAGAAATTATAGTGAAGAGCTCGCCTCGGACTTCAATCGTGGCAGCTGCAAATTCTGCTTTCTCTGTGGTGAACGATGAAAGGTCAACCGGGTTGTGCGCTAGTCCTGCGGTCACAAGAAGCGTTGCTCGAGAACGACCTCCCTTTCCCGCTGGCGTACTGTGGTGAATGACGTAAGGGAAAATCCTGAAGTCGCCCGGTCGCGTCATCGGTTCTTGGATGGCCAGGACGTCAGCAGGAAAATGAATCAAGTGCTGTCGTAGGTCGGGAAGACGCCTTCGAAGGCCACGAGCGTTCCATTGGAGGATGGATGGAGAGGTTAGGTGGGTATTTCTTCGTCCATGACGTGCAGCACGCACAGACCCTGCCGGGTCGCTCTGATCGAGTCTTGTGCATGAGAGGACGATGGCACTAACATCCTTCAAAAAGGGGAAGCAGAGCTTGTATCATGGTAGTTAGTGTCGCTGCCCAGGATGTTTTGAGGCTTCGAAGTAGGGTGAGAGCGATATTGACTGCTGCCTTGACTAAAGGAATCCATCGTGCAGAGTCCCCGGAACTTCACGGCTTCGCATCCGCCTCCCTTACTTGGGGGCGCTAGCGCACAGTTGGTAGCTGCAAATCAGACTGAGGTGTCTCAGGGGGTGGTGCTTCCGACACAGCAGGCATTTGTATACCCTGTAATGTTGATCCTTGTCGAACTCCTTGAGATTTTGGTGCCTTGGGCTTAGTTGCCTTGAGAACCAACGCATATGGCGTTGCCAAAGCTGTCGGCTTTTTCGAGTGTTCGTTCTTGTTCCCTGCAATGTCCTTGAAGCCAGAAGCACCAGCCAGCTCTTTCGTGACACTGCTGTCAGCAGGAGTGAACCCAAGCGCCGGAAAGTGTTCCTCGTGTTCTAAGGCTGTTTTGCAGCGTGGAAGTCCACCGAGTTTGCATTCGAGTAGGTTTGAATCGTTTCAACCTCTCTTCCTTTCGGACAGGACCGTGCTGTGGCCTCGTGGTTTTGCCCAGAGTTCACACATTTCGCCGACAATGACAGGCATGTGCTGTCCGTTTGGTCGTGATGTTGTGCGCAGTGTCTACATGTTTTCGGGCGTTTGCAAGCCACCTGTTTGTAACCAAAACCAAAGCAATTAAAGCATTTGATTGGTCGGGCATTGAGCGGAGACACCGGGTGGCGCACATGCCCTAGCAGAACGTAGGATGGGAGTCGGTTTCCACGGAACGTTACTTTTACAGAGCTGGTGTTTCCGAGCCGTCGTGCGCTGCCAATCTCTGCATCCGCCCTCAAATTTGAAGTGATATCTTCAATAGAAAGTTCCTTGTCGACGCTATGAATCAGTCTGACAACAGTTGGCCCAGCCAAGGGAGAATAAGAAAGTACAGGAATGCTTGAGTGTTGTCATACTCTGTAACTTCTTGGCAGCTTCTCCATTCAGCGCATCGACTGCAATGAGGTTTAGTCAATGGTTAAACCGAACCTCGCGAACGCATTTGGGGAATTCTTTACCTAGTGCATTTGATACCTTCAGGCTACTGAGATCTGTAAGCACCGTTTCGGCTTTCCCAGGAGCGAATATTACCGTGAGCCCCTCTTTGTCAGGCTTCGGCCGTATAATCGTGTCCGAGCTCGAAGCAGACAGGCTTTTTGTGAGTCGCGTACTTTTTCTGGTTCGAACTTCGTGCCATATGCCTCCAGCGTCGTTTTCGTGGTCAATGTCGTCAATTTCAGTTGAGGACGATGTCCTCGATAGATCAGAAGAACCAGGTTGTCCTTCCATCGGTGTCATTGAGGGCGCTCCATTTGTTGCATGCTGTGCAGGTGTTATGCTAAGCGCCATATTTTCGACGTCGGTGACGTTTCCTTGGGCCGATGTCATACCGGGTCACATCTATGGGGAGCAGCGATGGAAGGCTGCAATTCCTTCGAGGTGCGTCTGCTTCTATACGGCGTTTGGGACACCGATATATATATATACCTGGTTCGCAAATATTTACAGGTATCCGGAGACTACAAGGAAAAGAATTATCGAAATTACCGGGAGCGAAAGATTTGGCGTTCCTCATACAGAACACTTTGTCGTCTTCCTCGTACGTGACGCTAACTTTTCCCGCCCATATTTTTATGGTGTCAGGATCGCTAGGTTGGACCAGAGCCGTTTATACTGAGAGAGTTTGGCCTTCTTAAGGAGATTTTGGCAGTCTGACAACCACAGCAGCGTAGTCTGACAACCGGGGGATGACTACTTCCGTCCGCCATATTGTGGATCTGACTCATAGGAACTCTACGCGATTTCACAGGAATGAACAAGACAAAGAAGTAACGCCATATTGTGTTATCGCGAAATCCGCTGGTTCTAGCGGCCAACAAGCTCCGCCCATCGGCCAAACTCTCTCAGTATAAACGGCTCTGGGTTGGACATTTGAGAAAAGGTACATGGAAGTGACGTAATGCAAAGGAGGAGCGTATCCTAGCAACACTCACGTGGCGGCTTTGCCCACTTTGACGCCGCTACGTCATCGCAAACTTGACACCCGTCACCCGTTTCAGCGACGTCCGGAGCCAACCACCGCCGAGCGGAAGTAGCTACGCATTCCCTGAGGCGTCCCTACGCGCGGGATACGGGGTAGGATTTAGTACGACGCGGGGAGCAGTTCCTGCGTTTAGCGAAGGAACGGCAACCAATCCTGTGCGTCGCTGGCCGTCGCATCTGTTCTAGTACAGGTAAAAGTATTGAAAAACAATCAAAACCTTTTGGGCGTTGTTAAAACAAACCGCTCTTTTGTGTCCTTTTGCAATACATTTAAGAATTAATTGGAGAGAAAGTTGCTCCAATATTATGCGGGATGTGCGCTACGCGCCATCTTCAAAACAAAATGTCGAACCACGAGGAGCCGGGTGTGCCGGGGGGGGCAGCGGAGGGGTCGGCGGAACCAACGGGGAGCGCGCGAGTGACGGCTGCTTTAGTCAGAAACAATTTTTTTATCTTTCGAGAACTTGCTATTGCTGTGCTCAAATAAGAATGTTTGGCGCAACATCTGTGATAATTCTTTCAAAGTGGTCCAGTGTTCATATGGTGGTATGCTAGTAAGAGAATATATATATATATTTTTTTTTTCCTTTCGAAATTTAACTATTGTGCTCAAATAAGACCAGAGTGTTCAACAAGATATCTGTGATATATACTTAAGATTGCCCAATTGCTTACATGGTTCCAATCGATGCTCAGTTTTACTTCCAAGAATGAAATATTACATTCCATGTTATCACACTTTTATTCATGAAGTCACAGGTTTTTCTTTAAGAAATAAAGCAATTTTCAAAACAAACTACATGTGCACTGTCTTCAGATAACACAATCACCTAACTTTGATGAAGTACCATAAAAGAGATAATAAAATGGAGCAGAAGGCAAGACGCTTTGAAGCATTTGTAAAATGAAACAATGTCCATGACAACATTATCCCTGGTTCAATCAGCAACTAAGAAAGCAATCTCTGCAAAAGCAAGCATTTCTTTCTAGAGGTAGTCTAAATTAATTCTGAGTTCTTTGCAGGGGCAATCTAGATGACCTGTTGGTCTGGCAACTAAACCTCCGAACCTTTTCTGTCACTGTCGACTGCGTCTCGTGCCTTCTGCTCATAAAAATAAAAAAAAAGGCTGTATCGATTTCACCGCGATGCACTCGACACGTATCCGGAGGCAGCACGCTGGCTGTGCGACGAACTTCACAAGGTGTGGGAGCTGAAGAGAGTATGTAGCTTGTGGACGGCCATGACTGTGGAGCAGGAAGCGAAGTGTGCACTTTACGGCTTCCACGGGGAGGGCTTCACTGAGGGCAAGGATGTGACGGGGTCCTTGGTCAGGACCTCAGTCGTGGTGGCGAGATGTTCCCTGTCGCTGGCGGCGTCCGTGCTGGGCACCACCGCAGCGAGGGCGCTGAGGGGCTTCCCGACGGTGTCCCTGGTGGTCGGGACTACCGTCGTGGCGGCGGACCCCTTGCGTGTGGCGCTCCGCACGGGCACGTCTGCGGCGGGTTCCGAACCGGGCGACAAGGCGCTGCCTCAGAGCCTTCCCCCTGTCCGAGAGGCCGACCGGAAGGCCGACCGGAGGGCCGGCAGGAGCCAGCCTCTCGGGAGCCAACGCTGACCTCTCCGAGCTCGGCTCAGACTCCAACTCTGACTCTTCAGGGTCGGAGTCTGATTCCGGTTCTGGCTCGCTCGATGCAAGGCAGATGTTGTGGAGCACTGCACATGCCGAAATAATGGCGGTGGCTGTTGAAGGGTGGTAATACAGAGCCCGGTGCCTTTGCAGACACCGGAATCTGTTTTTCAACAGCCCGATGCAGCGCTCCACAACAGACCTGATCGAGGAATGCGCCTTATTAAACCGGCCGCAAGCGGTGGAGGTCGCGTGGTTCCCGGCGACAGGGGTGATGACCCAAGGCTCCAAGGGGTAGCCGCTGTCACCTGCACATGTAGAGGATGGAACATATTACATTCTTTACTTTTTAAAATAAAAGGCAAGAAAACAGCTGTGTGCAACTATGTCAATTATAATGTAACTTAATTAAGTGTGACTTAAAAGTGTGTTAATATTTCTGCACTACAGTATCAGTTTACATTATGATTAATTAGCACCAGCTTGCCTGCAAACTCCCTGTTATTTCATGTAACTATGTGTTTTCCTTGTGGGTTGTATGGGATGTGTGCACGATTCCTTTGGGGTGCTGTGTTGTATGCAAGTGCATTATTAGGCCCTTGCATCCGACAGATAAAAGCTCTGTTGCTTTTGAGAGTGTGGCCGTGACCTTAGGCACGGGCAGAGCAGAACACGCTGGCCTTGTCTTTGGCAAGCAAGGGGATAAGGCGCCAGTTCGACGAACCTCTTTATTAATCCTCGGTGGAGTTGGAGATGGGGAAAAGAGAGGGGGTGGTTAGATTGGAAAGGAGTCAGGTCCTATTGGGACACGGGGGGTCTTATAGGAGGAGCTATATAGGCAGACTGAAGAAGAAGGGTCAGGGAAAGAATCCAGTGTGTGGGACAGAGACGACCCGAGGACAGATCTGGCGAGCCCCAAGTGGCCAAGGAGGAATTGATCCCATTCCGTACAAACTGACGACCGTCAAAGCGACCAGGCGAGCCCCAGGGATCGGCGAAAGAGCTCCAATTTCATGCAGAAACCAACCAGCAAGAGGGTACAAGCAGGCAGTAACAGTGAGTGGGCCGAACCGGACAGCGACTCGCACTGCGGTCGCATGCCTTGCGCAGTCTTGCACTGCCGTGAGATTGGTGTACTGTGGCTTTCGTAGCCTGTAGAGTGTGGGAGCTCTGTGGACATAAACAGAGATTAATGGCCAAACTTTGGGTGTTGTCTCACTTCAAAAAGTTCCAGCAACTGTGTCTGTGTGCCTCACAACAAGCACAGTACGTGTGGTACTGTGGCTTTCAAGCAGTGGGAGCCACCGTGTGCGTAAGGAATGAATTTAGTATGCTCACCAAGCAGGAACGGGCCATCGCGCGGCACCTGCCCTTGCTCGGGTTGGCTTCGGAGCCAGGAAAATTGCCACACGAAGGAGTCATGCACCGACCCGGGATACCGTGGGTCGATGCACATTATCCTGCAGTCGGCGTCACACACCTGAAAGTGAGAGAGATATTGACATGTAATTACCTGAATCCACAAGTAGTAGATTGTACTTATGGTTCACAAAGCAGTCGCAATTTCAGAACCTTTTAAGTTATTTTGTCTGACACATGCATGTCAACACACCTTCCTGGATGCAAGGTACAACTAACTACCTTGAAACAAAAATAATGTGTTTTTTTTTGTTTTTTCACGGAAGCTTGCACGTTTTAACAGACAAGTATTATTTTTGGGAGAAGAGTCTCGCGGCTCACATGCTACGTAGAGCACACGCTCGCGCAGTCGTGAGACCCCACAGCCCGCAGTCATAAAACGGCATACCTAAACCGTATCGGCAATACGTTTTTTTTTTTCTACGGATTTGGGGCGCGTTTTGACAACGTAACATGAGTGTACTTACCACCATCACGTTGAGGGCGTAGAAGTACTTGCGGCACCAGTACGCCGCCTTCGTGACGGTGGGGTCGTTCTTGGACGGGCCGACGATGGAGACCATGGTCCCGTCCACGCAACTGATGACGCCGGGTATCCTGCCGAACAGCCTGAAGCCCTTCTCCGCGTCGAACCTCTCGCTCGGCGTCTCGGGGAAGTGGATCCAGCCACGCCGACCCCAAGACGACGCACGATAGCGACGGACACGACGCGGACCGCAACGCTGACTGTCTTTTTGTCCCGCGCTACGTGTTCGTCGCTCGCCACCATGCCTTGTAAGCTTCCCGTGCCGTAGAAGCGCAGTGCACACAACACTTGAAGCTCCACAGTTATGACCGTCCACGAGGTACGCACTTTCCCACCTCCGGTTCCTCGCGAAGTTCGTCGCACAACCACCGCACCACGATCTTGGGCAGGCGGTATTGCTTCCAAAAAATCTCCTCCGGGAGCTCGAATGCATCGCGGTGTTCCCGATACAGCCTTTCTGGCGAAAAAAAAAGCTCTATTAAAGAAAAAGACGAATTGACGAGACGGCGACGCCTCGCCGCCGAACACATGCTGCCAATGACACCTAGTTCTGAGCAAGTACCTTTTGAAACGTACTCGGTACAAAATGAAACGTCATTTTGTTGTCACGTCCGGTAGCCGACTCCACCCAGTTTTGCCGACTCCGCCCACATTTTTCTAGGGAAATTACGTCACTTTTGTTTCCAACCAATCAGACGTGATGACGTCACTTCCGTGTACTAAAAAAAGGTACATGTACAATGTCGAACCTAGCTATCCAGGAACGAAGCAGCATAGGAAGGGTGCCCTTCAAACGACAATAATAATAATTATTAAGAACCGCCGGACCTGCGCTGGAAACTCTAAGGCACGGTGGAGTAGTCGTCAGGATAAAAAATCTAAAGAAACAAAATAAATAGCCTAACGGTCGGCGGCGGCGTCATGAGGCCTCGCCGAGTAGGAGGAGTATAACGGTCTTGGCAGTACGGTATATATTGTTCATTCTTACTCTTCTTTTAGACTGCGTCGAATTCTGACTTGAAGAATCCCTCCTTCCTTCGTTCCAACGCGTTCTTTGTTATTGAATTAACAAATGAGCTTCAAATAAGGGTCGTAACATCCTCTAGGGTAAAGAATAAAAAAAGAAAACAAACAAGGAACATTGCGAGTAACACTGTCATCAAAGAACACGCGGCCCGAGAATCTAACGGCACCCTTCTTCTTTTTTTTTTCCAATTTTTATTCACATTGTTACTTCATTTTGTTGTTGGGTCCGACTGTTCACTTTTGTAATGATGCCGACCGTGGCAACCGTTCTGGTCATACGATTGGCATTTGTTTTGTCACGCGATGGTGTGGTCCGACCGATTAACCATAGAGTTTGTTAGAATGGTGTCACGAGGTATAGAATGGCGGATCAAATAAAAAAAAAATGAAAGCCGTTTACAACTCCCTGTAACACCGATTCGGAACGCAGCTCTTGAGGAGGAGGGAAGGGTACTGAGGGTTACCTGTTCTCGGGGCGGGGGGGGGGGGGGGGGGGGTCATGTGACCATGGGGGGTCACGAGACCCCCCAGAAAAATTTTTCCGCTAGATTTAGCAGGGAATTTTTTCCGCTAGATCTAGCGGGGAAATTTTTCCGCTAGATTTAGCGGGTTAATTTTTCCGCTAGATTTAGCGGGGCATTTTCCCGCTAGATTTAGCGCAGAAATTGTTCCGCTAAATTTAGCGGAGAAATTTTTTCGCTAGATATAGCGGAGAAATTTTTCCGCCAGATTTAGCGGGAAAATTTTTCCGCTAGATTTAGCGGTGAATTTTTTCCGCTAAATCTAGCGGAGAAAATTTTTCCGCTAGATTTAGCGGAGAAATATTTCCGCTAGATTGAGCGGAGAAATTTTTCCGCTAGATTTAGCAGGGAATATTTTCCGCTAGATTTAGCGGGGAAATTTTTCCGCTACACGCTAGATTTAGCGGGGAAATTTTTCCGCTAGATTTAGCGGGGAATTTTTTCCGCTACATCTAGCGGGGCAAAGTTTTACGCTAGATTTAGCGGAGAAATTTTTTCGCTAAATCTAGCGGGGAAATTTTTCCCCTAGATTTAGCGGGGAAATTTACCCATAATGCACCGCGCGGTTACGCCGACAACCACGGCGACGGCGACGGCGACGCCGACGCCGCTCAAGCCGGAAACGGGCCCCTAAGAGCTGCGCTCTAAAATAATAAATGCAAAGAAGCGCGCAGTTCTGCTCGTTTAGCGTTCTCGGCGCTTTATTCCTCCAGAGGCGAGCATCGCAGTGCCATGGCGTTTAACTTGTGCCGTCTTCATGACGCCATGAAAGACCCTCTTGAAGCAATTGATTTGCTTCAGGGCATGGGCCTGCTCCTGGATTCTCGTGCGTGCCCATATTGGGAAACTGCGATGACGCTGTAGGTCCGCGCTAGATCTGCGGATGGTTACTCGTGGACGTAGGGTGTGTGTATGGCTCGTGAGGTGCCCAAGAGGAAGCCGTTCAAGGTTCAGTGCCGGGGCGACGTCTCGGTACGGATCGGTTCCTTCTTCGAGGGATCGCACCTGACGCTTCCCGAACTCAGGAAAATCATCTACCTCTGGTGCCAGAACCTACCGTGCGCCGTCATTCAGCGGGAGACTGATGGCGCAAGTAAGACAATAACTGATTGGACGAGCCTTTGTCGGGAGGTTGTAATAAATGCCGTCTCTACGCATTCAGAGATGATTGGCGGCGAAGGCGGGACTGTAGAACCAGACGAGTGTATGCTCGGGCGGCGAAAGTACCATCGCGGGTATTTAAGGCGTGGCCAGTGGGTTTTCGGCGGTGTGGAGCGTGGCAGCGCGTGCTGCTTTCTTGCTCCCGGGAAGACCCATGACGCTAAAACCCTGCAAGGGCTAATAGCCGAGTGGGTACGCCCCCGAACAAGAATAATCACTGACCGTTGGGCTGGCTATCGCAAGCTTGCAGGTGACGCTCACTTCACGCGCCTCACCGTCAACCACAAGCTGCACTTTGTCGACCCGAACACTGGTGCGCACAGCAATACGGTGGAGGGCGCCTGGGCCCACGTCAAAAACTCTCTTCCATCTGGACGGCTCGAGAGCCACCATTTTACTTGTCAACTTGCAAAGTTCATATTTTGGAGGAGACAGAAGGCGCGCGGAAACACTGATAGATCCCAGTCGTTCGTCGCCGCGGCCGCCAAAATCTACGGCCCCGACGCAGACAGGGACCTTCCCTGCAGTGCGGACGACGAGGATTCTGACGACCCCGGTGACTTCGTGTGATCCGCTGAGCTGAGCCCGTCGCCCGCCTATGTGCTTAAAGACGACTTATGCGCCAACCGCTAGTCAAGTGCTCGTTGGGTCAGTTATAGGTTCTGGTAGGGGTCTAAACGGGCATTTTCAGGGCCCCCATATTTTGGAAACGGAGCTATTTCCTGAATGCGGCACCCCGTGTCTCTGTAAAAAGTTCACAGGAAAGACCCAGCAAAGGTATATGGTCCCCAACTTGGATATTGCGCGTTACGATTCAAATGAACAGTGTTCTTGCTTTTTTTGCGCCTTTGATCCCAATAAATGCCACCGTTGCAGTCTTCCCGCGGTGCTGTTGCTTGCTTAATCGCCGTCGGCGTGTCTCAGCTTCGTCGTCTTTGCCAGCGGCGCACCGGCGAAGGCGGTTGATCTGACGCACCGCGTTCGGCTTTGGCTAGCAGACGGCGTTCGTAAAATGGCGTCAGCTGTTGTTGGCTTCACGCGGCGGTACCGTGCGTGCTTCTATTCATTCGGGCGTTCGTTTCCATGGTGACGGCGAGGAAAGCAGAACTTTATGTTACTGAAGAACGCTGCGGCGCAGCGGTACCAGGTGCGTTCTAAAGCAATTCCCCGCATGCTTTTCAATGGGCGGAAAACGAACAAAAAAACTTCAAAATAAGGACTTAACACAGAAGGCTGCATTTCTCCAGCGCCTCATAATTTGACGAGCCTTGCACGAAACCCATATTTTAGACCGGAGTATGGAGATAGTTTTTTTTTACAACAACACGGGTCTAAAACATCATTGTGCCGAAAATACTTCCAATTAACGTCCCATGGCACGCGTTTCTGAGCGGAAGAAAAAACATTGCGTTATAGTTACGACATGATCATACTGCTGGTCTTTACAGCATATTGCGTGCCGCAAGGCTGTGCGCCGCGCAGATATCGGTGTTCGCACCATGCATAAGTATTTTGTTGAGCACATGTGCTTTCTGAAGGAATTCTACAGGGAGTATTAAATAAAATTGGGTTGCGTGTATGTTTATGCAGCCTAGAACTTGTTCTGCCTCAACGGGCAACGAGTCCCCCAGCTGTAGATGAAAAATTTAGCCAGTCCAGCACAACCGCTAGTCTGGGGTCTTTAACGCGCATCACGCAGTGGTGATGCACGACCGCACGCCGGTAGGAGCTGTCAATGGTCGCCATATTTGTGAGTCCTGCTTAGGGCGCATGTCCAGAACGAGCTCACATAAATTGGTTACTAAGACCGGCAATCTTGATAGTGCGGAGTGCACGTTGCAAAATAACTTTGTTAGCTCGCCATCATCACGCGCTCAGCAATCGCTTAGACAGCTATAACCGCCAGTGGATACTCTCTATAAGGACCAGCAACCTGCGCCTCAGTGGCTGCCAATTTTCGAGGTGTTGTCTACCCTCAAAGACTTGTAGCATTTTCGAAACTAGCCAAGATGGCTGGTGTCTTTTAGTGTTTCATCTCGATCGATTGTCACTGCCTTTCGTCATCGTTCAATTTAAAAAAAAGGCCGCGTGCGTAGCGGAGCTGGCAACGTATGCGGCTGTCACGCAGAGGAATGGGGTTTGAATCCCGCTTTTCCAGGATCCTTATTTGATTCTGTACTTCTCTGAGAAATTAACTTTAGTGAGGTTATAAAGTGGGCGAGTATAGCGCTTGTTCGTCTTCTATGTTCGCTTCCTGTCCCTCACGTCGTCTTTTTCTGCGCTATTTTTTATTACGCTCTAAGAAATCGCTGCCCATTCACGGCTGTCATCTAGTGTTTTTGTTCAGAACATGCTTGCACGTGCCGCGTGTATGAAAGTAGCAGTAACGGGCTGCCTAGGGTAGTCGCCTTCCGTCGCCGACGCAAGATGCGTGGCACCTTCCTCTTTAAAGGGTAACTGCAAAGAAAAAAAAAAAGTATTTTTTAAACAGCCTAATTGGGACAAGCATGTCACAAAGCAAATGTTCCGAGAAAAAAAATATTTTTTTAGCAATATTTACGTCACAGGACGTAATTTAGTCGGAGTCAGAACCTCTCCACATTTGAAACTCCCGCTCTTTCGACCCCCGCGGAAGAGGAGTACACCCCGCCCCTCACTCTCCTTGCGTTGCGGAGTTGAACCTCGACTTCCGGTAAGATCTGGCAACAACGCACGGCGGCGGTATTGTTTTGATTTGACGCGGTTTGCGAGGACATCTAGCAAAGACGTGATCGGAGAAGTGCCCCTGTGATGTTCGCGGAAGATGGAAAGTATCATTCGTAATCGTCGTGCGTGCTTTGAAGGCGAAGGGAGTCACAAAATCCACGAGTGCGCAACCACAAGCCAAGGTTCACGACAGCGCTGCGTTGGTTTCGGCGATCTCGTTATGTTTGGTGCAACACGGTGATGTGACAAAGAGATGAAACGTTCGTGGTGTGTGTAATGCGGTGCTAAAACGGAGCGCAAATTGGTTGTTGTGGGGTTGACGTTCAACCAGTTCAGTCCCGTCGTCGTCAGCTGATCCAGTCAAACTGGTCCGGGAGGACGCAGCGAGCGTTTTTAAAAGTAAATCTGCCTCGTTCTGTTTCAAAATGTGGAAGTTTCCCGACGTATACCGTGAGTAAAAAGCTGCGGGCGTTTTCAACAAAATTACGTCGTTTTAATGCAACAATGGACTCCGAATCGTTGTCCTAAATCTGCCGTTTTTATGCTTCATGTTGGACTGCGTTTGCACAGCGACGTGTTGCATCGTGCGGTGTGAATAAATTTGGGCACGATTTAGTACCTGCCTACAGATGCATGAACTGAGACCACTTTTTGCGTAGTGAACAGAGTGCTTTTTTATTTTGTGTCTAGTCACGGACGTTAGGTGCACACGGGGCGAATCTCGACGGCCTCCGGAGAGATATGACGAGAACGTAACTGGACACGTTTGTCGCTACGCGAACGCCCGATTGCCTCCAGCCAATAGCATTCCTTTCGGGGCGAAATGGCTGCTGGAAGGATCGCTGTCGGGATTACTCATCTGACATCTCCGAAAAGTCGGTATTTGCACGCGCAAGCCAACAAACAAACAAAGAAAAAAGCACGCTAAGCCAGCAAAAAGGAAAACGAAAGAACCGCGCTATGAAAGTCAAAACCCCGCGTCGCTTCCCATCACTAACACCTGCGACAGCTGCTAAACACACATTACTTCACTTCAAGAAGTCTCACTTAAGCACCTGGGTCAGCACGAAACACTTATTTCGGCGAAACGATTAGTCGAGGTAGGCGAGACAGGCGGGAGCAGAGACTTCGGCGGCCATGAAAGAATGGCGAAGCTTTTGTTTGTTATGGTATGAATCCAAACGGAAGGGCCCGTCTTGTCAATATTTTGTAACGATTAATAACTCTCATCACATGGGTTATTCTTTAAACGGAAAAATATGCCTTTCCAAAGAAAATAGCAACATATAACAAAGCTTTAACAACCAAGATCTAAGCTGTCAATCAAACTCTTAGCCAATGAGAAGTATAGCAGCCGATTGGGATATCAACGTCACGGAATACCAACTTCGTGGCGCGCGATTCAAAACGGACGGAATAGCCGCAAACTAAAATCGGTCTCACGCAATAAATATTGCTGTAAACATTTTTTTTTCACGGAAAAATTGTTTTTTGACATGCTTGACCCAATTAGGCTGCTTAAAAAAAAAACTTTTTTTCTTTTCAGTTACCCTTTAAGACTGTAAATGCAAGTTCATCTCATTAAACGTTATCTTTCGTTCCAAATTCATCTTGTTTTATTGGCGGCAACATTGCGCCAGGCGGAAAGTGGATATAGGGGAACGGGTAAAAAATTATGTGACTGGAATACAGGAGCTGACACTCCATCCTTCAGATACGTCTTCTACGGAATCAACCACTAATTACAGCATATGCTTTATGCTTACACTCACTGACAACACTGTCCTATTTTAAGGTACCTAAGTACACCGCACTCCAAGTCAATGAGAACTAACTATAAGACCTATAGAAATGTGCGGGATGATTTCTGCGAAATTCTTTAGAACGGTTCCGATGTTCTTGGTGGTGGTGGTGGTGGTAAAACAGTTATTGCTCAAGCAAAAGGTGAAGGGAACGGGGTCTTCGGTTCGGTGAGTGGAATCCTCTAGTCCGGGATCCCTTGGGAGCTTGCTGCTAGCTTGGTCCGGTTGTTCAGATGTACCTGGATCTTGTAGACCTCGCTGCGCAGCATCTCTTCCCACCGCCGGTCGTCAATAGTGTCGCCAAGCCCTGGAGTGTCCGGGCATGCCCGCATCATGTGCGAGAAAGTGGCTCTTTGCCCGCAGTGTTTGCAGGCGTCGTCGTCTCTGCGCCCCATGTGTTTCAGGAGCACCGGGTTAGTCTAGTTGCCCGCCTGGATGCTTCGCCAGGCAGTACTCTCGGCTTTGCTTAGCTCCCGGCACGGGAGCCCCTACTGTCTCCTCTGGGCCTTGAAGTGGTCCAGCATGTCCGAGTACACCCACTGCCTCGCTTCTTCCCGGTCGACATATCCACGGGCCCGAAGGTCTGCAGCCTGGTTACCTGGAATACCCTCGTGCCCGGGACCCAGATAATTTTGAAAGTTGACGAACCGTTTACGGCTCTCTCTAGGATTTTCGCGGCAGTAGCGCACACTCTGCCTCTCATATAATTCCTGCACGCATTCTGCGAGTCTTTCAGAATGTACGTGTGCCCCTTTCCCGCTTTGATCGCCATTGCGATCGCCGCCTCCTCTGGTTCCGTTATTGTCGCGTCTTTCAGTGACAAACTGTCCAGCTTTTTTCCGTCATGCCCGACGCAAACCGCGACTTTTTTGCTACCATACGCCGCAGCATCGGTGTACATGACGTTCTCTCTTCCTTCCATCTTTACTCTGTAGTAGTCAGCTCTTGCCTTTCTCCGTTCCTTGTGTATTTTTGGGTGCATGTGCCGCGGTATGGGGCTGACTCTGTATCGTTTCACCAAAGTTTGGGTCAGCTGCCTTTCTTTCAGGTTTCTCGTCCTTATATCGCCTTAGCCGAGCCGGACTCCGGTCTCCCTTCCGACCTTGCTGAACCTCCATCGCTCCTTTTGTCCCAATATGACCGCGTCTCTCAATTCCCGGAAAGTGTTCGTGATTCCCATCTTTTCGAGCTTCTCTGTCGGCGTGCACGCCGGTAGATGCAGCGCAGTTTTGTAAGATTCCCGTAGTATGCAGTCCACCCTGTTCTCATCTGCCTTCGTCATGTTGTAGTATGGAAGGCAGTATCTCATTTTGCTTACGATTAGCGCGTCTACTATCCGCAGCGTCTCGGCTTCCTTAAATCCCTTTTTCCTGTTTGCGATCCGCTTGATCATACCGCAGATCTGTTTCGCCGACGTCTTGATCTTATCGATCATCGTGCTCGGCTTTCCGTTGGATTGCAGCCACATACCGAATATTCGGATGCAGTCCTTCTCCGGTACCATTTTCCCGCCGACCATGATTTCGATCGGGACACTCTTGTCGTATCCTGCACCGTGTAACTGAAGTATTTTCGATTTCTCCACCGAAATTTGAAACCCGCACTTCTTTACGTGTTCTTCGACTCGCTTCACCGCTTGCCGGAGAATTTCCACTTTCCTTCCTAGCTTCAGTTCTTTGCTTCCGACCCACAGCGTGACGTCATCCGCGTAGAACGCGAAGCCGAGGCCGTCTATGTCGTCGAGCTTTTTCGGTAGTTCCATCACGGCGATGTTGAACAGTAGCGGCGATATTACCGCTCCCTGTGGCGTTCCCTTATTTGTGAGTCCCACCAGTTTGGGATGCAAATCTCCAACGTGTATTCTTCCTTTCCGGTCTCTCAGGAAGTCCCTCACGTAGTTGTAAGTACGCTCGCCACAATTCATCGCCGCCAGCCTTTCCATCACGTATTCGTGATCGACGTATCAAACGCCGCCTTCAGGTCTATCGCCATGACCACTCGCTCGGTGTTCCTGCCCTTAGGAAATTCATCCAGTACGTCTTCTTTTAAAAGCGCAAAAATGTCCTGCGTACTAAGGTAAGGCCGGAACCCAAACGTTGCGTTGTGGAAGAAGCCGTTCTCCTCGATGTACGGTTGCAGCCCGTTCTTGACGACTCTTTCCATTAGCTTCCCAACCGCCGAAGTCAGAGAGATCGGCCTCAGGTTTTCGAGTCCGATCTTCTTCCCCGGTTTCGAAATAAACTTTATGTCGGACTGGTTCCACTCATCCGGCAGCTTTCCTTGCTTCCAGACTTCGTTGAACATATCGGTGAGTCTCCTGTACTCCTTCTCTGGTAGGTTTCTTGATGCTCCGTTGGTGACTCCATCTCTGCCCGGCGTGCTGTTTCTCGCTTCCCTCGCCGCAGCCTTGACTTCCCCAATTCTAATCTCCTCGTCCAATTCCTGGCTTGGTCTGCCTGAATACTCCGGCAGCTCTTTGCCTCTCGTCCCGTCCGGGATGTATCTTTGTCGCACGTACTCCATGAGTTCGTGATCGCTTCCTTTAAATTGGTGAATGATTCTTTGCATCGTCTTGCTTCCTTCGCTCCTCATCTTGGACGGATCCATGAGGTAGTTGAGCAAAGCCCATGTATCCTTGTTCCCGAGTCCCTTGCCTTTCTTCATATCTTCACACCGCTGTTCCCAGTTGTGCCGAGCAAGTTGCTGCGCGTACTCTTCTATTTGTCGGTCCATTTCCGCCACTCTCTTTCCGATCTTGCGGTTGTATCGCTGCCGCTTCCATCTCCTCGTGAGCTTCCGACGTTCGTCCCACATCGCCATGAGCTTATTATCCGCCGCGGGGTACTTGGGCGTCAGCTTTACCTCGCTGGTGTTCTTCTTCATCACTTCCTTGATCTTTTTCGCCCAGACAACCGGGTCCGTAACGCCGTCGAGCTCCGCGTCCTTTCTAAAGTCTTCCCAGTTTGTGTGTCTGGTCTTGCCTATGCTCCTTCCCCTGAGGTCCGTTTCCATCTCTATCTCTATGATATAGTGATCGCTTCCCAAATTTTCGCATGTGTTTGACCATTTTACTTTTACGTTCTTGCAGATCGTCAAGTCCGGACTCGTGTCGCTGGTTCGCCCGCCGCCCGTTCTCGTCGGGTTCCATACTTCGTTCTCTATCGAAAGCCCCTCCTCCTCAATTGTTTCCAAGAGTTTCTTCCCCTTGCCATTGCTGTATTTGTAACCCCAGCTTTCGTGTGCGGCGTTGAAGTCCCCGAGAATAAGCAGTGCGTTGTCTCCCGCGGCCTTAATCGCTTCTTTGAAGAGTTCCTCGAAAACGTCCTTTTGTTTCCTCGAGTATACATTCAAAATGAAAACGCTCTCGTTTCTTCCTCTTCTTTTAGGCACCAGTTCTATAAGAACGTTCTCGATGTCTTGTTCCGTATCGTGCACGATCGCCGTATATTTGTTACTGACGAGCGTCGCTACCGCCGGTTTCTCCATGCTATTGACGTACGCGTCATACCCTGTTACCTTCGCTATTGTCTTGACTTCGTGCAGCGCCATCACTGCTGGCACGTCACCGTTTATGAAGAACTGAAGATTCTTAGCTTTGGGTCCTAAGCCTCTACAATTCCATTGCCATATTTTGATTTCCCTGTGCTTAGACTTGGCCATGTTTACCGGCCTTAATTTCCATTGCTTCCAGGATTTGCTCCATAAGTAGGCTTAGTCTCTGTTCAATCGCATTCTGACATTGTTCCATAAACACATTTATTTTCTGCTCCATTCTATCGAGGCGCTCGTGCATGTTTCCAGTATTGCTCGGCTCTCCCCCTGTAGCACACCTTGTTTCCATATTTGTCTCACAATTCGTTCTCCCCTCCAGTATGACCGACCTTCTGTCCCCCTGCCCGGCTCTTGCCTGCTTCTCCCTCTTAGCTCTCCTTTTTGCCTGCAGCTTCTCTCTTTCCGCTTTCTCGGCTTTCCTCTGTTCCGCCTCCCGCAGTTCTTTCACTCTTTTCGCCTCTGCGCGCTTTTTTTCCTCTATTGCATGCTGCTTGCGCCCTTCTGCCGGAAGCTCCTCACTTTTCCTGACCACTTCTAGTAAAGCCGTCGTTCCTCCGTTCATTAGGTTCTCTATTTGTTGTAATATTTCATGCATCTTGCTTGTCTCTGTCGTCCGCACATTGTGCCCTATGTTTGCCGCTTGTTCTGTTCTGTTACCGGCCCAAGTACTCGCGTTTGGTAAGTTTCTGAACCGCCCATCAGGCGGCGCCTTGTACTTCTTTTCGCATTCTCTGTCTCCGGTGCGATGACCCTTCCCGCACAGTACGCACTTGATGACGCACCCTTCCTCCTTCGGGTGCGTCTTTCCGCAGTCTCTGCAAGCTGCCTCGTACGGACATACGTCGGCGCGATGCCCCGCTCGCATGCACCTATAGCACACCTGTCGTCTGGGTGTGTACTCGTACACTCTGTATGCGCCACCGTAGAAGTACACGTACCTCGGCTTGACATTTCCGCTGAATGTCAATAATACGACCTTCGACTCTCCTAGGCGCCGTGCCGCTATGAGTTCTACGCCGGTCTTTGTTCTCGTATTTTCCAGAATTTCTTGTTCTTTGCATTCTACGCCCACGTTGTGGATTACACCTCTCGTCACGTTCTGCAGTACTTGGTGAATGTTGAACTTAACCGTTCTTCTCTCTTCTAGCTTTAGCGCCTGAATTTCATTAATTTCCTTCGCGGTATCTTCCCGTTCCGTCATGAGAAAAATCGAGTTCGATCCACCCATGACTTGAAAACAAAAGTCGCTCACCGTGTAGATGTGCTTCTTGCCGACTGCGTCTACGATGGCCCGCCCGTAGACGTGCGTCCCATACTTGTCCAGTTTGATCCCTTGCTCGGGCCTCAGCGTGAACTTGAACTGGGTGCCCTGCGCCGCCATGACTCTGGGCTTGGGCTGAGCCTTCCAAGCCGGGCTCTCCGTAGAAACGTCTTTACTCGATTCGGAGAAAACTCGCCTTCGACGTTTTCTTCCCTGGGTTCTCCACTCCTCTTCGTCCGCAATGGTCCCGGTGGTATTCCCCCGAAAATCGGGGGTCCCCGGTGCCTCCAGTGTCGCCTCGTGATCCGTTAGGCTTCGTACAATAACCGACTGGCAGAGCGCGCCGACGAACGTCCGCCCCCTTCGACTGCTCCGCAGGAATCCTCCTCCGATGTTCTTACTTTGATCGCAGTATCGCCGAGAAATGGTAAGGGACAATGACAAAGTTATCAGCATATTGCAACCGCCTGACACTCATTATATCATATTTTTTTATCTTTGAAGTTACTGTTTCTTTTGTTGTCGTTGTTTCACTCGGCAAACATCCCTCTTTGGCGGGTATTTATACACGGCATAAAAGTTAAAGGTGAAAACTTTACGTGGGGCCAGATTAGTGAATAAAAGCTCCTGTCACAAATGTTTGGCCATGTTGATTTTTTGTTGTCACAACTTGAACGTTTTTTAATTGTACACTCTAAACATTTGCAAGACAAAAAGGTATATGTGGGCTCCACAAAGAAAAAAATTAATAAATTTACGGAAGTAAACAAATTGTGATTTACGACACGCACTTCGAACGTGTGAGTGTCGTACTTGACTAGTGACGTGACTACTGGTTAAATATTCACAACTGCGCGAACAAGAAATGCGTAACGTTTGGTCAAATGTTTACCCATAAATTTGACACGTCCACGACGATGTTTGAATGAGAAGCGGTTGAGCTCAACAATAGAATAACAAAATTGAGCCTTGAATATGTTCGGCCAAATGGAATTAACTGTTTCTAATAAGTTAGTGTGGTTAATGGGTTTCATACAACACACATCCGTCTTTGTGGCTTCACCCTTGTCAGAAGGGTTCTCAGTTCTTCCGTTCATTAATTCTATCGAGACGCTGTGTTTGGGTCTTCTGAAATAGAATCAAAGGCTGAGCAAGTGCGAGGAGGTTGTGGAGCTTCTTGTTGTAATAGATCGACCACAAGTCACATCACAAGGTCTTTATCTAGTGTGCATGATTCACTAAATGGCCCAAGATCTTCCGGATTTCCACCGTAAATAACAATCTTCTCGGCTGCCTTTGGATATGTGGGAAACGTACAAAAGGAGTTTGTCTGGCTCTTCTACTTGCAGTATGAACAAACAGGGAAAATGAATTCACCTTTCCATTACGCAAGTATACTTAACTCTTACAAATTTTGCCTGACACAATTAGTAGTTTGTTGACTTCGAGAGTATTACAGGGTCAGACTGCCAACCTGCACTTAATATAAAATTCAAACTTTTCTTTCTTAACTGAAATGCATATTATACTTTTCTGCCCAAATTGCTTGACATAAATGTGGAAGCCTCATCTACGGTTAATCATAAATTTCTCAATCACGGTGAAAGGCTGGGAAACAGGATTTTACGCACGCGAGAGAAAATGAGGGGACGCGACCGACCGCAAACGGGGTTAGTGTTAAATATTTTATATTCTCTCGAATCGAGCAGACATCTGAAGCTGTGTCATATATGGCTGTCTCCTCAGTCTGAGATTGGCGTTAGACACCGTTTAAATATAGCTTCCTCCAATCACCCCTTAGAAGGATATCGAACATACACTTGCACAGGGTGCCCCGGTTACTATGTCCCGGAGGTGCATTTGGTGGCAATATCCACACTTCCCTTGTGGGCTCCTGGCACAGAGAGACACAGCTTCCACGAGGTAGCTATAACAGTCCTCTTCTTGGCAGCGTCCTCCCACAATCCGAAACACGTCTTTGTTCGTCAGAGCCGGTATGGCGACATAAATAAGCAAAGATGATGCAGCCATAATACCCCGATATGTACCCAATATAAATTATTTTGTATAAGTCAAGAGTCAAGCACACCTTATCAAGCTTCCTGCAGTATCCGAAAACTAACAAAAATCGATCACAGAAAAAAAACGAAAAAAACGTTGATATATGAAAGTTGTTTGACCGCCACCGCCACGCACCAATACGACTTCAAGCTCAACGAAGCAGGCGCGCCCCGCGCCTGCGAGCAAGGCGCCAAAAAGTTTGGTCACGTGAGATTACATGCCTAAAGTTTCGGAAACCGTTACACTAAAAAGATGAAGTAACTCCCTCTCCCTCCTTTTATGCTTTTGTTCTTGGGCCTGTTTCTCTTTGTGTCTCTTACTCTCCTCCCTACTTCGCGGGGGCTGTTTTCGTAAGCGCCATCGTAAAGGTTACGAGTTGCTCCTAACGGTTACACGTTAGAAGTTGGAATGTCCGAGCCGCAGGGTAACCACTAAATTTGAGCGCGAACGACAAGATTGACTGTTTTAATCCCTACAACACAGTTACAATAAAGAAACCTTTAAAAACGAAGCCCCTCACCTCTAAATTAGGGGACATATCCGTTTACAGGTAGCTATAGAGGTTACATACACTATTAAGAGTGTATGCGGGAAAAAGCTGAGAAAGAGCAGGAGACGGAAGCGCGGGGGGCGTTATGACGCCGTGCTTTAGTTGGAATGGTTAATGGGTAGACACAAATCTAACTTTGTCTCCACTGCACTCGTGAAACGCGAGCTCCATACGCCGGCGTTCCGCATTCTAACGCGTTCAAACAGTGCAATTGAGACAAAGGCAGCGAGCTTCCAATTTATAAGACCACTAATCATTCCAACCATGCAGAGCTCGATGTTGTGACGTCCTCGCGCGCTCTCGTCTCTTCGTGTCTCTTATTTTCTGCCCGCATTTTTTTTAATTTTTTTTTTTTGGTGCTGCTGTGTAGTTACTTTAAGAGGCACAGGGCGTGGTGATTATGTTCATGTGTCTCGCTTCGTGATTCGCGCTTCGACTTCCTACTCTGCAGACGGTGTACTCTCATCGTCTTATGCTCGCGCCATACCCTTCGTCTCTTAAAAGGACACTAACACCCCCTAAAAGTTTGTTTTATCTTTTTCTTTTTTTTTTTTTTGCCAGGCGATTTATTATGGTGTCAGAAGACTACCCAAATGATATTTTGCTACAGAGTCTCGTATATTTTCAATAAAGCAAAAAAAAAAAACGCAACTGCTCGAAACCGAGACCGAAACCTGTGCACGTCGGTTTCGGTTTTGAAACCTCCGTGCGCACTACCGCCCTTTTTTTATTTGTTTTTTTTTTTTTTTTGGCGGCGCGCAGCAAACGACGTGCGTTGCGGGAACCTTTTGCCGTGCGATTGTTTTGCAGTTATGTTTGTTCCGCTCGCTGTTCTGCACTTCAAAATGAGTTGTTTTGTACACCCAAGACTTAAAAATGAGTAGTGAGAGCCCGTGGTGAATGCCTCTGATCAGCTCCGAAAAAAATGACCCAAGATGTTGCGTCAAGGGCTGTCTCGCAGGTCCTCCATTCGAAAGTAGCATTGTGCGGCAGAGTCTACACAAGTTTCCGAAAGATCAGCGGTATCGGGACCAATAGCTGACTGCAATTGCTGCAGAAGAGTTACGGGCCAATCGGAAAGCGGACGCTACCCAATTCATATGCTCCTTGCATTTTGTAGAAGTTACTTGGCACTTCGCAGGTGTCAAAAAGGGAATTCCATACTATTTAGTACACCTTGTTTCGTCCACAACATTTCTTGTTTTTTTCATTAATAACAGAAAAAACAATTTAATATAAATTATAAATATTGCAAAATGTTCGACCAAAATAAAAGCTGATCTACTGGGGGAACTCTTAGTTCTTAGTAATGCAGCCGGTCGACTGCAGGTCGGAACGTTTGCTGCCGATATCCCTCCAGCAAAGGCACTCCCGGCTTGAAGTCAGGCAGCACCACGCGTTAGCCACATTCGCACATAGTAAAGACATTGTACGTGTGCGTATTCAACTCGAAGTACGCACTTCGTACTTGACGTTCGCGCGAGCGATGTCTTCAGTTACGAGAAGGGGAGACGGCTCGGCGACGTCTTCGTACAAATCGGTTTGGTGGTCGGGCGTGTCGTATTGGATGAATACCAATTCTTTTGATCGGTCCAATATTTCTCTTTTGAAAGAAGACAGATTCGCCGTGGGACCTCTACTTCCGAACGACCGTTCGGAAGTAGATGTCCCACGCCCGTCGTCTGCCGCCATCGCAGTCCAGCCTGCGAGTTTCACGATACGCGATACGACGCCCTGTTGAGAATTACGCAGTGAACGCACAGAATGCTTCCGGTTAAACTTTTTTTAACGACGTTTTACAGTTTTTTAGAAGCCACAAAAATTAGTTAATTTTTTTCTGTTTTTAATATTGAGTATGTGCGTTCAATGACCCACTACGTTGATTAAATTTGGTGGTTGTGTCTAAACGTTAGAAAACGGCCCGTGACCACGGAGAAGAGAGTAAGCGAGACTCGATCCGGCCAGTTCTCGATCGGCGGTTTTGGGGCGGAAAGCAACCGAATTTCGAGCCGCAAGTTCTGTTCTGGGTAGTTTGTCTCTCATATGTTGTGTAAAACTAAAAACCTCGGCGAGCATGAATACCCTGTCAGTATCCCTTTAAGCGCTTAGTGACCAAAACGTAAACAGATGTTACAACGACGTCACAGGTATGCGCCAAAAAGCCGAGGTTCTCATCCTCGTATTTATTTTCTCGGTGTCCTTAGGCCCGTGGCGAGCCAGCTGATCAAGGGAGACTCCGTAACGGCGGAGTCATTCGAGAGCGTCACCATCTACTTCAGCGACATTGTTGGCTTCACATCCCTCTCTGCGCAGAGCACGCCCATGCAGGCAAGTACGCTTCCCCGTCGTGGACAGGGTGAGCAGCTGGGGACCCATATGCAATACTTCCGCCCACTATTGGACCGTAAACGAATTCGTATAAATAAGCCTATAACAGAGTGCAATTAAGCTTTTCACAAAGGTGCCTTTAGGTGATGCATTTATCGCTTCTTGGAGAAAAACATTCGAGCAAAAAAAAATCTCATTTCTAGAGAGAGGAAATTAACCTTAATAAATCGTCCGGTTGATGCTGCAACTTACAGATGGCGCAACATAAGAAAGAAAAACGCGAAATCCTCTTTGAATTAAACTCCCGAAAGCAGATCCAGTAGATCCCACCGTTTGAGGTGCCGCTTTCCTCCTTGTGCACATGGCAATAAGAAAACCTTTTAGGCTTAAATTTGTTTACGGAAACATACACTCATAAAATTTGAGGTTGACAAATTCACGATCCACAGGCATTTTCGTGAAAAATTTAATTACCCTCGGTTTATTCGCTTATTTATGTTTTTTTCTTACGCTCGAATATCGCTTTGGAACACCCTGTGTATACACAATGGCCTCCACTGACTTCACGTCACCTGCCGTTGGAGGGGTCTTGTTGCTGAGCACTTACCTTCTGCAGCATACACCTTGCACCACCGTATTTGTTGTTCTCGGCAAGAGCGAAGATAGAACGACAACTAGCATGGTGCGGTGACATCACGTGCAAGTCACGTGTCGCAACTGAGTCAACAGACTCGCACTGCCTAGCCTGCTGGCTCCAGCGGGTACCCGGGGTGAAAAAACGCAACGCTTGTGACACGCAAAAAAAAAAAAACAAAAACAAAAAAAAACACTTTTATAAATCAAACACGTATGTTAAAGACTCCTGCTACGTGTTACCTGTTTACTTACATATTTTCTGTTCACTACACTTTGAAAGATTGTTGTTATCTACTGGTTACTGGAGATCGCTACCTTGAGCTGTTATATGTTTCTTTAGAGGAATTAAAACAAAGTTTCAATTCCTAAACGATTTTGTTTAAGGAAATTTTTCGGTACGTTGTATTTGATCAACGGGACCTAATACATAGCGGAGTTGGGATATTGCAAAATTTAAATACTCGTCTTCTGCTGTGCTGTAGTGTTTTACTATAAAACAAAAGAACCGCGCTGAATGCAGTAGCGGTTCAGAGGGTTCGTTTGCGGGATCACGAAGACGTCGACCTGTATGGAGTTGCGGGGTGCAGAGTTTCGGAAGCTGTGTTGTGGCCGTTACCATCCTGCATGTGTAACAAAATATCGTTACCATTACTTCCAAAAGCGAGGTTTCCATGTTACTGACCGATCGCCTCTGAATGAACTTACATTGCAGACATGCTCTCAAGGAACTGTGTATTCGCTCACTGTTAAAGTCTTGCGGGGGCTCGGGTCGCGGTATTTCAGCGGGGGTCCAATGTCACAGGAGGGTCTTTTCCCCATCGTCCTGATAGTCGGGTGGGTTGCGGCAGGCACAGCCAGCGATGGGCACAGCGCCGGCACCCACGGAAGCGGCCCAGTGCCAACGCCTTGTGTTCGCGCCAGCAGCCAGGTCCATTGCGTTCGGGGGCCCGGTCAAGAAAAGCACTGGTGCCGGCCGCTCGTCCACCTTGTCACCACCGTTTGTTCCCAGCGTCCCTCTGGCGATGAGTCAGCCCATTCTCGGGAAATACTCGTTTTCACCTCAAGAACCGTAGTAAACAAAAAGTGTGGCTCCTCGGGGAACATTACTAATTCCTTCCCTTTATGTAGAGAATCAAGATATATCTAGGTGCATTTTAGGTTAGGTATATGTGATCTTATCAATACCTGCACGTTTCAAAAGCCAAAAACATCGCTTCTTTCCCCGAAACCCATTTTTGAAAGAACTACTTCTCGTAACGTGTAAACAATTCACAATTTGTGATTACGTTTAAAACTTCAGACAGAGCCAACGATATGTTGTTGTCTAATTAGGCGATTAGCTGCAGACATAATTTGAAGAGCCGCGGCCGGTCATGTGACATCATATGCCGTCATTTTCCCCGCAAAATTTAGCGGTGCAACTGAATTTGTGTGCAGGCCACTCGACATGAAGTCATGTGACGTCACTTTTCCTTTCTTAATTTTAGCGTTGAAACCGGACGGGCGTTTAGGTCACGTGACGTCAATTTCCCTTCTAAATCTAGCGGGGAAACTGAATTTGTGTTTAAGGCGCGTGACATCAAGTCATATGTAACGTCATTTTTTTCCCGCTAAAGAACGCAGGCACAATAAACGGCCTGAAACATAGCTCAAAGTGACCTGAGGATCCTAAGAAAGATATTCGCGTTAAAAAGATTCATTGGTGGATCCTTAGAGAATGTGTTAGCATGACCCTTGGAAAACGCCACACATGTCCGTCCCTCTTTGGGAAACGCTAACGCTCACCTATTCACTTTTTTGTTTTGGCTTTCTCTTCTTGCTTTCTCTATATTTTTCTGCCTCTTTTAACTTCGTTACGTAGTCGGTGTTAGCATTTTTTAAAGGAGGACGTGTGTGGCGTTTCCCAAGAGTCATGCTAACGCATTCCCAAAGCATCTGAAAAAAATACGACGACGAAGCTTAGGAAGTCTCTTGTATTCTCTTATACTGTAGCTCCTAAATTGTGAGTAATATATCGACACACTCTCAATTCCTTCGATCAGCTAGACAGACGCAATCGCCTATTTCATAGGAAGCGAGGCATATACACTCTTAGAAAAAAGGGTCTCTATAGTCCTCCTTCGAGGGAGGAACGTTCTGGTGACCTATGGTCCTTTAAAAAAGGAGACACTTCCATCTTGAAAGCAGGGGAGAAAAGCTCTTCCGTCGCCTGCATCTCATTATGGCGGCCCCGAATCGAGCAAATCGATCTCAATAAGGCTTAACGAGGACGCAACTTCTTTTGTACGGGACGAGAGGAGCAGCAAATAAAAGCGTAACACGAGCTTTTCGCGATCTGTGTTATTTTCCCGGAGTCAGCTTCCTCCGCAGGTAAAGAAACTTGCGTTTCGAAAGCAGTCACCGATCTCGTCGTCAGCACCGTGATGTTAAACATTGACAACCAATTCTCTTTTTCCTTTGATCTCTCTTTCGTCTATCTTTTTATCCCCATCCTCTTCCTCCAGATCATCATCATTATCAAGGTTGAGATCTTTTCTTTTCCTTTTTCTGCCACTATTTATTTATCTATCCCTAAGGACTCACCAATGGATCTTCCTTGAATTTTTCGTTGCCGTCTAGAATGTTTACATCGCACCTGAACAGGTAAAAGAGGAGTACATGCTCTCTCTACAAGTTGATCACGTCGATTACGGGGTAGTTATGGTAGCGGAGTACCACGGTCTCCTTTCGAGCCCCGAGACGCCCGGTGCTATAGGTCGGCTGGGCGCATTTCGTCCAGCCGTGCCTAGGCGTGGCTTCCACTCTTCTGTATCGTTCGCTCGCCTTGCAGGCATTGCAGCGGCATTCGCAGCCTGACGCTGCCTTCGCTGCTCACCGGTTTCGGCAGCCTGTCTCCTTCGTTCACAATCCGTCTTCTTTTGCCGTCTACTTGGATCAGCGCTAGTACTTGGTTCACATTTCATTTTGTAGCACAAATCAAAGAATACGCGCTCCGCACACCTGCAAGGTCAGACTCGCCCCAGCATCAGCGCGCGCATTGGCTTCCGTCCCGTGACGTCGTCTCCCTCTCTCCCTTGTCCTTCACTACTCTCCTCCTCTCTACGCGGCGCGGTTCTCTTCCCACTGCTTTGTCCACAGACGGACGCCGTCAGCGTCCGTCTGTGGACGCTGACGGACGCTGACGTATTAAAAAGAACGCCAGGACCTCCCAGGGATATCTCGACGACCCTCAGGCTGTTAAAGAACTCGGCCCAATTCGAACCCAACGCATGCGCTCTTGGGACTTGATGAGGTATCACAGTTTGGTGAATTAGTGCACCCGGAAATATAAAGTCCTTTGTTGATTGAGGTACAATCGGCTGGCAATCTTCGCAGGAGGTTCTCTTGTGTTCGATATAATTTCCCTTTTTTTTTTTTTTTGGAGGGGGGGGGGGGGGTATGACGGAAATTGTTGCCGTGTTTGGTTTCAAGATAGGCATACTTGTTTCTTGTCGAAAGCAACGAACTATTTTGCTGCGTTGATTAGATGAGCAAGCAGGGTTGGGGATCAAGCTAAAATGACTACACTGTTTAAGGAAATGATTCTTCAAAGAAGCGATGCAACAATTTTTGTACTGTGCACAAATACCGCTTAAAACGGATCCCTAACGTTAATGACCTAGAAAACAAGCGTTCGTTTTTCACCCCACGCAATAGAAGTCCCAGAAAAAAATAAAGAAAAACGAGCAGCGTTCACCCCCTCAACTCGCAGCCAGAACAAGCGGCCACGTGATCTGTAGCCGATTATATGCCGCCAGTGTTGATCATAGCCACGCGCTGGGGTTGGCAAAGCGCAGGACACGCGCTGAGTTCCAGACATTGTTATGGCTCGGCTGTTGTCGTCGTTGCAGCGATTGGGCGCGTTTAGTAGCGGCCCCGGAGTCAAGGAGTCACTGACTCCTTCCACTGGACGGCCAAAAGTCACTTCCGGTGCACGTAACTCCGGGGCTTCGGAGTCAAGCTCCGAAGCACCGAGTCCAGACACGGTGTACGTAGAGTCAAAGGAGCTAAAATGACGTCATTTCCTGACTGGGGACGATTTCCGGCGCTAAAAGAGGAAAAAAACAAACAATATGGCGGGATAAGCTGCTTCGGTTCTGTCGCGGGTGCCCGGTTTGCTCGCTTTTGTTAATGAAAAGTGCTCAAGGTAAGGCAAATAACGCGTTTGAATTTCTTTTTGAGTTGAGGCTCTTTCGGAAAATGCAATGGACCTTATTTTGTTTGGTTTGAATATGCTAATAAACAACGCAAACCTTCATTTGACGCCGTGTCTTGATCACCGTTGCACGGAAGCTTGGTAATATTGACGATAGTCCTGTCCGCGCTCAACAAAGCAAAACAAGGTATGAACGCGACTTTGGAAGCCGGTTGGACACTCACGCAGAGCATGATACCGATTATTGTTTTGTTTGCGTAGCTAAATCAGGGTGCACGTTGGCTGAGGCTCGCTTCGGTCGACAAAACCTTGATCGCCGAGCACGGCCGAACTTCCCGTGTGTATACGAATACATTTTATAGGAAGTTCGTTACGAAGGGCAGAACAAACTTATGGCCGTATAAAAGTATCGCATCCGGCGGGGTAGATTCGCTGAGCTCTGTATTTTGCGTGTGCTGACGACGTTTTTTGTCGGCTTTTATAACAGTAGCTGCCTTTGCACCGCCAAGCGAAGGGCTCGATCGCGTTGCATCGCTTCGAACAGCAGCGCTGATGTGTACAGTCACTCGCTTTATCTTCAGCGACTTTGTCAAGACTTCTTCAATACCGGCGTCAAATAAAAGCGATCGTGCTCGCCATCGTCTGCTTCCAGTTTATTCGGAGACCGCCTGGCACAGGGGAGGAAGCGGAAATTGCGTAGAAGCAGGTTTGGAGCGGTTTTTTTCGCCGTTCAGTAGGCGCTCGGATGACTCCGACTCCAGTCACTCCGTTCGGGGGCAAGGGAGGCGCTACTGAACGGGCCCATTGGACACGGGTCACTACCCGAATGCTTCTCCAGCTAGCAATTATCACGAGCCCAAGTCGAGTTCCCACGCAATGCTCGGGTCCAATCTATGAACCGCATTCAAATATCGTCACTTTGGTGTACTGCGATCCCCACGCTACGTCATCAAATTTTGCAAAGGAGAGATTGAATGAAAATGATCGCTTTTGTCCTTGAAATTACACCGCAACAAAGGAGTTTCTTGGCCAGTGGCGTTGCGTGTGAGTATCCTTGAGTCCCAGGTGTGCCAGAAAGCTCGTGTCAAGTGAAAAACATTCCAATTGAATATCGTTGCACCGCTCCTTTAAGTAGAAAGCACATCTGCGTATAAATTGAAGACGTTGTCAGTATTCATGGTAAATGTTATCACTATTTGACCCAGAAGAAGAAAAAAAAAAACGGGTGATAAATAAAAGCCCTTTATCTTATGCGCTGCATTGTCAAGTGGACAAGAAGAGACGCGATCAAAGACCAAACTATTGATAGTATATGCAGGGAAACACAAAACGGACGGAGTATCGTACATTGGATTCGATAACGTGGCGTATATTGGATGAGACTCGGTTATTTCAGCAGACAAAGGGCGAAGTGACAATAGCACCCAAGGCACTGTTTCCTAGATGCCAAGCCTGATGACATCGCTATGTGTACACCCGCCTCCTATTTCCATCATGCGCAAGGAGCGAGATCTCCCTCAGAATAAATATGACAAAATGGCGCACAAAACAAGAGACACATGAAGGAAGCGGGAAATATTTCATATTGATGGTTTGTGCTGAATTATAAAATGATTATTACCTTTTTTTTTAAATAGAAAGATCAAATAATATTATTGCTTTACGTCGTTGAAATACTGCGACCCGGTTCAAGAACAATGTGACTACTTTATTGAGACGACATTGAGGGTCAAATGTGAGCCATTGAATAAGATATCATATGCAGGGATCCGCAAGTTATTGGCAGAAAAGCTTTGTAAAGTGTATTCTCGCCAAACGTTTTTGTCAGACAAAAATCAAAGAACTTTAATTCATGCCACCTGCGAAACCTGATCGCCGCCGCTGCACTTTTCAAAGTCATGAAGTCCACGTGGAATGCACACACAAAAACAGAACAAATCTTATGTCCCGGGAAGAAACAATGATCAATATAAAAGGAAAGAAAAAAAAACGGACACGGAAAAGGGGGGGGGGGGGGGTGATCCAAGAAATATTCCAGCTATTTTAGACGGAAATTTTGAAAGTGCAAGTTCTCCATTATTTTCCAAAGAAACAGTCGACAGAAAAGTCATACAGATTGAGAGCAGTGTTGCGGAATGGGCACCCCCATTCCATTCCAATTCCATTCCGGGGAATAAGAGTTTTCGATAATTCAATTCCTTCCAATTCCTAGGAGACACGGAGCCCATTCCCACTCCTGGAATGGCTGATTCGTTCAATTCCATTCCTTTAATTCCTAAACTTCAAAATTGGCACTTGACAGCTACATTTTGTTGCCGGCATAAGCAGCATAAAGCTGACATTATCAAATACAGAGACAATTGTAAAAAAAGAAAAAAAAGCTAAATTCCTAAAAAAAGCACTGATTTTTACTAAGCGGACCGCTGGTGGCAGAAAGTGTTTATTTACAATGTACTGCAAACCTCGAGAAAGCCCCTTGATATGTCAATGCTTGTTTAAGACATATCGGTCTCGCGACCACGTCGCTCGCAACAAACAGCAAAACTTAAATCCACTAATTTTCTTTTCTTTTTTAAGTTTTTTTGCATTTGACTTTTAAGACATAGGCGGCCAGCGTGTTTGTTTGATAAGACCATAAAAAATATCCAGTTCGTGCGTGGCGCAGGAATAAGCTATATTACTGTATTCTTCGAATACAGCAACACGGCTAGCACACTGCTGGAAGCGACTCCATGCACAGCGGCGGAACACATCCTCTGACAAAATACAACCTTTGCGGCGCAGCACGGGGAACCGTATAGATCATGTCACGAAACGTGTTTTAAAAAGCATAAGTTCACGCTTGCTTTACGAATCTCGATATTCCTTATCATATTCAATTAATTTTTTGGCTGGTTCGCCTGCCCTTTTGCACCCTTCGCACACTCATTCTCGTGTTTCCTCTTCAGACGGCGAATAAAGTTCAATGATATACGCCGACTGCACCGTGTATAGTTTCGTTGCACAACTTTCAGCATGCAGCTTGTTTATTTTCTTCGCGACTAATGTAGAAAAATGTCTTCTACGATGCCATGACTCAATCTGTATTTATCTTCTCTTCTCGTCCGAATTGTGATGTTCCTCTTCGCGCTGTTCGAGTGGCGGGTTCAGGCAGCAGACGGTACCAACCGAATCATTCTTCTACCTCGGTGTCGGTTGTTCGCGTAGTGGCGACGGGTCGGGAAGTCAGCGTTGACAAACCTCTTCACATCAAGATACAATTAACGGGGTAATACCGCACCGTTCGAATTGACATTCCCCGTGTTTCCTCATTAACACCGTCCAACTGACTTCTCGCCGCCTCAAATAGGGTCCAGGACAAGGAGCACGAATGCAGACCGGACAACCGAGACGCGCGGAAGCCAAAACCTCAGTGGCAGCTAGCACCCAGCTCTCCTTCTCAGTTGCCCTCACAGCAGCGGTCGCACCTCATTTGGCGCGGGACGGTCTTCCTGCAGGTCTAGTCAGTTCGGACATACCAAGAGCGGCGATGATAGTCTACTTCACCTTACGATGGACCTCAACAGACAGCACGAGAGCCATCGAAATCAATCCAGTGCTTTCTGAGTGCTGCGTCACCCTGCAGCCCCGCTCACGGTACTGGATTGCCTAGGGTGACTCGTTGCGTCCGCAGCGGTCCATCGCAAGGTGAAACAAAGTATGCAAAAACTAAAGTCAAGGGAAATGAGCGGGAATCCGCTAGCTTGCTTGAAACCCCAACCCACTAAAACATAAAACACAGAAAACAAGCATCGGAACAAAGACCAAGTAATAGGCGGACATACAATACAAATGCAGTACAAAAAAAAAACCAGCCTCGGAGCAAAGCGCAAGAGGAGAAGAGGGAAGTGAATCTCGCTTTGGGTTTTAATGCCGAAGCAAACCCACATTTCGCACTTCAAAGGAGTGCGCACGAATGAACGTGGAAGGCAGCAGGGTTGGCTGCCTGCTAAACAACACGCCTCGAACTATAAGAAAACAATAAATGATCATCTTTCGATGGCGCCCAATCAACGAGTTATCAAAGCTCTGCGACTTATGAGTCATTTCCGCTCCCAGATCTCAGTCTGTGCGCGCGCGTGCATTTTACAAACCTTCGCAACAGCAACAAAAAAAGCATGACAAGAAGTACGATGAGGAGTTGTGCATGGCGGTTGCTTTCTTTTCCGCTCTCTTTCCTTTTGCTTGGTGCTTGGTTTCTTGTTTCGCTCTCGGTTAACGCCATCGAAGCCCGACGCCTGCGCGTCCGTGAAAGGCGCCACGTAACCCCCTTTCCCCCTTTGCTCTTTGCTTTGACGCTTGCTTTTTGTATTGCATTCTGTTGGCGTATAAGTCTGTTAGGGCTCCTCGCGGGCTAGCAGTTTCCCGCTCATTTTATTTCTGAGCAACTGACTCGCTGACTGGCTCGGTTTAGCTAACCGTAAACACGCACAAAAAAAAAAAAAAAGAACCGTGTTTATTTTATTCTCATTCTATTCCGGGCAAAGGGCACCTAATTCCATTCCCATTTCATTCCGGGGTCGTGAAATGCGGAATGATTCCGGAATCATTCCAACTCCGGAGTGGCAACTCCGGAACACTGATTGATAGTAGATGCACATATTATTAACCACTTTAATGTGTTTCTCTCAACCTTTCGAAGAGCCTAAACACTTTTGTGCATCGCAAAGGCAGACGAGAAGATAAACGCAGAATGAAGCTATTATTTTTAAGCTGCTCTTATATATTTTCATATCCTATATTTTTTTATGGAGAGCCCTTTTATCTAGAGTAATATTTTCAACGTAGAACATTAACATAAATCAGATGCTTCGGGATCTTCATGTTTAACACTGACAGCTTAAGAAACACAGGACGTAAATGATTACTTTACCACGTGTTGTTTCGTCATTTGTTCTTAGAAGTTCCTGTAACCTACTGCCGCGATGTTATTGGTTAAGCAACAATAATCAGATGGTCGGGACTCATCATACGCTCTACGTTTCTCTAGCTACTAATGGCTAGACTTACCGAGACCGAGGAATCTAACGAAAAAGAAGCATCAACCCAGAGCCTATATTAGCTCGCATGTCTTATTCCATTAACTTCAATATAAATAGTTCTTTCTTCTCAACCTTGTTATAAAGTCAGTTTATGAAGTTAATCGGCCTTCAAACGGTGCCGTCGGTCACGAGTCAATTGTGGCGTCAAAAAGATTGGCGAGCCAATATGGTCGCGGATTGCAGTTTTTTGTGTCCCTTACTGTGGTGGCATATAGACCGTTCAACAAAAGGGCATATATCTACCTTAAGCACTTTCTAAATTCCTGTTTGTTGTTTACGTGCCGCGGCATCGTCGGGGGGAGATCATTCCGGGACCGTATACCTCTTTTTTGCGATCGTAAATGCTACGTAAATGCTACGTGCAGCTTAGTTTTTGTTCCTCCCCCGCTTGTGGGCTCTAATGGAATTGCTCTATTGATCTCTGTACACTCACAGACGAAGGGAGGGAGCTCGTTTAGACAACGAACGGGTAAAGAAAAGAAATAAATGACCCCCGGTTTCGATTCTCTACTTTTCAATCTTCCCAATTTCTGGAAAACGCTGGATAGATAGAGCACGTATCGGGGCGATTACAAAAATAAAAAAGAAGTTTTTTTGATGAGACGATGACTATAGGAGGCGTAGCCTATATCTCCAAAAAAAGGTTACTACGTTAAAGTGGGCAATTTAATGGCTTTACAAGCCTTTACAGGTTCATGTACTCCCACTTTCTCACTTCGGCTTCTGGCGCGGCGTTTTTTTTTTTTTTGGTGTTAGAACATTTCCTTTGGTGAACTTTCTCCAAGCTGCAACGGTGGCGCGGAAAAATATGCAGTCGCGCTTTTAACGAATGCGCAGTCTTTCGAGCAATAACGAAAATTCTTAAATACCCCCCCCCCCCCCCCTTCTTTCCTCAAAGGAAAGAGAAAAAGAAAGAACGCCCTGTATTACTGAGACTATTCTACAACACAAAAAAAACACACACACACACACACACACCGTCTGTCTTTATTAGCTTGTGGCATTAACTTGTCTATAGAGTTAAGATTAATTACGTCCTCGAGCAGCACGATTCTTAGCCGCTGTAGCATCATGTGTCCGTTACCGCCCTCAGAAAGGTTTAGCTAACACAAAAAATCGCGTTTATTTCTTCTTGATAGGCACAATATACAATATTAATGTTTACACTAAAATAGTTCACCACCGAGCTGTCGAAATAAAAAAAAGGCACATGCACGGAAAAAAAAAAAAAAGTATTTCAACCGACGTTGCAGCAACATTTGGTTTGATGGACCCGCAGGTTCCCTTTTCTTCAATTTCTCAGAGTCACATTCCTCGTTCCAACGCAGAAAGGATCACTGAAGCCACCTTTTTTTGGATACCATAAACCCAATAAAACAAAAAACGAGCAAAACCTTTTTTCTTATTTCTAGTTGACACAGTTCTAGAACCTCATTACGGCGCTCAAGATATCCCAGTCCTGAGATCGATTGCTCAGAGCAGGCTAGCCGTCATCGAACGGAAAACGCCTCCACGTTCCCGTAATGTCTTTTTTTTCCCCCTTTTTTTTTCAAGGTAAACGTCTGAGAACGATTGAGCAATCGGCTTTGTCTGAGGCATAACGAGCATATTTATCAAACCCTATCGAAGTGGCATCAAATCTAAAAAACAAAGTACATGAAGCGGTCTGTTAGTCGAGCTCTTATTCCATTTCGGGGGCGCACGCAAACAAGTAAGAAGCGTTTACCGTTAAAAAAGAAATCTAAAACAAATCGCCCGATAAAGGTAGCGATCGATCTTAGTACAGAAAGAAAGAAAACAAAATTGTTATTTTTTATTATTTTTTTACTTAATATAGGATATGACTAATGCTGTGGATAGCGTACATGGCGTGCAAGCCTTGTGGTTAAGGTACCACACAGGAGCTCCGTATTGGTCGAACTATTCTGAAACGATGTTTCGAATGTAATGATTTGGTTTTCTCGCGTCGAGATTTTACAATGGAAAGTTTGCTAAGGTGAACCGCGTAGATGTAAATAGGGTGGCTCGACGTTCTTCCCCTCCGGGTGGTTTCAAAAATATGCCGGTGTGCGAATATTCTAGTCCCTAATTAGAATGAAACAGTGACATTGCCGCACCTGCACCTGACCAAGCAGCAGCGCGTTCGTGGCCTAGCGGTTATCGCGCTTTCCTTCCACGCAAAAAGCCAGGGATCGATTTCTCACCATGGCTACCCGCTGTTCTTGACTCTGTAATGTGATGTTCTGATAAATTCGAGAACCATGTTGCTTGTTCTAGGTCAGAATGTTCTACGCGCCGAACAGATCGAAGCGCACGCGTGTACAAAAGGGGCTCCGCTTGGCGAGCCGGAGTCAGTCTCGCCCCAGCGCTCGATCCCGCTGTTATCTTCTCTTTCCCTTTTGTTTTTGGCACAAGTTCGCCGCACTAAACGCTTAGTTTACTTCAGTTTTCGTCGCCTCACCACTTGTCGTTCGTGACAATATATCGAATAATATTATTCGACCTTCAAATTCCCATAGTATTCGAGTTTCCGAATAAATCGATTCATCGACTATCAGTGCCGCTGGCGAAAACTCTCTGCTCTTTCATGCTGTTGATAGTATAAACGAGTCATCAGAGGCCTGTGTGGGTTTTTAAATCGAGCCGGCAATCAGATGCCTTGACAAACAAGCCACTGCCGCAGAACGTAGTTCGTTTCTTGTGTTCCTCGAACGGAGCAGTCATGCTTTGGTACAACTTCTTGGATGCGCTCGCCAAAAACCCGTAGTCACGCGCGTCGCCAATTCGATTTCAAGAGTCTTGCTTCACCTGCAGCCAGCTCTGGGCACCATAAAACTACTCTCGGTTGTAACTTTCCTTCTTATCACAAACTATTGTCAAAATACAAGGAGCACTGAACCGGCCTCTTCTGCTAATCCGTCGCTCACTGCGGCGTTGGGCGAGGTGCTTCACCTCATTTCACCGTTCGCGTCCGGCCGCAGCGTATGCTACGAGCCATCAGAGCCAATCCAGGGTCGTTTGAATTTCCCGCGACCTTCCAGAAAAAAGCACCGTGTCGCGCAGAAAGCGCAGTCCCGTGTTACGTTCACAGAACGGCTGCATTGGCTGGGATTGCTCGTAGCGTTCGCTGCGGGCTGGACGTCGCCCGATGCAAACGGTTCAGTCATATCAGTCCATTTATCCTGCCCGTTGCGTATCTAAAGATGGATGGGTGAGCACATCCGTCAGCTGTGTCTTGAGTTTGTCCTGTAAAAGCCCGTTCACACACATGCAACCGAGTACGATCGAGAGAGGCAAGACTGGTTTTTAAATGGGCCTTGCAATCATAACTAGGCGTCCACCTTTTTTTGCGGTTTCCACGTCTCTTGGGGTTCGGGCAAGCCAGCGGGGACGGAGAGAGTAAGTAAATAGCAGTGCGTCATATTTTAACTGAACGACACGGAAACATTCTTCCCCCTATGGGGGCGACCCGTGGTGCCAAAAGCGCGCGATATGTAACGACATCGTGACGTTTTTGGTCCTGGCCTGACTACTGGTCAGAGCCGTAAAAGCATTTTTTAAGTCGAAATACAAAATATAAGTAGCGCGAACCGTTTAAATTAATTATGAAAGTAGTTTTTGTTCAGTATTTTAGATCAAAAAAGAACAAAAACAAGAAAAGACCTTCGACACACCCGTTACCAATCGGTGGAAAAGGCGACGCATACTATAGGGGTAATGGGATCAGGCACCGACAAGCGGTGGGCGTAGAAAGGTCCCGAATGTACACGGCAGCGCTAGGGTCGTATGGACTCGAGTATTCGACCGGGTCCGAGCGTTCCGAAAGCCTTCGTCGAGCGGGTTGGGCTTGTGGTATGGACGTTTGGCGGTAGGGCAGCACGAAGTGGCTCCCGTTCTGAACTGATATTTACCCCGTGTTTGCTGTCGTTTGTGGCCAATGAAGTGTCATGCCGAATTAGTGTTTAATTGCGCAGCAAATGCAATGCGAGCCGCCCTGGCCGCCCGCTTCATCCAGCTTATCCAGAACATGCTTTAATGGCGCCCTCTCGAGCCGTCGACACGAAGTGCGGCAGCCGTGAGCGCTCGCTGAGCTCACTACCCCTCCCCTAGGTTCAAGGCCACTCAAACCAGAACCAAGGACGTCATGAAGAAGGTTATTATTTTCTTGTTTTTGTAATTTTAATTTGCCTATGACTTTTAAAATAAGCGAAATTCGAGAAAAAAAAAGTTTAATTAAACTACTACGTTCAGTGCGCTCAGGTTTGGTGCAAATTAAAAAAAAAAAATGAAGTCAAAAAGTCGTTGCAGGGCCCCTTTGAGCCTCTTGCGACGGCGTAAGACCAGATGCGCTGCAGCGCAGCAGGTCCTAAGCCGTCACAAGAGGCTTAAAAACCGCTATTGTCTCTCTTGGTCTTAGTCGGTTGCAAGATAGTGAAGGGCGCTTAAATGTGACCATTAACACCGTTTTTATTCGTGCTAGCTTCCCGTCGCTTTGAGTGCCTTGCAAAATAACAAACACGAAAAACGTGTTTTTTCTTCTATCTGTGCTATGTTTTGAACATGATTTTCTTTCTTTTTGTTTTTCCCGAAAAATTTCGATCCACAACACAAAACGAATGCGCGTAAGTGACTAAATTGAGAAGAAAGGACGAAATTCCGAACGTTCCCCCAAGTAAATTTAGAACAAGCCCTCAAGATAATGAGCCCGACGTTCAGACGGTGTTCCAAGAGAGAGACTTGTAAAGCGACAGTTTATCATGGGCCACTTTTGTCTCTTTATCGCGCCCATGCGCGGGTCTGAAAGCTAGGGGCTCACTTAATGTGCCGCTGTCAATGCTTTGCAAGAAGAAGCGGACTGAAGGATAGACAGCTAAACGAGAAGCGGTCACGTGCTCACTATGACCATCTTCATTAAATATAGAAACTACGAACATTTGATGTTTAGCTTTCCGGTTGGTAGAATATTAATCAGCGGAATATAGCTTTCATAGAAGACGAGCGATTATATCGCTTTACGAAGGAGTCGTCACTGAAACACCGTGTAAACACAAGCCCATTTTTAGTCTCGCGAACATTGGGACTAAATTTTAGTATTTGCACTCAATTTGACATTATAGTTTTTGGGCTACTATTTGACCGTATTCGATGAGAATCAGATTCGAGTGTGAATTTCCCTATTCACTCACCTCAAGTTGATAGCAACATTCGTCGTTAGGTGTTTACTCATTTTGAGGTTAGCCTTCCAGTGTTATTGGCGATGATTGTCTTCTACAGTTACACGTCGGGTCACTCGCTGACTGTGCATATGTATAGGGCGATGTATTACGTGTGCATGAGTGGTGCTTAATCAGTCCTTCAACGATTAGTCCTAATAAAACCAAGGTGTTATCAATGTATAGAACACGGCAACCGATTTCTAACGAATACGTTCTCGGTACCATTCCTGTACGTGTCACAACAGCTCGTGACCGTGGCATTTATTTTGATAGCATCGCCATATTTTTTTTTTCTTTTCATGTGGCCCAGGTTGTAAGCACTGCTTTTAAACTGTTGGACATGATTAGGGTTCCGCGTTTTTGGTTTCTACTTTTTTTTCAAAATTCGGCGTACTTTTTTCGGTGTTTCTTTTAAAATTATATTTTCGTTGGCAAATGTGTGCAACTGAAAAATAACCAAGAAGCAAAAACAAAGAAGTACAAACAAGTCAAGTCAATTTCCAAATAAAGTGTCCATTTCTTTTTCAATATATCTGTGCCGTTATTTTTTGAGTGACCACAAATATCAGAGCTATAAGGATCATCTGATCCGGTGTCCGTTCGTGTTTATTTGATATTCACCGAAAAAAGCCGATAAACTTTTGCCCTATGCCCAAAAAACACGAAACCTCACGTTCTGTATATCGGGATTACGTGATCTTATTATAGTACAAACACATGTATTTTCCCAGCTTTTCCTCGTTGATCCGCACTCTTCCTTTCCTGGTAATATGACCCTGAGCTTTGAGAATGCCCTCTCAGCGCTAACACCGGACACTGGCAGGCTGAGGAGATGAAGCGCTGCCTGAGCCAAAATCGGCCAATCAACCAATTGTGACCCCCAAAAGAGACACGGTGCGACGTTTTGAAACACAACACCACATGCAGAGCTTGCATCAAGTCACTCTTCCTTACAACGAGTTTGAAAACACGCTCGTACATGGCGAAGTCATGGGGCATCTCGGACTTCACGTTCCCATAGATGATGCGCACATTAAACCAAAACGTCTTGATGGCATCCGTGTATCCCATAGATTCGGACACGTTTCGATAGACACTGTCGTTCCACTTTTTCGCCACGGCTCTGCGGTACGAATGGAAGGTTGAAATGCCATTTTCCGGTTAAAACTAAATTTAAAAAGATGGATTCGACGTACTTTTATCGGTTTTTATCGGTTTAAATGGAAAATGCCAAACCAAAAAACTCACAATATTCGGTTAAAACCGAATTTCCAAAAATGAATTCGGCGTACTTTTATCGGTTTTTATCGGTCTAAACCAAAAACTCCGGACCCGACATACTTTATCGTTTGACGAAGGAGTTTACAAATCCTTTTGTATTATACGTCTTTGTTTTAGCATTATTTTTTTCCGGGATTGAGTTCGCCAGCGTTGTTTGGAACTAGCTTACATTATCCGAATCAGAACAAATTGTACGTTGTCAGAAAAGGCTCCTTCGTATGATTTACGATCAGTGATTCTATAAGAAGTGTTTTATGATTATGCATACATTCTTAGAAACCTCAACTTACAATCTTTATCAAGCAGAAGATTCGTGCGAGACGTATTGTTTTACAATAGAATGATTCATGGTCAACTTGTTTGTGCTATGTTATGTTTCGTGAATTTCCGTGCACCTATTCGTATTAGTAGACTTCCTGTCCATTTGATTATTTTCGTCAGAAGATGCTATGCCCCATTACCGAACGTAACTTACTTTTAATGACATGTCCACGAACTCTGTTGATATTTTGTTAATAACGAATATTTTAAGCGTCAAGTTGAGTCACTCTTGTACATATTGCTACTATATCGTTTCTAAACCTTTCCAACATGATTGTAGGCATGAATGTATGCATGATGTATGATTGTAAAGCTATTTCTGAGCGTGCTATACCTTGTACTTAAGTGTCTCGTACAAGTACTTCGGTCGTTTTGATGCACGAAAAGCCAAATAAATAAAACAAAATAATAAATGAAGTAAACTGTTGCACGCTGTAGATGAGAAGTTTCGCCCAGAGCAGTACGACTGCTTCTAGACAGAGTCTTTAAAGGGCATCACGCAGTAGTGATAGACGGTGGTATACAACGCTCATTCATATCGAAACGGGAAGATGAGGCTGCTGAACCCAGGATACCGGGGTTCTGAGCGCGAGCTTTCGCTCCATCTGTTTCAAGCAGCGGTAAACTAAAGGGTGGTTCACATATTTGCAATGGTTGCGTTCGCTTGCGATTGAAAGGACCGTAACGGCTAAAACACCGCAACAACCGTGACACATGAATTGCTTCGCGAGGCTACCCCTTGCATCGCTTGCCGTGCTGTGTGCGGCGGACGCTTGTCCCGGTGACTTCGTCGTTACGGTCCTTTCGGTTGCATGCGATGCGAAAGTAACCAACACAGATGTATGAACAAGCCTTAACACACTCGGTCAGAGATCCGTTCATTCCCCACTCGTTGTTGGGAAGACCTTCGTGGCATCCGAATTTTATACCCTAGACCAGAACTACACTTTCAAAAAATCTGGTGGTTAAAGAACTCTTATGGCGCATTCACACTGGAACTGGATCCGCGTTCGCAAAGCGGTTGCGAACGCGGTTGTATAAAGATCCAGTACAATTGCACGCGCATTTGATGCCATCAAATGCGCGTGTAATTTTACTGGATATGTATACAACCGCGTTCGGGCAACCGCTTTGCGAACGCGGATCCACTTCCAGTGTGATGGCGCATTCACACTGGAAGCCGATCCGCTTTCGCGAGGCGGTGGCGGATGCGGTTCGCCGGCGACCCCGTTCAGACACATCGAGAGGCGGTTGGCGGTTTCTCGGCGATCACGCGTGATCTTTTGAGACTAGCGTTTGGCAACCCTGTTTTACAATCCAAAATCCACTTTAATCGACGATCCAAAGCCAAAATTTTGCCAATTTGGCACTGAAGATTTTTCTCCGGGATGTTCGCACGCATCACGAGTTCAGGCAGCGAAAAAGGAAGCACGGACCTGCCAAACTCGCTGTGATTTCCTTGACTTCGCCCACAAGCAAAGCCCAGCTAGGCGCACCTTGCTGACTCAGAACAGGATGCCCCCGACCTTTTTTTTCGGAGTGGACCTTTCCCGCGTGAATAGCTGACCTTGGTTTTCGGGATAGAGGGCCAGTTTTCCCCCCTCGTTCGCTTATATCATTTTTTGGAAGTTGTGAGCGGTGGGGTAAACCGTGGTGCGGGGGAATGTGTTCGGTGCTAGCCGGTCGTGGCTTCGTTGGTGGCGGACTCTCCTCTCGTCACTCGCACGTCGATCAAGTCTACTGTTTGTTTGACATTAAGCTCAAATAAACGCCGTATGGATTATCTCTGCATCGTCGGGTACGTACACTTTATTCCTTGAGTATGTTTCATTTAGTTTTCTTTTGTTAGTAGTAAAAATTACAGGTCGAGCTAGCGCAGGTACCCTGCCCGCTCCGTGGTAGTGCGTTGGCTACACAGTCAGGCTCACTACGTCTCTATCGGCCTTCGTTTTATTCATGCACGGTGTCGAAAGCTTTCAATAGTTCACGCGACTATCGTGGATAGAAAAGCTGACGTTTTCGTCGATCGGGGGCGGGCTCCGATGTTCTACGGGCAGAGAGTAACAATTCAGCGAGCTTCGGGCTGTGGCACCCGGAATAATAAACAAACTCTTACCCGAACGAAATCACCGGTGCGAAGCCCGTTAAAATTACGAGTCAATTCTTTTCGCGCCGTATACAAGTGACGGACGTGAACATCACGTTTCTCCGTTGATTTGTCTGCAGTAACGCTAGAACTACAGCGCCTTGGACGCCTCACCAGCGACAGGTGCCATCTTGTTTCAAAAGTCACTGACGTCACGTCAGCGTGGCGTTGTGATTGGTTGCCGCTTTGCGGTTTGTGAAAGCGGTTGGGAGAAATCGGTCCCGAAGCGGTAGGCAAAAACACGCTCCATCCGCTCGATCCTAGCCGCTTTGCGGTTGAGAACGCGCGGATCCGCTTCGCGTTTGCGGATCCGCTTCCAGTGTGAACGCGCCATGAATACGCCATTAGGGACTCTTTGTCTTTTCTATATTTTGCGTCCTAGAAAGTAATTTCTGGCTGCTCCTAAGAGGGGTTCTTCGTGACAAACCTGTTAGGGGTTCTTTTAGGCTCCTTTTTTACGCAACAGAGCTCTTCGTCTCCCCCTTTCAAGTGCAGAGGGCGGTAGTGCTTGAGTCGAAACCGTGTTTTACGAGCTAAGAAAATTCTTCGGGCGTCGAAGAACCTTTCAAGAACTGATGTTCTTAGAGTTTAGCTTAGGCGCGTGACGCCTAACCTGAACCTTCCGGTAAAGAACTGCGGATTCCACACACAGAGCCTTCAAACTCATGCAACGACCAGCAGATGATTTTGATTCTGCACTTGCTCCCTCATCGAACGTCCGTCTGCGCATGCATGTTAGTGCCGAAACTCGGATCGTTGCATCCGTCCTGCGAGAAAGAGAAGCTGTCAGGGTCTGGCAGACCTCTTCGCAAAAACAACTAGAAAAAAAAAAAAAAAAAAAAGACGAGAGAAATAACGCAATAAAAACGCCGGGGCGGTGGGACGAGTTTCGGGATCGCTCCCCGTTCACATTAGCGGCGTACCCACGTCGTATAGATCCGATTTCCGGCTCGCAGCAATCATCGCTGACTCTGCGTCAGTGCGACAGTGCACCACGTCGCCGGCTGTGGTTGTTGTCGCCACGACAAGGCAGCAGCCGCGTATATCCGCTTCCGCCTTTCAACGGTGGGGCGACGTTGGCGGCGCCGAATGTACCGACTCGAAACCATTGTGCTATATTCACGCGCGGCGCTGATGTTTGGCGAACGCGGAGTTTGGGTAAGTTTCGGGTCCAGAAATTTATGGGCATATCCGGTGGAAGCGATGTGCAGACAGAAAGTTCTATAGCACAAGTGCTACAGATTGTAAACAGGATGTTCGTCTTGCTGTCAATGACTATCCGCCCTTGGTTATTTATGTTGGCCCGGTAGTATTTTCCTGTTAGCCCGCGCTTCATTGCTTTTGACGATTTTTTAATGATCTTCTATGAAACACATTCTCTCCTCTTCTCCCTAGTCTTCTCGAAACAATATGTAAAAAAAAAAAAAACTATATATACGGGGTTTTGACTTTGAACCTGGGAATTGAAATAGGGTACTTTGGAACGTTTTTTTTTTTTTTTTTTTCAGTTTACACAGGTTTACTGGCACTTGTGGGACTCAAGGATACTCGCAAGTAACGCCGCTGGCCAAAGAAACTCCTTTGTTGCTGTGTAATTTTAAGGGCATAAACGAGCGTTTTCTTTCACTCATTCTTTCGCAAAACTTGAGGACGTAGCTGGGGGGTTAGAAGCACCTTGCAGTACCGATATTTGAATGCGGTTCATTGATTGGACCCGAGCATTGCGTGAGCACTCGATTTGGGCTCGTGATAATCAATAGCTCGACAAGCATCCGGGTAGTGGCCCGCGTCCAGTCGCTGTAATGACGACACTATCCGAACCAGAGCTGGCAGTAATAAAATTACTGTACTTAAATTACAGTAGTTAAATCGCTTTTGAAAGTAATTTAGTAATGTGATGAATTACCCTAGTGGTGGTAATTGTAACTAAAATCGTAATTACTTTTTAGATATTTCAGGCATGTGTTTTTATTTTCCCGGAAATAAAAAAAAAGAAGCAGTTCTTGAATTTGCAAAAAAATAAAACTTATTTGAAAGAATAACGAAAACGAAACGGCAAATGTGGTTTTCGTTTATGGCCGCTGGCTCCTGTGATGGCCGGACTGGGTGCCTTTACGTGCGCGTTGCTTAAAGGCTCTCTAGGGCGGACTAGAGGGTCGTGCCACCTAAATCCTGCTGGGTTTGTCTTGCTGTGACCAAGAATAGGCTTCCTCAAGCATGGTTTTTGTCCCCCTTGAAGATTATCTGCCCCGAAGTTTGCACAAAGAAGTCACAGCCCAACGGGAATACTCAATAGCAAGGCAATCCGAACCCTGAAACCTCCGGGGATCGACAGCGTGCTCAGTAGGTATTTCGGAAAAAAACGTGAGCCCACAACACAGACAGACCCAAGGTCAGTCGGTTCAGTTTGGGAGGGCACGTTGGTTCGCCTTATGTCTTTGGTTTAGACCACTGGCTTGTTGGTGTGGGGCTGACGGTTGTTACTTTGCAAATACAGAGCAGAGTGCGTTCCTTCTTTTTGTTGAGCTCCCTCCTCCTTCAAAATATATGAAACAGTAATTTGAAAATAATTTCATTACTTTTATGCGGTAATTTGTAATTTTAATTCATTACTTTCGTGTAGTGGTAATTTGTAATGTAATTTAATTACGTTTCAGTCGTTTTTGTGAAAGTAATTAGTAATGTAATTTAATTACAACAAATGAGTAATATGGCCACCTCTGATTCGAACCATAACAATGTCTGGAATTCATCGCGCGTCCGTCCTGTGCTTTGCCAATCCCAGCGCGTGGCTTCATATGATCAACATTGTCGCCATATGATTGGCTCCAAATCACCTGGCCGCTTGTTCTGGATGCGAGTTGAGGGGTTGAAGCATTATAGTTCTTCTTTAATTTTTCTGTGACTTCGATTGCGTGAGGTGAAAAACGAACGGTTGTTTTACAGGTCATTAACGCCAGGGATTCGTTCTAAGCGGTATTTGCCCAAAATACAAAAATCGTTGGTTCGGCCCTTTATGCTTCTAGATTTCTGCTATGCATGCTTTTATGCAACTGTAACTAAATGAAGCCACAACTGATATTCACATTTTGCAGACATGTACACGTTACCCCCCCCCCCCCCCCACCACAAAAAAAAAAGTAACTAAATACCATTACACTTAAGCAGTAGCTTTCTCTCTGCATTTTCATCATTTTGTGTATCACCGCTTCCCTCAGAAAAACATCACCGGCGACGCTGAAGAGCCGTCCAACTGACGTGCTCGAAGGTGTCATTCTATTGACGAACTTGAAAGTGTCGTGCTTTAGGAAGAGCTAATGAATCTAGAATTCCCCTCTCTCTTTCGCTCTCCCTGCTTCTAAATTTTGAAGTTGACAATGCCTTATGTACCTTCCCGTGTTGTCAACCCCCAGTCTACATTCGGTCTGTGCACGATTCTAGTAGGTTCAACCTACGAACCGTATTCTGTTCGCTGGGTGAAGGGTATTCCCAGCTGTAGAGTTCGACTGGCGTGTTCAGTGATAAACGTTGCTATACTGTCCCAATTGTTGGTGTTTTTTGGGCTGCCCATCTGCTTCATTAAAACTTTGGTTTGGGCTAGTTGGTCCATGGTAGGTATAAGGTTTAAAAGCGGAAAAAGACAGGGACAACAGAAGATAACACAAACCACAGCGACAAAGCGCTGTCCCTGTCGTTTGTGTTATTTTCTATTGTCCCTGTCTGTTTGCGCTTTTAAACCTTATACCTTCCCATCTGCCTTTGTCGTAATAGAGGCGTACTGGGCTTGGAATTAAAATGAAACTTTTGTAAGCGGTGTTGTACAAATTACTCCTCAAAAGTAAGGAAATACCGTTACTGGTTAGTTGGCCTTAAAAGTAACTAGCTACGTTACTCGTTATTTATCTTAAAAGGTGACTAAATACCTTACTCGTTACCGAAAACACTAACTATAGTTAGTGTTTTCCGGTAAGGTAGAGGAAACTTGTTACTAGTAACGCGTTACGTGCATGTCCGCGTATTTCACACTGCAGCAATGGTACAGTGCCTATGGGTATCCGATGAAGCACCGCTATAAAATGTTTTCTCACTGAAGTCGCCTTAGCCTTCGGCGTCAAGAAAGCGCTATAGTCACTGCCAGATCGAGAATGGCAGGGCGTTTCTTTCAAATGCCCAGCCTTCAGTACGCCCTCCGTGCCTTCCGCCGTGTAGGGCACGTGACGCAAATATTTTCGCTAAATATAGCGGGGAAACAGAATTTGTGTATATGAAGTCGTGATATCATTTTCCCCGCTTAAAGGGATGCTGACCCGAAATCTGAATTCCACAAAGCACGGCGGCAAAAGCGTGCAACCGGGATGCTACAAACACCAATACATCACTCATACAACGTTATATTGAACGGATGACCGTATTTTTCAAGAAAAAGGAGACGCCTCTAGAGGATATCTTTACGTCTTGTTTTCCCGAGTAGGAGAGGGAACGGCCTCGTGTCTTCTCCGCCTCGCCGCCTTGAGGGGGCGAAGTGAAGAGGGGAGGAAACTTGATAACTTGACGGTCATGCGCCTCGTCCGTCTCGTTCAATCTCGACCACTTTTCCCAAAATACGGCCGTCCATTCGAGATATCGCCTTACGAGTAGTGTTGTAAGGATTGTTGCGTCCCGCCTACAGCTCCTGCATTGTTTTCTGAAAGCCAAATTTCGGTTCACCATCCCTTTAATTTAGCGGGGAATCTGAAGTGGCGTTGAGGTCCCCTGACGCCAATTTTGCCGCTAACTTAAGCGGGGAAACTGAATTTGTGCGTAAGTCACGGGTCACAAAGACATGCGACGTCATTTTTTCCGATAAATTTAGCGGGCAAACTGAATTGGTGGAGGTCATGTGAAGCAAATTTTTACGCTAAATCTAGCGGGGAAACTGAAGTCATGTGACGTGACAGGCCAAGGCTTCAAGAAATGCGGCTGCACAAAATGCTGCTTCACGAAGTCTGGAGCAACTATAGCCAAAGTTGGAAAAAGCGCCGTGAAAGCGGAAGCTGCGACATAGTTGGCTGACTGCCAAGTTAATTTCGTTTCTCGGTTTCGCTGCATCATGCCGTCTTGAGACTTCTGCATCTCAACCTCGTCGCTCGACGTGGCGAAAAACGAAATTACTGAATCGTTCTTAATAAAGCATTTCGTGGTTTCGGTGTAACTCGGTGTGAGAGAAAGGGCTGTGAATTTCAGTCAAAGCAAAATTATCGCGTGGATTTTTTTTTTCAGCTCGGTCCACCGTAAGTGAAAACGCAATTAAAGGTTAGAAGACATACAATTTTATATAAAAAAAGACTAAAAGCGCGAAATCCCAGCACAATAATTCCGCTTGATTCGTGTGTCCGGCTATAGTACATGCACAGAGATATGACGAACGAGCGCGCTCTTGGAGCTGCTGGATTGACCCCGCAGGCTCGTATAGTGTCGGTTGCGCTCTGACGTACGATATTAGCGCCGAGATGTTTCGGTGGCGCCCTCTTATAGTTTCCCACCGTGACGTCACTGCTGGGATTTGCCCAACGTTTGCCTCGCCGTGACGTCACCAGTTGTTGTTTTGGCTACTTACCATCGGGTACGACTACGAGTTCAATGGTGTGTTTAAAAAGCACAGTAGAAGCTAGGAGCCATCGCAATCCGAAACTAACACCGTCAAAGTTGACAATCTGACAGTGCTCATATGCCCATGGTTTGGCCAATCGTGGAAAGCTAACCACAGCGACGCTTTTGGCCGCGCACAATAGGCAGCGTGAAATGAGCGCACTTTGAAATTAGACGTATTTTTCTCTCCACTAGAGGGGGTGCAATTAAAATAGTGCTTTGTGGCTAATAACCACTAACTTTCTTTACTTGTTAGCGAGCGCGTTGGTAATGATGTAAGTTTAGAAAGAGTTATATACGTAAAGACAGGGGACGGGACAACACATCTTTCAACTTTCAAGAAACAAATGATTTATTTCCGGACGCTTCGGCTTCGGAACTCCACCATAGGAGAGGGAAATTTAAAATGAGAGGGAAGGGGAAGGAGGGGGGCAAGACAACACCCCGGGAGAAAAATTGGGGAAAAGTAAACCGCAGGGACAGCGGGAAGGAGAGGAAGGGAGGGAGGCATCCCGATTTCCCTCTCAGGAGCAAGGACCACTCGTCCGGCCCGCCAAGGTCGTCAACACCGGTCTCAGGAATGTCACTTCTCTCTCTGACAGCGAGGCCACTAACTTGCATCACGCTGTTGTGATTGCACCGAATAACTTGAACTCAACGTCAGTCAGTACTGCAACTGCCAGTGCGGAGATTGCCTTCCCAGGCAGCATTCCAGAGAAGCGCCGAACTTGGTCCAAGTTTGGCGAACTTAGGTCTTTGCTATGGCGTTAGTTGGTACCGAAGTACTCTCATTGGCTTTTCTGCGGCTTTTGTTTTGGTTCGCCACGTATTTCCGAAAATTCCAGAAACGAGTCAAATATCCCGCGTACGTATTAACCGACCAACCAGCAATCCAGCCTAACTCTTTTATCGGGAACCGAGGTCCAAAGAAGCCAGGAGACAACCGAACTACGGGGCGGTGAAGTCTAATTCTGCAGTGCTCATTTAGCAATTTAGGGCCAATATACCCAAATTCTGGTCAAAGAATACCAAATTTGGCTATATCTTGATCTTTTGGGGTCTTTCCCATCCCTAACTTCCCGAGGAAAAGAATGAAACGTTTTCAACTCTTTAATGCCGAACTAGAGCGCAGCTCTTGAGGAGGAGGAGGGGAGAGTATGCCCCAGACATGTACAAATTACTCAAAAAAGGTAGTTAAGTTACTGAGTATCGACGTTAAAAGTAGTTGGAGTAGAGTAGAAATTACGCATTTGTAATAGTAATTGAGTAGACTACTAACTACTGTAAAAAAGTAGCGAGTTACTTTGAAGTTACTTTCGAAGTTACTTTTTATATATTTTGTGGCAGCAAAATGAACAGCAGTTTTCATCAGTGAAAAACCCTGCGAGCCATTTTATGAAGTCATAAAATGACTGCATAAAATGCAGTCATTTTATGACTTCCACAATCGTTTATTCGCTCGCAGAAGCAATTGCCTTTCAAAGTTGTTATCGGAAAGTTGTCCCCTTTTCCTTCTAATGACGTTCTCAGTCAAGCTAAAAAGACGTTCCACCGTGGCGCTGGATGCAAAGGCAGCGTTCAATTTCAGAAGCAGGCTGTGCAGGGTCGGGTAGGCGAGTGTCGGCATCTTTGGTGTCCATGGCGAAACATGTCAGGCTTGCCTCAGCTGAGGGTCTTTTATAACAAACTCTCCTTTTTTTTTCTTTTTCTTCGGTAAGTTGAGAGTGTTATGACTGGCCCCTCTTTATTCTCACGACGTTCGAAGATTTCGCCGAGCGAGTGCACCTGACCGTCAAGGAATTAAGTCTCGCGCCATGACGATGAGATCATCCGGACGACTGCACGTCTCGTTGTAGTGTTATAGCTACGCCACTGAAAAAAAAAAATATTGCTTTTTGCCCTTGACGTTGGGTCCAACAAAAGGATCTCCCAAAAGTGACTCGAAATCCTCCCCGGCGACTACGGTATCCTGACGCGCATGACACGCCTGACAAGAAAACGTTTTTAGCAAGGAGGAGGTCTCCCTGGCGTGGATGGTCGGAAGGACGCGAAGGATTACGTGAACAAGCATCGGCGCTCGTACAGTTGCAGCTGAAAGCGGGAACGTGCTCCCATGAACGGATTATCCGTGTCTACGTTTTCGCGCGGAGGAGTCCGGCTTTGCAAGGGAGTGTGCACTGACGACGAGGCGACCATGGGAACAGGCACCCAGCTGCGAGGTCATGCCAGTGGCGTCTACCGTGGAACTTACCACTTGAGTCAGAACTCACTAAGGGCACACAACATGAAAAGAACAACAACCCTCGGAGTGTCCCCGTCTTTCACGGTTGCAGCTAGAGGCGCGGCGCCTGAGGGCATTACCGGATTCCTCAATACCCGACAAAGGCTCTCTGCGTTCGTGCGCGCCGGCGTTATGTTTTGGCTGCTCGTCGCCACCTTGGCCCAAGGACGCCTGTGATGCAGTTTTATACGGCTGCTGAACGCGGGAACGGAATGTGAGGGGCCCCTTGTTCGTGAATACCACTGAAGCTGCCAGCGTCTTATTTATTTGTGCGCTCAAACTTTTGCGATGAGAAAAAAAAAAGGGATTAGGTTTCGAAAGTAGTTAGTAATTTGAGTAGAAGTTACCTGAAAAACGTAGTTAAAGTAAACTACTAATTACCCAAATAAAGTTGTAATTGAAAGCTACCAAGTTACTCGGAAAAGTAGTTAAGCTACAGTAGTTTGAGTAGAGTAGTTGAACTACGTCCAAGTCTGGTATGCCCCTCCTTCTCTTCTACCCCTCCCATTTAGCAAGAAATTTTCTCGCAATTTCCCGCTAAATTTAGCGCTCAAACTTTTCCCCTAAATTTAGCGGTGAAACTTTTCTGCTAAATTTAGCGAGGAAATGTTTTCGCTAAATTTAGCGGGGAAATTCTTCTGATAAATTTAGCGGGGAATTGTCTTTGCTAAAATTAGCGGGAAAAGCTTCCCGCTAAATTTAGCGAGAAACTTTCCCTGCCATATTTAGCGGCAAAATATTCCCGCTATATTTAGGCACCGTGTGACGTCAAGGGGGTGACGTCACACGTGACCCTCGTGACGTCACACGTGACGCCACTTGTGACGTCATTACGGTAACGTCCCAATGCCACGCGCGGTGACGCCGACGGCAACGCCGCTCATGCCGGAAACTGGTGCCTAAGAGCTGCGCTCTCAAATACAAAACAAACTTTAGCCCAATGAACTGTGGTACTTGTTTTCACTCCTGGGTTCTGCAACGCGAGTTTCGGCTCTACAAATTCTGCGGCTTTAACGGCGCCATTCACCTCCTTTTGCAGGCTGGTTGGCTAATCGCCACAATTTTGCCCGGAGCTAGCATGGCTGTAGTAATCAATAGGCTCTTTATAAATCCCTCTAAGCAGAAGGCGATATACGACAAACTTTCGTTACGCTGCTCTTTTGAGAACATCGGTGACTTATAACTCCAAAGTGGACGACAGTACATGGAGTGCATGGAGACAAAATGATAAATCTGTTGAGTAAGCATAATAATCCGCGTGTTTACTGATTCAAGCACTTTCGGTTCCACTCGTTTTAGACTTATAAACACCATTTTTTCCAACATAGTATCTTTTATGAGTTTGTGATATGTAACGGTGTACCAGATACATATGATACGAAGTATGTATGTCCAGGGTTAATTTTACCTGCAAATTGGAATATGTTGCTCACTACAGCGTCATTTAGTTCGCATAACTGGTGAGTGCGGACCTACAATATAAATCTAAAAGGAGTTAAATTGGAATAACTATATAAATCGGGCATTATATACGGCAGATGTATAGCTCATTTAAATTGCCCATCGTGTAAAACATTAAAGTAAATTCGGAAGTGCTAATGCCAGCGCCTTTATTAAAATCGTGAAGAGAACGTTTAGAAGACTGTTTTACTGGAGTAGGGTTACGCATCACTACGTCACCACTTGTTTCTTCCTACGTCACTACTTACAACCCAGACTGCCCGCGGAAAATCGATACAAATCCTAACCTCCTGAAAAGAAAGTGAAGCAAATTACGACTCAATGATAAATTATATCGGCGATAGAAATTCTAAATAAACGGGGGGTAAAAAAAAATAATTAAACGGACGAAAACGAAGTTACAACAGCCGTTCAAGAACTATCGGGGCTCGAAACATCTTCATCCAAACCGCCGTGAAAGAGGATAAACTAATGCGCGCTCCAAATTGTGAACATTAATCAGACTCATGAACGAGAACGCCGTTGCGAAATGGTTACCAATTAACTCTTTGGAAACCAGTGTTGTGCAGCCGAACCTCGCAGCTCAAAACACAAAATTTGTTTTCAATTACTCAAATGCCGTTTTGTTCCGGGCGGGGGCCAGGCTTATCGCAATAATTTAATCCGAGTTCAGTAATAATATCATCAAACATTGTTCGTTTTGAGACGAAACCGAAGAACAAACTGGTTAGCCATGAGAACTTTTTAAAAAACTGGTTCACATTTATGTGCAGTTTCACGTGTATGTGCAGTTTCCTCCTGGTTTGATTTTGTCTTCGGTGCGTTGGAGTATACGAATTCATCGTCTATAGCTGTAACACAACTAACATCACATACCATGCTCTAGCTGTTGATTATCTATCGTGATAGATTGAGGACACTAAACCCTATTTTTCGGCCCGCATAAAGTTTGAGCACACAAAGTTACCTGGATCAAAAGATACGAAAGAAAAACAATATTTTTTATGAGCCGACGTCCACCCAAAAGCCCAATATTCATAAAGCTGAAATTTGAAGTAGTGGGCAACTGTAACAGTTATGTCAGTGAGAAAGCCTGTCAGCAAGAAAGGAAACAATATCGTCTTTCTAACGGACAGGTTTTCTAACTGAAATAAATGTTACAGGCGCCCATAATGCAAAATATCGGTTTGATTAAGTGGACGGCTCATATCGAAAACATTTGTTTGTATCTTTTGATCCAGATAACGTCATGTACTTAAACTTTCGCAATTTATCACAACCTAGAATTCTCACGGAGTTTCACCTTTCTGCGATGCGTGGTTTATTTATGCGTTACGAACACCCGGGTCTCACTTTTACTAGTAAGCCAAAAAACAAACAAACAGGGTTTATCACGGCTTTACTTAAAAAAAGCAAGACACATATGTAGGATTTCCCATCTCCCAGGGAAAGTGCGCGTGATTTAAATACTTGGGCATTGCCCCCTGTACCCGTAAGTAAAGGACACGAGGTCAGGGGTGTGACTCCCGAAGAGATGAACATCCCTGCTTACAGCTCAGTGCAATCTGTGCTTCCGGTGGCTGTAGCTTAATATTGCTTTTTGTGGAACTTCGGTTTTCTTTATTCAAAGACAGCTCCATTTTGGTGTTTTTCGGTTTTAACAGATTTCGAAAAAACGGTATCGGTGGTTAATTTTCGGGGTTTATCCGTATTTAGGGAAAAAAACAAAACGCTATCTGTATTCTATGCCACAAATATACCTCGGTCCATATCATTTGTAACGTAGGAATTCAAGCGAGCATAAACTCAGGTGCCATATTTGTGATTCATCGTTACGACCCTCGAAGAGTGCCATGGCCCATAAGGCTGAAAAATACGTACAAGGCAAGGTCAACCGAAAATCGCACAGAATTCGAATCACGCGAAGAACCTTTTATGACATTATTGCGAAACCAAGTTATTTAATTAGTGCACGTAAATATGTGGCATGGCTTCGTCAAAATTGCATTCGACATTTTGCGCAATAAACACCAGTCCCTGGCACTTAAAAAAAGAAGTGATGATTAAGTATGGTTTTATATTTCAAAACTAGTGCTATTTCACACGATCTTTTGCCCATGTGTTCCCGTCTTTACTCAAGTATTTCGAAAGATCTGGCCAAAAAATAAAGAACATTACCTGCGCACTTCTACTCGTGTTTAGGTCTACAACCTTTTACACATAGGACAAACACGAAGGAATTAACAAGGAAAAGCGCACCTCCACTCCTTCGTGTTCGTCTTCTGTGTTTTCGCGTACAAGATTACTAAGCACCGTGAACCAACTAGCCCAACAACCAATTTTGCTGCGCTTTTAAGATTTCATTATGATTACGCACTCGTTCCGCTTACATCCTCAACCCAGTTAACACTTTTTTTTAGTCCCCGTTTTATTCTCGATTATGAGAGCAAGAACGATCAATGAAAACGAAGGAGACACAACTCACCCATCGTCTTTCACGTCGGCTGTATACACGGTCCGGCAACGGCTCATTTGTCAAGCTAGTATTGCGTCCCGCGACATGTTGCGTCGCTGGCCGGAGCCATTCATTATTTTACCCGGCGAGTACGCCCAACCCCGAGCAGGCGCGTTTCGTGCGATGCATACGGTGCGCGCTACGACGCGCTGACGTTGCTATAGGCCGGTACCACGTGACGTGCATTCGATTCTAGTTCTCGCGAGGATCCATAGTTGGTGAATCATCAGCTTATATTCTCCTACGCACGGGAAGCCGTGTTTTCCAGCTCACTTGAGTCCTTTTGCGTTGTTGTTGACTGGGCCAGCGGGTGCAGGCGGCGAATATGAGTATTAGCTATCCGTATTAGCGATGTGGGCAACCAAAAGTGCAGCTGTGGTCTGCTTTCTACGATTGGCCAAACGACAGGCAGAAGAGCATTAGCAGACAATAAACTTCGACAATGTTGGTTTAAGAACGCGATGGCTCTTACAGCGTGCCCACAAATCCGGATGAAAATTGGGGTGTGGGTATGTTTATACAGCCTGAACCTAATCTGTTTCAACGGGCGACTTGCCTCTTAACTGTAGATGATAAATTTAGCCTGTAAGGAAGAACAGCTAGCCTGGGGTCTTTAGCGTGCATCATGCAGTAGTTATAGGTCTCTAACTCAAGTTTTGAGCAGCGCTCCAGGCGAGCAAAATTGAATATTTGGCTCGTGTTTTGAACATGCGTCATTAGGCTTTCGCAATATAGACGCTTTACACACGCGCCAAATTATAGCCGCCATTGCTGACCTTCTCTTGTCTTACCGAGATGCCGAGCAACTGAAACCGTAGTTGACGATCCTCTACAAAGGCCGATGCTTTAGAAAAGGACACAGTTGAATCTAATACGGCAATAACCTGGCCTGCTATGGTAATGATAAAGTGAAATAAACGAAATAAAAGGAAACAAAAAACTGAAGGTCAGTTATGGCGGCGTCCATGTACAGCTGCTGCAAAGCGTCTATAGTTATTTCTACTCCTTCCATTCTAAGTGCCAGCGTAGCAGAGGCTACAAGAGCGAGCTCCGAGCTTGCAGTGTCCCTTCCAAGCACGCGCGCTCATGCAGTGAGAGCCTCGTTCAGGGGAACATGCTTTGGCATGTAGCTTCGGTTTTGCTATCAGGTAAAGTGAAACATACGGGCTCACGGAAGCTATGAAAGAAAGCAATGAAATAATAAAGCTGAAAGGTATGCTTAATGAGACGCTAAGGCCACGAGCTGCATAATTTTTTTAATTTTTTTTTTTTTACGTTTTGTTATTGCGAGTTTACAGGTGCTTACGGATGCTTGCATTCGAACATGTCACGTGCAAAGTCAAATATTACCGAGCCGTCTGGATGGTCCAGCCAGCATAACATGGTCGCGTCCTGCACAGAGCCGTATATTGGGAGAGTTGGGCCATTGGGAGGCGCAAGGGCCGCCGCCAGTGCCAATTATTCCCCAAGCGGTTATAGCTTGAACTTTAAGTAAGCCATTTGCACCAATCAGCAAACCGTTACGTCAGAACATTGAAAACGACATTGAAGGCGTGTAAGTGAAGCGTTCAGTCTGGGTTCAGTCGGTGTAGCCGGTAGCGGTCGGTGACACAACCGGCGACAGAGCAACGGTGGTCGCCGATTGAGTGCGGCGTGACTGAGGCTACGAACAAACTGATAGAAACGTTCCCATAATCGAGACGGTAGTCTCTCTTCCGTGGAAATTAGACTTCCTTTTTTGTCAATAACAGGTGAGTGAGCGCCAACCTAATCGATGAGAGAAGGCATCGGGATTTCCGCTGACACCTAACGGCTCTGTGCAGCGCCTTCCTTACAAGCTGCATGTACCAGAATTTATATTCTGCACCAGAGTGGACTGTAGTACATCCCGCCCGGTGTCGGAGTGCGTAGTGAAAAGCAACTCGCAACCGGCGGAAGCTAGCGGTATTATGCTATCCTGCAAGGGCGAGCACCTCGCTTTTGTACCCACCTGCGCTGCTAGAGTGTTCGTCGTGGACCGAAGTGGTTGATGCATCGATCAGAGCCCCGATGAGCGGCGCCGGAAAAGCTACACCTCTGAGCCGCACAAGCGGCTTGTTTGATTGAAATTTCTCTACCACTTTAATAATTTCTGCCCCGGAAGTATGCTTAGCAGACTCCGCTACCACACCGGGAGTAAAGAAGCTAGATTGAGATGAAGCTCCCCGGGTGTTGCGGTTTTGTCCAGTGGAGGTTGCCTTTTACACCAAATTCGCGTCATATAAAGTCACTCGATCGTTTAGGACAAAGACAACTCTCATTTGGACCAGTGCATAGAGGAAGCTGAGTGTCAGTAAATATTTTCGAACCACTATTTCATCTGGGCGACATCAGTTAATTTGAAATGTCATTTCTTTTGCTCACGAGAGACGGGGGTAGAGCATGTAGGCCGAAGGCCCGAACCAGGTGGCTGTCATAGTGTGTTTGCACTGGATTGGTTACAAGTTTAATAACAGCAAGAGATACTTATAGGTGAAGCGAGCACTGGAAAATGTATCTCACTTTGTTGCTGTAATAAAAACAGTCCCATCACATTTAGTTAAATGTATTTCTTGTCTGCAGCTGCGTATGCGGTCAAATGAGTACCATCCCAGGCTCTACGAGTTACACCACTCAATCTGGCTTTTTGGTACTGTTGCGATTTTCACAAGCGATCTCCAGAGTAGAGAGTTTGGGACTGAAACTTCGTATTCCAGTCCTACTCTTAACCATAACTTCAAAAACAGGAAGATATGTGGCAAAGAAGCAAAAAAAGGCTATGGTTAATTAACCTGAGACGGGTAGAGAAGAAACATCAAGACGTAGAAGGGACAGAAAATAGACAGGACGACGTCTCAAACTCACGTAACTTATTTATTTAGTCCACCTCCTTATATAGTCTCAATCTCAAGGTCATCTCCACCAACACAAAAGGATGAAATCTATACAGATCAAGCGCCACAGCCTTCATCGCACAATGCAAGAACGTTGACAACGTTTACAGGTCAACGCGATAAGGCAACATCCATCCACCCTCAAACTTGAACAAAAGGATCTCTTCCACTACTACTATTCTATACACAGTTCATACTTCTGTTCAAGTTTGAGGGTGGATGGATGTTGCCTTATCGCGTCGACCTGTAAACGTTGTCAACGTTCTTGCACTGTGTGATGAAGGCTGTGGCGCTTGATCTGTAGAGACTTCGTCCTTTCGTGTTGGTGGAGATGACCTTGAGATTGAGACTATATTAGGACGTGGACTAAATAAACGAGTTAGCCGAGTTTGAGACGTCGTCCTGTCTATTTTCTGTCCCTTCTACGTATTGATGGTTCTTCTCTACCCCAGTCTCGGGTTAATTCAACATGGTTAATATTCACCAGCTCGCCTGCACCCTCAAGATTTTTTCTAAAAAAAGGCTGTTGCAGCTCATTGTTTGCAATCAAGTAAAAAGACAATTGGCGAAGTACCTTTTTACATGAGCGGAGCATAAATCCTTCCACATCAGAGCTAAAATGTAAAGTTATGTTTGGGCAGACAGGCATGTGCACAAAGTTTTGTGTCCACGTACCTTTTTCGTGCCTGTGCCTTACTCACCTGCTGCAAAACTTTTGCTTCGATGTGCTGGCAGTGCGTCATTGTGATTATTTTTTATTTACCTTCTGTCCAAACGAAATGAATGGGCCAATAATTTTTCAGCAACACATGCATCGTGCCAAATGTTTTATTAGCACCTCCATAAAACTTGCACTTTTGGCTTTAACAAAAAAAAAAAATCTGCATTACAGAGGTATGCCCACTATACCGAGAATCACATCTTAGTATGCCTAAACTTCTCTTTCATTAGTCACGGAGTCTATTATAAACTACTCCCAACGAATTATAATGTGGTGGTACATAAAAAGAAACACACAGCTACCAGTATGCAAATTTATTTCGAGAGTCACTCACAAAAGGTATAAAATATGCTTTCAGAGAGAGCAGAGCAACTTTGTTGGTTAACGGTCAAATGGCACACTGGAAAGAGTGCAGGAAATTGCACCAATGATGATACATAGAAGAATAACATTGTTGTTTTGGATGCTCAATTATATCGACAGCGTGTCCTTGGTGGATGCACCTCCTAATTATTGTGTTTCCGGAATTACTACGCCACTCTTCTACCATTATAGGCGCAACTTCTTGTGCACACTTTTTTTTTAAAATCTGGTGACAAACGGCAAACCTGTAACAATAAATTCTGAGAGCCTATTGCCCCTTCATAAATTTTGGAGTACATTACCTTTCTCCACTTGGTGATCCAGACATCCCATTAGAGTTACAGAAAGCATTAAGGCATGTACCACACATTAGAGGGGAAACAGTGTACCACAAATGTTAAAGCAAAAGCATGACATTTTATTATAAGGAGTGTGAGGCAGTGTCAGTTATCCGAGTACCAATCTTCAGTAAAGCCTTTAAGCTTCTTAGAGAAGAATGATTTGTGCCCTCCTTAATTTAAAATTGGCAAGTTTTGATATTTGCTCGCAGACTTGCAGCCTACAGTAAAAAGAAGTGTTAGTATAAACAAGTCCTGTGTCTTTCACTAGTAATAAAAAGTTTATTTAAAATGTATTAAAAATTACTGAAAAATAATTAACAGTGAAATTTTAAGCCTTATATTGTTCCCATTCAAGCAAGGGGATTCCACTCAAAACTCATCCCAAAAAGAACAGAAGAATGATAAATACTCAAGATAACTTACCATGCTCAGGTGTCCTGTTAATTTTGCAGTAAATGGCATGTTATGCATGTATGATATCAAAATGTGGTGAAAAACAGCTTCCCAAGATCAGTGTTATTGTGCTCTTGGTATAACAAACAAATCTTACCACAATCGCTTTATGAACAATGGGTTAGGATCATAATCCCCAAGTTTGTCAATGGGTTTTCAAGAGTTTCGCAGGTACTCCACCAGCTGGTGTTTAAGACAAAAAAACTGGCATTCCTACCAGAAGCTATGTGCCGTAAAATATTGAGAAAGCGCTCATCAAATGGTTGGAGATAATTGTAAAAAATATGGGACGGGCGCTTTGCAGGTTCCAGCGCTGAAAGTCAGAACGGTGCAGGAGCAGTGTTGTAGTCTGGTGGGACCCCTATTTTCTTAAAGCAGTTGCACCGCTTGCATCCAGCCAGCTTTGTGCTGGCACTCTCATGTGAAGCTTCATTGCTTCTTACCGGAGTGAGCATGGAAAGCTTCACCGCTCTGCACCAGCGCGCTGGGAAATGTGGTTGATGCGGAGGAGCACCTTGTGGGGGTGGACACCTATTGCGATATGAGCACATGCTCATCATTTTATGGCACATGGAATGGCAGAGATAAAAAAGTAAGGCAAATATTTTGCCTATCACAATGGCGGGTAGTAGAAATGCATCGAAATGATGTGTTATGCGTCACGGAAAGTTAAAAACATGAATGGTTAGTAGTGACTACTGCTGCATTAGAAGGAAGAAGGAAGTGCAGAAAGTGAGGCAAAGAAGTTAACTTGGGGCATTTTACGCTGCATCAGGTAAGTTATAGTAAAGTTTATAAAACACAACATTTTAGAGACAACATGCCTCCTATAATTTATACAATTTTCGTCATGGCAACATACCCCCCCCCATACACATCCCACACATTTAAAACGCTATTGCATGCCATTATAAATAGGGTGCTATGGCAACTATTTAGGCATCTCTCTTGACTTGTAACATAGCAGACATTGTAACATATCACGGCACAGGCAAGACCGTGAATTTCAAACATTACTAAATCTTAGGCGCAGGAAGACCAAAAGGAGAAGACACAAAAAAAGAGTGACAACACTGAACGGGATGGCGTGTGTGTTGTGCCTCTTTTTTTTATCTCCTCTCTGTCCCCTTGCATCTTAGGTTTACTGATGCTATGACATGTTCCAATCAATATATCCAGACAATCATTTCTAAATTGAGAAATATAACATGCAAAGCATACTGCAAGATCATAGGCGTGCACAGGGTCCTCCTATAGGGGGGGCCAGATTCACTGCGGCGCCCCCCCCCCCCCCCCTCACCCCCGTCTCACCGAGACCCTTACGCCGTAGGGGTAAGGCTCTGGGGGTAAGGTACCCTAGTAGGAGTGCACTAAAACACGATATTTTAACCGCAAAATATGACTTCCAAGTTTACTTCAGTGTCACTATAAAACTACCTTTCAGTTTACTTTCCCGCAGATTACTTGGAAGTCTAATTATTGCGGTTTACGAATGGAGCCCGGAGAATGATAAGGCTTGAAATATGTTTGAACCTAAAAATTAAATCTGAGCTGTGACACCGAACATGACGTAATGCCACAAAACGTCATACTTGCCACTGTTACGTGTCATCGTATCCATATCCTCGTAGACCGCAGTAATTGGATTTGCGAGTGCTCTGCGTGAAAGTGGACTTACATGCGCTTTGAAGTGTGGGAGAAATAAGAAGATGAGATAACTTTTCTAACAAGAAAAACGATTAATTGCCAAACAAAAGTGGAGACCCCCACGATAAAGAAACCACAGCTTGCACTCGTAGGGCACAAGCGCCATCACAAAACACAGAAAGAAAATGAATCGCACGAGGCTCAGACGATACACAATTTCAATTCACAAACGGTACTCTAAAAAAAAAATTTAACACAACACAACAACAGGGCTGGTGCAAATGAAAACAGTGACACACAGTAAAATTAACTACACTATACGAAAGTACTGTTCAAGCTGAGCTGTGCAAAAATACTATTGGTGTGAGAGGCGAACCTTAGTTCGGACGTAATCGGCTGTAAAGCACCCTCTTCCGCCGGCTGTCAACCAATTGAGGATAAAGTAGAATTATGTGACATTGTAGGTTAATGCGACAGCATATCCTGCGAAATTAAAACACATTCATAACAAAAGTTTGCGCGTTTTGGTCGTAAAATGCTTTAAGATATTATCAAAACTGATGGATGTTGCTAGGTCCTGCTCCACAAAGGGCAGCATCAGCCAACGAAGCTGTTCCTGCGACATCATGGATCTTAACTTGGTCTTTACATGTGCGAGCTTCGAAAATGTCCTTTCGCACGAGCAACTGGTTACAGGAATCGTAGAAAAAAGTTGAAGAGCGCGAGAAAAGTCCTTGAATACTGACTTGTCCAACCCATTTTCTTTGAGTGAATCCAGCCAGTCATAGGCGGTCATGCTGTTTGTTTTTTCGTCGCTGGTTCGGGACTTCAGGAGTTGCATTTCAGCACCCAAGCTGTCGGGATCTACCTCAAAAAGCTACAAATAAGAGATATTTGTTCGTCGCTCACAGAGAGGCCCAAAAGGTTCTGGAGAGCACACACAAGCTCAAAAGTTTCTTCTGTGAACCTTTCCTCGATCCCTCGAACACAGGAGTCAAGCATCGGAAAGAAAACACCGACACGAAATTCCTCCTCTTTTGTCGCATAGAAACATCTATTCGCCCAGTTTTGGTCAAATCGCTTCGATACCTTTCTTCTTCAAACTTCGGGAATCTCGACTTCATTCATCTCGCAGATCGAAGAAGCTTCCGCAAACATCTTTTTAAAGACTGTCCCATCTTGCCTCATCTCTCGCAGCGCTTTTTGCAAATGCCTGACTTCATTGAGTGCAGTGGTAAGGTTAATTTTAGGGTCCCGAAGAGCTCGGCTAACCTTCAAAATAAGCTGTAGAATAGGGTGAGCTATTTCCATGCTGCAGACAAAGTCAAAGCTCATCACCTGGGAAAGGAGTCCCTTGCCTTTTGCTTTCGTCTCCGGGTCCTTTGTGGAGTCCACAATCGTTCTTACGGCACTCGACAGATCGCTGTAGCTCTCACAGCGAACTGGCCTTTACTGCTTCAGCATGACATGCCCATCTGGTTGTAGACAAAGACTTCAAAGTTTTCAGCTGTGTGCCGACAGTTTGGAAAATTCGCTCAAAAACAGCATGGCGCACAACACTGTTTTCAATAAAGTTGTACGCAAGTTGCACAACGCCAAAGAAATCAAACATCATTCTGTTTTCTGCTCAAGACAAGCATGCATCGACAAGCACCAGGTTTAAGCTGTGTTCATAGCAGTGAACGTAGACGAGCTTGTTGTTCTGCTCTTTGCACTTTGCTTGAACGCCAGCAACGTGCCCTGACATAGTAGAAGCCCCGTCAAAGCAGACGGAACTCACAGAATTCCAGGAAACATTGATGGTGTTGAGAACTGCTTGCAATGTGGAATACACAGAGTCGCTGTCTAAATTTTTAAGCCTGTCGAGAGTAAGAAAGACCTCCACTGGCCTTTTCTTAATTTCGCAGAAGTACCTAATAACAACGGAGAGTTGTTCATGATAACTGCAGTCCCTTGTTTCGTCGCACATGAGCGAGACTGTTTTACCTTCTATGCGGCGGACAATCGAAGAAAAAATGACTGCATGCAGTGACTCTAGGATGTCATTTTGTATTCTGTTGCTGATGTAGGAGGCGTTTTTTGGGCCTGACTCTAAGTGGCCCCGCAAAACGGGGTCGTACTTCTTTAAGATATTAACTATCTCTAAATATAGACCTTGCTCTGCGCTTTCCTTATTTTCACTGTGCTCTCTGAATGGCCTTCCTCCCTTTGAGAGAAGAACAACGATGTCAGTAAGGCGCTTTAGCACCTCACGATTTTGTTTTCGTTTTTCTTCAACTTGAGACGCTCGTCGTTCAAAGCTTTCATCCAGCATTGAAGCAATCGATATGTTTGCTTTGGAGCAATTCCATGACACAACACTGTTAAGATGGCCCTCAGACCTTTCATGCTGATTAAACCTTTCTATCGCTTTCTTCCAAGTTCGAAACCCAGTTGAAACAAAGGATGGGTCTAAATGTGCTTTGGATATACCACTGCCCGGCGGAAACGCCCGACAACAAAAGCAAAAGGCTGCATCTTTTGCTGGTCTGTATTCAAGCCAGCTGAACTTTGCAAACCAGTGTTCACAAAAGCTGCGCTTTCGATTATTCGTTTCTGTTTGGGCATAGCTGCCCAGATGAGGCTGAAAAGGACCCCGTGCTTGCCTGGCTTGCTTGTCCAGGTCGTTAGTCGGCATTGGCAGCGACGGGTCGTCGTCAGACATTTGGTTCTGGTTGGTGGAAAGCGTTGAGCAAAATCTCGGAGGCTCATCTGGTGCATCAGTGATGTGGCTTGGCGTCGTGGCACAGCTTGGCGTTGGCACACAATTTGGCGTCGTGGCACAGCATGGTGGAGTGGCGCAGTCGTCAGCTTGCTGGTCGCTGGACATCTTTTCCGGTTCATTTTGTTCATGCTGCTCTTTGCAGCTTGTTGACTGTGCTGCAAACAAATAAGAGAAGTATAACTTTTTAGTTTTCTTTTTACCTGTTAACATGGCTCGTAGAACACGCTCGAAAAGAAGTCTGAGTAAACAATTACAGAACCAACTGCGCCAATAATAAATATATATTTTTTGGAAATTTTACGACAGCTTTCTCATCGACAGCTCAGCATAGTCTCTCCAAGCTAACAACAGCAACCGCTGCTCGGAGGCGAGCCAAACACGGCCTGCTGATTGTGTTTTCTACGTTTTAACGTAAACAACCTTTTTGAAAAAACTAGGTTGCTAAAAAGCTAGTTTTTTTATGTCGGGGATGTTAGTTGCGCTAGAGTTACTAGTCTGGCCGAGGAGCACTACCTTCTTTGTTCATTGCGACAGAAGTTCGCGCCCTTCTCGTATAGTTAATAATTTCTAGAGAGATAATCCTGCACAGAGCGTATACACGACTCAAACATTTTAAGACTGCGTTTTATTAATGGTGAGCACTGGCGCTGGGCACGGAAATGCCTAGAGTTGCTGAGTACGTCAGTGAAGACAGACGGGGCTCTAATAGAAACGTTGCTAAATTCGTTAGACACATTTTCCTTTGTGAGGACTTAAACATTCGTGAGTGAGTGCGTCTCTCACTCTCACTGTTGCCTTCGTTCATGAGGCACTTCATTCACCTCAATAAGATCAGTCATTTCGCTCAACGGGGTCCTGTTGAGGTGCCACGCTATCGTCTACGAACAGACTTTATAGAATGATACCGACACGTGCTGCTATATAGAGACTTTTAATGAAAAGGATACGAATAATTTAACCAACTAAACTGAGATCTGGAATGAATGAATTCAACAACGAAGAAAAATACTACAAGATCAGTTTACTCGTTTTTTTCTTGGAAGGATCACATTATGTGAATGAAACGGCCTCTAGGAAGCCTTCATACAAGCACTGAACGTCCCTGAATTGACTCATCCAATCACCAAACCAGTACCGATGTGCACGGTGGACCCCTTCTTTCGTTTCTAATAAATTGCACTGTTCTCTCTTTCTATACTGCTCCGGCAATTTATGGGGTTCTAAAATAGCGGTGTCGTTTGCAGTGGCGGATCCAAGGGGGGGGGGGGGGGGGCGGGGGGGGCGATCGCCCCCCAAACGCCTCGCCAGGCCCCCCCCGGGGTTCTTCGTCAGCTCGAAGAAAAAACGTAAGCAATCGACGCAGGATGCAGCTTGTACAACCAGGTGACCAATTGCTTTTCTTCTCAACTGAGAGAGGAAGCAAATGCTCTGGGTACAGTGTAGTCTGGGTCTGAGCTTCTCCTGAAGACGCTCCGGACTTCCCCACGACCTTGGCTTAAACATAAGCCCGCTTTCGTTTTCGCCTCCATTCCTCACTGAGAATCAGCACCGCAGCGCGGAATACAGAAAGAAGCCGACGAGCGCCAGAAGGGGGAGATGTTTTCTCTAATGGGCTTCATACTGCCTGCGGTACGACTTCTCGTGGCGGGAAGCTAATAAAAGAAAGATAAACGGTACGAGCACTCTAAAGGCTGGAGGCTGCTTACGCTAGGGAGCCTTCATGTGCGCTCATGAAGGCACCCTAGCTTACACGGGGTCCTCAAGCCGACGCCGTAGGCATTTATTTGTATACAATGCCGTTTCAACTTAGGGTGGCGGGACATCTTTTAGGAAAGGCGCCCGCTACCCCTTGTCTCCCCTTGGCGCCGTCTTTACTTTTCGAGTTAAACGCGGCTTCTGTGGATTTATGGCAGAGCTTTCGCGCGGCTTTGCAGGAGCGAATACGTGTGTGTCTAATGGAACAGAGGCGGGGCTTGCTGGTTTCCGACTGCGGCTTCGAATTCCCTACCTAAGGGACTTGGGGAAAACGAGCCTTTTCAAAGATCCGACTATACATAAATTAAATAGAGAGTGCCTGTGCCCCTTCGAGTGAACACCGACTCCCAAACATCCATGCTGCAGTCGTGATCGGCCTTTAGCCCAGTTGAGATTCGCCGACCGGACAACCGCTCTGCCCCATCATATCTCTGCACCTGTCCTCTCGACCTTGACGAACGAGCTAACTACCCAGAAACAAGTGTTCTTTTCACACAGAAAATATTCAGACGAATTGCAATTGAATATAATTTGGAAGGATCCATTGCTGGTTTAAGGTCTTATCTAAGTTTAAAAGTTATAGTTGCAGAACTGCAACATGCTTTCATAAATATTCAACAATTATTCGCTTTCGTTCTCTCGAGTTGCATCCAGAACACGTGAAAACACGAGTTTGGGTTGGCAATGCCGCATGTGCTGCGCTCTAGACATTCTAAATATACGGCGAACAACAGACGAACTTGCCTGACAGCTTTCGTTTCGATCGCTGCGTCAACAGTGTTTTGACGTCGCGAGCAGCGTCGAAGCCGCCGGGCCATTTTTGTCGCTTGTTTGCAACGTACTCGCTCCATTGATTTAAGCCGCTCTTCCCGTTGCCGCAGCAGTTAGGCACTAGCTGCAACCAGAATGTCTGCCAAGGCAATCTCTTTAAGCTTCCCTAAATCAACTGCTCACGTAGTGTCGGTCTGAAACCCAAGTTTCAGAAAGGATAGTGCCATCACAATTTTCGAGATACTTGCCTCTAGCGTGGTCATCCGAAAGGTTTTAATTCAAAGAGTTCATCCCCGACAGGTAAACCGATACAAAAGCTCTCAAGATCTATATTATGTTATCAGAGTTTAGTAAAAACGATAACTCTACAAACAATATAAACACTCCCTCCCCGCCGTTTTACATCGAGGAACCGCCCCCCTCCCTAAAATGGAGGTCTGGATCCGCCCCTGGTCGTTTGCATGGGCACCGACAGGACCTTCTTTCTAACATTTGTCACACATTCAGTTTTAATATCCAGCCACTAAACTACCAGTATATACCATGGAAAAGTTCAAAATATTTTCGCAATTTGGACACTCAAAAAAACTTCAAATTAATTAATCAAATAGCATGAATGATGTGAAATGACCGAAATCTGATATTCGTCCACCCGAGTGAGTTACCAAGCTTTCACCTAATTACGAAAGATAAAGGCAATGTCACTGATGGGTCCGGCTACCAGAGGGCACGAACTGAGGACTTTCCTGCGAGCTTGGATGCAAGCAGGTCAGTCGTTCAGCTCGATCACTAGGTAGATAGACTTACCTACCTATCTCAACAAGCTGAAAGTCAACCTGAAGGTTCCTGCTCCATGGAATTGCCATGCACTTTGTTACTTCTCAGGATTCATCATCTATAGCATGCAAGCTGCCTGCTTCAAATGTTTCAGCTATTGGCTCCATTCAACCACCTGCTCCGGAAAAATGTGAAATAGAGGTGTGTATGAAAGGAAGACGACGGCTTTAACAAGGCAAAGCAGACACTGCTGCGTCAGGCTCCTGGTGTATGGCAACCACACTGAGGAACTGATCCTGAATGTGCCACACCTCCAGAGTCAGTTGGACCACTGTCGTCACTCAACATCCACGGAGTCAAAAGGCCCATAGGAGGTTAACCTTCTTCCAAGAATTCCATGACACACGCATGGGTATCAATGCAATGAGGTAAGGCAAGGGTTGATGCCGTACAACCTTGAACAATATGCCTACAGGCTGCATTAATGCCACCAGAAGCAGAGCCACAAGCTTGGCCAGAACCTACGGCTTTATGGACAAGAATTTACATGGCCTGCACTGCACCTATCGAAGGTAAAACGGTGCTAATTGTGGTAAACAGTTACCAAGATTGAAAGAAACCACTGGCATCAGAAGCCAGCCAACTCCACTGCAACAGTCGAATATCTGAGGAACACGGTCACCTGGTTAGGACTTCCTGTTTGCTTGGTGTCCAATAATGGAACACCATTCCCCGACACGCTGTTTACCGACTTCATTACTCAGAATAGAATTGGCCACCTAAGGACTGCACCTAACTATCCACAGTCAAACAGACTTCCCGAGAGAGCTGTCAGAACGATCAAGGACAGTCTAAAGAAACTCTCGGGTGGTTCTTTGGCCGCATACTTGCCAAGATGGCTCCTTGTGTACCGTCGCACACCGCCTACCACAGGAGGACAATCTCCAACAGAGCTCGTGTTCAACTTTTGTCCTAGAGTTTGCTGCATGGACCTCATAACTGAGACCCAGGAGCCAAAGGTAGACCTGGAAAGACCTAGCAACCTTAAAGAAAGCAGCCCTGTTTTCGAAAGAAACATGGGAGCTGTAGAACAATGGGGACCAAGATCATCTTCCAGGTTGTCGAAAACTGCATGACTTTGGTAAAATCCACCATGGCACAATGAAGCAACACCTGGGCCAGTTGTGCCCCAGACGCTTTAACTCAACTTATTTTTAGTCAGATGATGAAATTACCACTGGGCACTAAATTGATTCGCAGTTAACAAGTGAAAAAACCAGGCTATGGACCAGGAACTGAGCAGGCATTTTAAGCAGTGCAAGGATGCCCCACTCAGGCACGGGCGACACCAACCAAGATGAACCTTTAGCTTGTGCGGCAAAGTGTTGGATCAGGCCACCACCAGGGGTCAGTGTTTCTGGGGGCTTCCCTGTGCAACGGCCATGGGCTTTCTCTCTTTTCCCACACTTTCCAGTGACCATGTAACAAACATGTATGACACGGCCATGTCAATTATTCCCTAATAAACAAATAGGTATGATCCTTGCACTTCATGGATGAAGCAGCCACCAACAATTTCAACATTGGTCTGTATGGAGTCAAAAAACAAGGAAATAAAGGAACTTCTGACACATAACTATTCTTGATGCATGCACACAATAGACTACTTCCATAAAGCCCTGCATGCAACACGGCGCGCGTTGCACTCTGGGAACTAGTTGGCCAGGGAGGAGAGTGGCATGGTTTCGGTTTCGATCGACACGTCGACCAGAGATTACACACAGAGCGTGGACTATAAACGGCCATTATCTCATGTTTTCTGGTCCCGAGAGCGTCATTTGTGGTCTATAAACTAACCTAAATGGCCAGACCTCGAAGCTTTAGCACAAGCCCGAGACGTATATAGCTTCTCTTAACACATGCTTGTTCTATTCTTGTACTTGAGCCTTTTTGTTAGCGTTTCGAGGTATCTGGACGAGCCAGTGCTGGGAATCTCGACGCTGCGAAGCTCGGGGATCTTGCTTATGTACGAATCAACAGGCTGTAGCAACCAATAAGTATGCATGCATCAAGCTCGCGCCTTTACATTATATGTTGTTGATCAGGAAGTTTGTTCGTTTCGTGCGTCCATAGAAGAAATATTACTTTTTGCAATTACTGTTTTTTTAATACGCCTGTGTACGCGAAGTAAAACTCGGAGGTGCCATTGAAAAGCTCAATTATAACACACTTCTTATCTCTTATCTGTACTGACCCGCAGCGCTGCACGAAGCGAAGTCCCCACCCACTTGCATTTTACTAATATTCAACATGGCGTATGCACGTAAAGTTATCCTGCAATCGTATAGGCACATTCGCGCATACAAACCGTTTTAAGAAAGCAAAAGTCGAGCACTTGTGTGAAAAATGTTGCACCATTCGCCAGAAGTACGCCGGACGGGTATGAACCCCTATGCGGTGCGCCAAACGAACGAAATTATTCAAAGTGCATTTGACGGTTGCTAATTAATGGCCATAATATTTGTCATGTGTTAGCTTTCTTCCTGCCTGAGTATGCCGCGATAATTTCGGACACACCGTTCAGGCACAGATCTTGGGCGTCAGTAAAAGCTCGTCCAAAAAGGCTTAGCGAGGAGTAGGGGACGCTTGTTAGGGCCTCCGTCGTAGCTAGCCCATCTCCGCGTTTGCGAAAACTTAATCGTCTATCAGCATAAAATTTGAGTGGGAGATATATGATGACACGAGGAAGACATCATAGTAACTTTGGTGCAGTAGTGATGTCGAATTTATTGCGTTTCCTTAAAAGTTTACGCGTCAACGCTGGGCTCAACTTTGATACTCCTGTGAGGATGCGGCTTGCTTTTCGCCCAATGAAGTAACAAGAAGCGGACATTTGGCAAACAAAATACGTGTAATGCTCCAGGTGACCGAATTTCACTTGTGGTTCAATGGTACTAGACGGGATTATTGAAATTGAACTCAAAGATGATGTGACTAAGCCACGTCCTACTACGTTTGCATATGCACTTAAATATCCGGTGTTTCGGGAACCAAAAAAAGTGCCCCGGTCTTCGTTTTGTATCGCTCGAGAATGAGTATATTGTACATTCGTAAAAAAGTCAGATACTCGAAATTGCAAGCAGTGCGTTCGGTCGCGGCGTGATAGCACGAGATGAATCTGCTCAGTCGAAACCGAAACTGAGTGGCCAACTAGTTCCCAGAATGCACTGCATGGTATTTCGCCGCAATGGGGCGCGTCGGTTTTGGAAGAAGTCCATTGGCCAGCAGTCTCCTTGCAACATCCTGGACACAGCAACAAAACCCAGCCCTTGCACCTGTTACACTGAGTATGAGCGTCTGACAAAAACTAACTCACGGAAAGGAAATGGCGGCAGTTAGGTCTACTGCAAACAAACTAACACACAGATACCTGACAATAATTAAGTCTGCAACTACACTGAAATAGAATGAGACAGACCCAAAAGCTGCAACCGATGACCATGGAGGGGATATGGGTCTCGTGCCTCTGCAAGAAAAAACACAGCAACTGCAAAATTAAAATAGGCAAGTGGATAAACCAAAAGGGTCGGAGGCAAAGCATAGGCTCCCAGAAGCGTAAAGGTGCTGCACGGTGGAGGCTCACATGGAAAGCTCATGAAGTAAAGGGATGGCTTGCAAATGTCTTAAGCAGGTGCAGAAGTGAAAAACTTGAGGATACAGAGAGAGTGCATATTTCGAGGTGTGAGAATGACACGAGGAAAGTGAACAGAAGAATGACAGGGAAAAGACAAGCTAACATGGGCAGGAAGTCTCTGCATAGGCTTTCATGCAAGACACCAGGAAGGAAAGTGTAGGCTACAAACATCCACATGAAGCAAAAAGGGATGAGTGAAACATAAGCAGTGCACAGCACAAGAAGGAGGACAAGAAAAAAAAAACATGATACAGAAGAGCAAGTTTGCATGACAGCGAAAGCTTCACATAGGCCTACACGCAGAGCAGAAGAAAAAGTGCTCCCTACAAAGAACCGTAGCAAGCGTAAAAAAATTCAGAGGCTTCATGCAGCCATACGCACAGAGCACAATAAAAAGAAAAGCTTTCCACAAACATCTGAAGCAAGCGTAAAAGTAAAAGAATATTCTGGGACTTCACTCAGGCTTACATGCAGATCATAAGAAAAAGCAAGCTTCCCACAAAGAGCTGAAGAAAGTGTGAAAAACATTTAGATGCCTCATGCAAACTTACACGCAAAGCACAAGAAAAAAGAAAGGATTCCCACAAACATCTGAAGCAAGCATGAAAAAAATCCAGAGGCTTCATGCAGGCTTGCACGAAGAGCATAAGAAAAAGAGCTTCCCACAAACATCTCTAGTAAGCGTAAAAAAAATTCAGAGGCCTCACACAGGTTTACAGGCAGAGCCTAAGAAAAAAAGCGTTCCACAAAGACCCATAGCAAGCGTAAAAAAATTCAGAGGCCTCAGGCAGAGCACAAGAAAATGGGCTTCTCACAGACCCGTAGCAAGCATAAAAAAATTACAGATGCTTACAAGCACAGCGCAAGAAACTTCCCACAAACATGTGTAGCAAGCATAAAAAAAATGCAGAGGCTTCACGTAGGCTTACATGGAGATCACAAGAAAAAGGGCCTCGCACAAACAACCGTTGCAAGAGTAAAAAAAATTCAGAAGTGCCTCGGTAAACAAGGAACGCAAAAAATGAAAGCTGCCCTTAACACAAAGAAGAAAGCAAAGTAAAAAAAAAAAAAATGAGAACGAGACAACAGTTTCATCAACTAAGGCAATCTAAAACACTAATTGGTTCTCCGAGGTCCTGCCATCGACTGCCGAAGTCTCTGCGTTCAGCTGCCCCAGCCGCCAACTCGCGACTTTTTTCCCGCAGGAACAGTTGCAGCCGTGCATGGCAGAATCGCCTGATCAGCTTCATTTTGATTTCATGGCAGTAGGGCAGCTGAACACATTGGCTCTCTGCAGCCATCCTCGCCGATAGGCCGTCCAGGATGCCCCGTGCATGCTTCAAATCCGCAATGAGGCTGCGGAAGACACTTTCACAAATTGTGAAGAGGGCGCGTGCAGCTTCAGAGGGGCAGGTCAGAGCGTTAGGGACATAACTCTTTAGCCTGAGGAGGCTATTTGCAGGTGCCATGGGGACTTGAATAGCTGCAGCACACGTGTCACATGTAGCATTATTTTTTACAACTCTTCGTACCACATACCCGCGTAATAGTCAAAGCTATTCTCCTCAGGTTGTGACATGGTGAGTTCTACCTCCTCAAGAAAAATGTAGGTGGGCACAGCAGGTTGTACATCCAAGTCTGCGAAGTCAGCCAGGTAAAAGGAGGCATCGTCCAGTTCGTAGGACCCTGCCTTTGACGCCTTCGGGTACTGCGAGTGTGTGATGATTTTCAAGGTCATCTTAAACTCCAAGAAGTTGGGATAGGGTTGCCCTGTCGCACTACCGAAAACAAGTTTTCATGGCAGTCCTGCGTGAATCTGGATGTGAGCACAAATGAAAAAGAATGTCTCTCAATGAGACTTTGCTGCAGGTCCAGAATGGACTTGGTAGAGAGGATTACCCCCGCCTGCACCGGCTTGAACGCCCCATCCCCAATAGTGAGGTGGAGAAAAATATCCTTAAATTTGACCAGAAAGTCAAGGGTGTTCTTGTAGCAGGCCTCATTTTGCCTGCTGATCGCAAGAACTGGGTGCCTGCTGCTCATAAGATCAAACCATTTGTTGACCTGTTCCAAGAACCAAGCCGTGGTGAGGAAGTTGGTGCTCCAGCCATGATTCTCCACCAGGAAGCGCAGGGCAGTGGCCGTGGAGTGACTGAGGACCCACAGGGCAGAGCTCACCTACAAACACAGAACTGCTTTAGATCATCAAGTGTATGCAATGTTTGGTAAACTCGACTGAAGAAATCAATGATTTGAAACTTCCCCCTCAGTCAATAAAAGAGCAGCATAAGCACTAAACGAAGAAAAGGCTGCTAACTTCCATTCCTGTTGTCCATACGAACGGTTTTTGCCGGTATTTTACGAGTTTTTGCCACTCTCTTAAAGTTGGCAGTTCCACTTCATGAGCAAAGGTGATGAATGCCAGCACTGAAGTAAAGTACACTCCATGGTTACTTTGGTAGCTGTGCGTTGCTAAAAGTGTCACCGACTCCGATTTGTGAACCACTGACTGATTTTGTTGAAAACACTTTAAGGGAAGCTAAAGAGGTTCTCCAAAAAAATGAGTTAGAGGTAAATTCTTCCATATTTGTATCCTGCAAATTTGAATATGCACTATTTGCTCAAGAAGTATCACCCAACGCAAAGAAATATTTAAAAAATTCACTCGGCATGATGTCACGTCAAGAACTTTCACCTGGCCACCGAAGCTCAAGGACCATCTCTCGTGCAGTGTTCCGGCACATGTGACCAGCCTTGCCCAATGCAGCGCTTTTTTTATTCTCGTGAAAAGGTGCGTCATCTGCTACAGACGCCTAGTTCCCGCTACAATCTTTCACGCCTGACCAACATCCGCTAAATCTTTTATGAAAGTTTATAGGTGTACTAAAGTTACGTCAAAACAAACAGGCGAGCGAGAATCGCGAGCATGAGGTGAATCGCACACAATTTGTCGACCACTCAAATAAGCTTGCAATAGCTGCAGAGATTCCGAGGATCCTTGTTGCGACGCTGCTGTCTCTCAGAAATTTCCTCCTAGCTTCTTACACCTCGGGAGGGCGAGCTTCAGCGCTATGGTGAAAATGCTTTGATGGCTACTCCGGGCCTCAAATTGACAAATAATTTTAATATTCGTGATACTGGAGGCCATATGAAGATGATGCAAGTGTTTTTTAAAGGTACAAAACCGCTTTAGTTTCCCCTTAAGCAGGCACGTGCGAATAACGAATTTTATGTTTCAAGCGAATAAGAAGCTAATAGTGACTTGGATTGAATAATTTCGAATCGCATATTGAATACTTGCTGTGACTTTCCGATACTGCCATTGCACTCAGCTTCCGCCATCTTGACAGTGTTGATGTCAAGATGGCGGAAGGTAGCTCAGCTTAATGGAAGCTAACCTAAGTTAGCTTCAAGTCGTGTGTAACTAGCTTAGCTAGCTACAAACAAGCTAAGCTACATGCTAACTTAGCTTAGCACTCTTACCTTAGTACACATTTTTCAAAACATTATAGTATTTGAGTGATGGATGAGTGTGAACGAGTATGAATAAAAAGTCATTTTAGATATGATATAAAGACTATCATACCTAAAACACCTAATATCAAGGGGCACACAGTAATCCACTGAAATGAGGTTAGACAAGAGTAATTTTGAGTATGTTTTGTTCCCGTTCTCAAGGATGTGCGTAAATTCTGCAGTTGTTAATCGAAGCAACAAATGAAGCTTGTCATTTAGTTCTCCTTGTCAACAGCATTTTTCCTGTAGAGATAGCTTTCTAGTGCACAAACTCAGCATGTGAGCAATGATTATACTTTGTAAAGGAAAATCTAGCTGGTTTCATTTAGGTTATTCACAAGTATCTGCCTACCCACTGCCAAGGCTCAGTTAATTCTGATCTAAATTACTGAATGACTCTCGCTTCAAATAAATCAAGCCCTTCATAGAGATTGTAAGTAGATGAGAGATTTGTCAGTCCTCTTGCTATACCCAAATATTCGTTTTAAATCTTAGACTAAAGAAATGATGAGCAATGATGCACACTGTTTGACGGGACCTCAATTGTAGAGTAACACATATTCATGGTAAAAGCCAGTTTTTTTGTTTTTCTTTGGCCTTGAGGTAAGCACTCATATTGACCAGGAATATGAACAATCATTACGCTACATTACAATGTTTTCCTGAATTCGTCGCACACGCGCGTGACCTCTTCTGCTCTGGAGGTGTGCCTTCCACTCAATGCACAATTGCAGTGCCTGCGAAATACGCACGATCACGGTGTTTTCTCTGTAAGTGTCGCTTCTGCACAGCACACCGGTGCTCGTTAAGAAGCGCACTCAACTGCGCTAACTCGCTGCAATCGCGACTTTGCCAGCACTTAGAAACTGTGCACATCACCGAACGAACGGCACGCGGCCAACTCATCGCGAGTCCCAAGGGCAACTGATAAGGGCGCTAGAGCGATCTCGACATCACAGGACACAGGACACACACGATTGGTAGGTGAGATGATGACGTTTTATTGTAGTAGGGCCGCGCCAATCACGGAGTGCAGATTAGACCTACCTTCCACTACATTAATGGGACGCTTAGTACCTGGGAATGGTGACTAGAATGACGTCACGTGAGAACTGTGTATAGCCATAGGCTGGGGATGGCAACATGTGCAGCATGTGCTGAGCTGTAAACAATGTTTAATTTTGGCCATTCGTGTGCAGAGATTAGTCATGAGCTGCCCAAATGTTTGCCGAGGCACTTATTGTCACGAACCCAAGTCAAGTGTTCATGCAGTGCTCGTATGGAATCCATAAGCCTCATTCGACCATCATCACCACAGGGCGCTCTCCTAGACACCGTCAGCATAATTACCTCCATGGTCGCATCAGCAAGGTTACAAAAATTGGGAGTGAAGGAAACACTCCCCCTCTAAACTTGAATTCACATCTCGACGCGTGCAAGATACTGAGGTCAAACTAGTGCTGTATGCCTGCGATGAGAGAATCATTCCAACACAATATCAATAATCTACCCCTTCATACCACACTGCAACTAAGTGAAAAAGGAACCATGACACCAACTTAACATTTAAAAATAAATTGTGTAAAATACAAAAACACCACAGTTACTAACAAGGATATTATATCTGCAAATAATCAACAGGGAGCTTTGAAGCATTTGAGTAGCCTGACAACAAACTTGCCTTCAAGCCGCCGCCCCAGAGTTCTAGACGACGGCAATGGGAAGCTCCCCTCCAGTAGCAAGTCGTAGCCCAAGCTGCCACATGCAAATCGCATCTGCAGCGACTTCTTCACCGTCTCATTAGACCACTTGGACACCCTGTTGCTGGATCTTGATAGAGCTGCAGGTTGGTCCGCAGTGAAGAACTTGTGCAAGTGAGACCGGAATGTCGCTTCCCTTGTCTTTTGTAAGGCAGCCTGCCTCACCAAGCGATGATTCTCGTTCTCCAGCTGCTTGATCTTCCGGCTCATCTGAAGAAAGACATCTTCAGTGAGCATAGGTGAAACGGGTGATGGAGAAAGAGGCTGTAGGGTTTGCTCAGAGGTCTTGGCCGCTGGTTGCCACAAACACGGTACAAGAATTGGGTGTTGCCCACCTCATGAGATCACTCCAAGCAGTGCAAGAACCATGACACATACCCAGCTGGTGGAGGCCGCCGACACCAAGGTGCCGAGGGCAGCTGCGCTGGCCTGGCCGCGCTGGTTGTCACTGGTCACCTGCAGCGAAGGGTGCGGTGGTATTGCTACACGGGGGTACGCAAGACCCTGGAAGATGCTTACGAAGCACGCCCCGCTGGTGGTGGGGAGCGGCTGCGTTAGCAGGCCGCCCTGCAGGGCCGCTCCAGAGGTCCTGGCTGCTGGTTGCTCCAAACACGGTATGAGAATAGGGTGATTCCCACCTCACAAGATCACTCCAAGCCGTGCAAGAACCACATACCCAGCTGGTGGAGTCTGCCGACACCAAGGTGCCGCGGGCAGCTGAGCTGGCCTGGCCGCGCTGGTTGTCACTGGTCACCTGCGGCGAAGAGCGTGGTGGTATTGCTACACGGGGGTGCGCATGACCCTGGAAGATGCTTACGAAGCACGCCCCGCTGGTGGTGGGGAGCGGCTGCGTTAGCAGGCCGCCCTGCAGGGCCGCTCCAGAGGTCCTGGCTGCTGGTTGCTGCAAACACGGTATGAGAATCGGGTGATTCCCACCTCACAAGATCACTCCAAGCCGTGCAAGAACCACATATCCAGCTGTTGGAGTCTGCTGACACCAAGGTGCCGCGGGCAGCTGAGCTGGCCTGGCCGCGTTGGTTGTCACTGGTCACCTGCGGCGAAGAGCGTGGTGGTATTGCGACACGGGGGTACGCAGGACCCTGGAAGATGCTTACGAAGCACGCCCCGCTGGTGGTGGGGAGCGGCTGCGTCAGCAGGCCGACCTGCAGGGTCGCTCCGGAGGTCCTGGCCGCTGGTTGCTGCAAACACGGTACGAGAATCCTCGTTTTGCAGAAATATGGGTTCGAAAATAAATGGATTTGTCGCCCTTTCTCTCTTCATGCTGGCCGAGCGGAGAGGGACGAAGGCTTCTTTGTATTTACCTCGGGGTGAAAGATAATCCTCAAGGGGGACAAAAGTGGTTTTGGGGGAGCTCTATCTAAGTCACTGCGACGCAATAAGCCAACGGGACGCAGTGGACGTGCCTGCGGCCAGGGAACTCTCGTATTTTAGCCATGCACTCTCGAACCACTCATTCTGCAAATGGCCCATTGGGTGTTGCCCACCTCACGAGATCACTCCAAGCCATGCAAGAACCATGACAGATACTTAGCTGGTGAGGCTTTCATAACATTACAAGGCAGCTGAGAGTGATGAATGCCTCATGCATTAACTTAATAGAAGCAACAGAATATGAGTTATTGGGTTTTGACTTACATTTCCATGAGGCGGTGTTTTGTGCTGTGTCAGGCTGCAACACTGAATGATGGTGTCTCATGCACTCTTGCACAAAGACCACTCCGATTTAAAAAAAAAAAGGTCTCTGACATGGAACAGAGATGTCAACAGCCTACCAAGTCCACATTATTATAGGTCACCTGTGCCTCTTTCAAATCATATCAGTAAAAACACCTTAACACAAGATAAATTATTGCTTTTAATTCCCTCTCATAGTCTAGGTAAATACCAAAAGAACAAAAATCTCACTTATCCTCGTTACACACACTCACTTGACTTTCAGAATGCAGAAACAAGCTCGGAACAGCTGTGGCTTTTAGCCTCCTCCAGCCGTCAGAGCACCTCGTCAGGAACTGGGAGGGCTCGAAGTGGTCCTGCAGCGAATAACGTTTTGGTAGACGTCAAAACTGTGTATTCAGCCGCTCGCGTCACAGTACAGTTATTCCGCTGACGAGAGGCTCACGCTTTCAAAATACGCGATCTTACAAACCCATCATCGCACCACCGCCACAGGCCTGAACTGCCTGAACCACTCGTCTTTCTGCGGTGAAGCGAAAGCGCACAGGGCGCTTCCACGGCAGTAGAGAATAGATCACAAAATACACGGTTTTGTCACAGTGCACTCGCGTCCACCGTGCTCTCGTCACAATATTAACAATGAACAATACCTCACCTCGCAAAGGTACGTTCTGTCGGGAGGTTTCCACCCCGCGCCACGCGTGATTCCTGAAAGCCACAGTTTCCGTCTCCTCGGGGATTTCGGCAGCTTGAACAAGCGAATTCCCCTGGAAGCTCTGTTCCGGCACTTCAGAGCACAACAACGACCCATTTTTCAAACAAGATTGGAACGGCGGAACTCCCGCGGCTACACAAACTTTTGTTTATGTTATTTCAACGCACGTGTCCGCGTGCGCATTCGTTTATTCTACCATTAAAGAAGGCTATGACGAAAAGCTCACATGCACCAAGTTTTCAGTCACCGAGCGTTAACTTTTTTAACTCTAGCGACGCTAAAATGAAATTACCGAACCCTGCTTTACTTTTGAGGCTCACGACCACCGCTAGGGAAGGTTTTGCGGCTTGTGATTGGCCACGAGCGGCCTGTCAATCAACTATTCGACCAATAGATTTTTTCCCCATTGATACCAATGAATGGCCAAACTCTCCCAATATATGGCTCTGGTCCTGCGGACGCGCTCGCGCCCCCTGCCCGACAGCAACGGGTTTATACCCGATCGCACGCCGGTACGATGCCAATTCAGATCGAAACGGGCAAGTTCACAGCACGAGCTTTCGCTCCACGTGCTCAGAGCTAGTATGCTCTAAAGTCACTTTATCCTGGCAAAGTAGCGCCTTTGCCTTCCTACCTGCTAGCCGCACACAGACAGATACTAACATACAGACGACAAAAACCTTGCAAGCCGATTGGCTATTCTGCTCAATTGCCATAGAAATCGCCATCTCGGTTCATTCTTATCTTCGAAGCTTCCAGAGGGTCGTTCTAAACCAGTCGCACCATGATCACCATGGGCAATCATCGTACTGCAAGCGTTCTTCGCTAATATAAGCGCCTTTGGAACTGTATATGCAATCAACTTGTCAATGATGCCCATATCCATGAATCGTTTTTATAATTACACTGTTTTCTTGCGTATTTTAAGACAACCAACTCAATCTTCAGTGCCTCCAATCACCGACACAGCATAAGGTGGTTGTATGAGGATGTACGCTTGTTTCGCCGGTGTGTGGATAGCTAAATTTCGGTATACGAGAAATGTATCCATAAAGCTACCTGTCTCCAGCGAATTTAGACCGGCTCACCAAGAACTATGCATACATAAGCTTGGTGAGCTCATCCACGGATGAGATGCCTGAATTCCTCTCTCAGGCTTTACGGTGGTCCACTCCGCTTGCTTCACCGCACGAAAGTCTCGAACTCGTTCCGGAGACAGGTGGAACATGCGGACATTTGTTACTTTTTTACGCAGCGCTTCCAAAAAGCCTTTAATGGTGATAAGGGTTGTGCTAAGCGGAGATCCGAAGTTGGTGAGCGTTGCATGGTGTTCAAGAACATCACCTACTCCATCAAAAGCCCTTTTTCTGTGTCCAGTGGCCAAAAAGATCCACATTGCCGAAGAGTATATGGCTTCCGAGACAATCCGTGCAATTTAAAGCGATTCCTGAAATGCGCCGCCGCCCCGTCTGATACAAAAAAAAAATAATATTTCAGAAAAGACTGGGTAATGTTCGTCAACGTACTCTCCTATGGCCTCCGTGTCTAGAAGAGCGTGAGCTCTGTCATATGTCGTCTCATCGCTGACAACGGCAAAGCTTTGCGTGCCTTGCGTGGACATAACCACACATGTGAAGAGGGACCCCCCCCCCCCCCCCCACACACACACACTTCAGTTTTTATACAATGAAAACTCTGCACTTCGGATGGGAAGATTAGTGTCCAAGTTTCCGCAAAATCTAAGTGAAACATCACTGCCTTTGTTGGTAAGGCGGTTCTTGTGCCACGTATCAAGCTTCGTTGAAGGTCACGAATGTAAGAATGCCTCATATACTTTTCGCTCCATGACTTTAGTTCCCGCAGGAAGGCAGAAGTGTCCCTAACCTTTTTGACGAGTTTGCCGGCGTCCCATAACGCGAAACAAATCTCTTCATTTTCGTCGAGATGAAACGACTGCAGCGAGATGGTCTGCATTTTTTAGCACTTTTCGCAACGGCGCAGGAAGCAATCGTTCTTTGGAGCACTGCAGAAGTAAATGCGCTTGAGGTCATCTTCAGTAATTGTCTTTTTCGAGGCATCTGTTATTGCCGTTAAGAGAAACTGAAAATTGACGCAATATATGCATATGCACACCTCGTTCTCGGGACTCTTCTTTTACCCATTTTGGTCGTACAGAATAAAACTTGCAGATGCCTAGTTCTTGATGGGGATGGAACCTTTTTACGACTTTGGTCTTGTTGTCGTTGATCATGGCCTTGACGACGTCCTTTTTGTTGGGGCTTTAAACAGAGCATGCGAGGTCGTCGCGTGTGTAGTACTCAAGTGCAACCCTCAAGTCTTAGGCATTCGCCTTTTTCCACATGTGGGCATCAAAGGTTCTCCATACACCACCTTTACGCTTCAATTTCCTTGTGTGAGCAATCATGTAGGCAGTCGCTTCTGGTAGCGGACGCAATATTTCTTTCTTCAAGATACTTGGTGGCAGAAGTCTGTACATTCGCTTGCGTTCCAGGTGGGAACTGCATGCCTTCAGCGCTTCACGGAACGCGTCAAACTACTCCGCGCAGTGCTCACAACTGTCTTCGCCGGTTTTCACGCCATAAACGCATGACAGCTTTCTTCTAATCGAAGAACTCACTTAAGCAATTTTTTTCTTACATTACGCTTCGCGCCTTTATTATGGTTTTATTTCAATGGAGTTACCGACGGACTAGCAGCACAGAAATCTTTACTCACTTCAGCCAGAATTTCATCAAAGTCCCGGAAAGAAGAGTTTGATGTACTCACGTTGTAAGGAGGATCAATCTCATTCCGGAGGTATTTGTAGCAGTGTTGGCCCATAAAAGGTCAGATTCATTCACTGTACGTGGAGCCAGTAGCTTTTCCAACCGCACTTAGTTGAGTCTCCCTACCGGTACGAGGTACGAGGCGAATCTTGAAATGCGCCGCCGCTCCGTAGTTAGTCCACACAGAACAATCGCACGGTGCTGAATCGTTGGGCCATGGCTGTTCAGTCTGGCACTACTAAACTCTTAATCGCTTCAAAAATGACAAAACTTAAAACGTCCTCGCAAACGCCTATTTGAGAGGTTCGTAATTACTCTCTCCCGCTCCAAATTTCCGGTCAGAGTTCCGAAATAAAGTGTCCTTGTGGTTATCAACTTCTGTCTTCCCTTGTAGGTATAATCGGTGCGTCGAGCACAGTCAAGCTGGTGTTGTTTGTTTGTAGTTCCACTTATTGAGCACCAAAGACACCGAGTCTCCTGTTTGTTTTGAACCACCCTGTGAAAGTTTCCTTTATTGTTATGTTTTTGGCGTTTTCGGTGTTGGAGTGCAGTTTGTGTGTGTGTTTGCTGGTGAAGGGGGGTTACGGCAGGAAAATGGGAGAGGGCGATTAGGGGTTCTGTCTCGGTCGGTCCACATAGCGTGGCGAAACTCCTGTGCTTAGGTCCTTGGGACAGGTGCCCGTTCCCGCTGCTGTCCTTAAACTTGGAAGGATCTAGCTTGTCTGGCCAGGTTCGGTCAAGTCTTTACGGTCGCGCGTCTCTCTCTTCCTTATGTTTTCTTTCTGTGTGGACATATATTTATTTTCGTTCTTCTTGTGAATAAGCTCAGCTGCGTTTGAGATTTCGTTTCGCGCTGTCCGTTACTTTTGTTGCTCCCCGTCTCAGTGTCTAGATTACAGTGTTTCCTGACCAACTGACCTGCATACTTTCTTTTCTTAAAACTACTCTCGCTTTATTTTCCCGTAACTCAATCTTCTGGTATTTAGCTTTGGGTTTCAAGGTAGTGTAACGTGCTAACGATTCGTAACTGCCGCCAGCAGTGACGTTCGCAGACGTTTCTTGTTCGTGATGAAGAGGTGGGAAAGAATTGGGGAAGGGGGGGGGGGGGGTATGGTCACACAACGATAAGCAATGCTCGGAACAGCAGAACTTTCCATTCCCTACGACAGAGTCCCGCCTTCCAGCTTTTAACGCTTCCATGACGGCGGCGTTATGCGGCAAAGCCGCTATCACGAAGACGTCGGCGCGCTCCGAGTGAAGATTTGTCGTAGCTTTTCTCGTTTGGAGGTCCTATGTTACTCAATGTTTTGCCATCACAAGTTTCTTCAAGTCGCTGCAAACTGGCGAGGGGACAGAGAGACAGATAGAGAACTTTATTGGGGTCCTGTGAAGCGCCGCCCTTGCAGCAAGACCGCGGGCCGCTCCCACGTGCAGGTGGACAAGGAGGCCTAGCCTCACCGCCGCATCGTGGGCTCTCTGGACAGCCCGGAGTTGTGGGAGAAGCTCGGAACTTGTGATGGCAGAGCTTCACTCCTCCTCGGTCACTTCATTGGGCCCCCGAAACGGGGGGCACCGCCAGAGCATGTGATCAAAGCTGCTAACCGACCCGCAGTCCGGGCAGGTAGATTTGAAGGTATCCAGAGCCATAATGCTGAAGAAAGCTAAACTTGGATACGATCTAGTCTGCAAAATTCTGAGTGTGATTGCCTGAGACCTGGAGAGTTTACCGTGGGGGGGGGGGGGGGGGGGGCAGAAAAGTTCACCTGCCCATTTGATAGTGCTTGGTGACTTCGTTAAAGGTGAATAAGATGTCAGTAAAATCCCCGTAGTCATCCTGCAATGCCGATAATTAAAAAAAAAAAAAAACAAGAAACGATGACGTTTTTTTTTAAATTATCGACATTCAATCTTGCCAGTTTTTGAGAAATCAGCAGTATTTCCGCCTTAATAACAAAGGAGACAATTAAGGGTATGTTTATTATATTTATATTTTCGTAAAGATAATTTAAAGACACGCATTTTGATATGTCTTGTTAAGTATTACAAAATACAGCTTTTTCAAAAAAAAAATTTGAATATGCTTTTAAAACGCGTTTTATGACATGTTTTAATTTTTTACTCGTTTGCATAGCAATGTTCTAGTGATCTTTATTTGTCTTTTTTTTGTATGTGTCGTAAACCTTTTGGTAAATGTTTTAGACAAGCTAGGTGACGTGAAAGTTTCGATGGGAAAATGGAGACTGTGCAAAGTAGCATCGTGAAATGTTCTCAATTTCAACGCCTCGAGCTTCTCTATATTATATCTCAGCGAAAAAACAATTGTTACGGTCTTCATATATAGCTGCATGTTCCTCCCCAAAACATGGTTTTCATATATATTTTTAACAAAAATATCAAAATTATGACCCGGACCATCATTCTATGAACTGACCCCATAAGATGGCGTAGTATGACAGAAGCTCAAAGAGCCGCCCTTATGCGCCCATATGTTTTCGTGGCTGCGAGGCGTGCCACCGCGCCTGCGTGCCGAGCCCAAACCCGACCCCCGGAGATGACTAATGCCAGAGGGGAAGTGAATCGGGCCATGAAACTGGCTGGGGGGTTAATTTTTGAGGATTATCTATCGGAATTTCACGAAAACATCTAACCGATCTATAACCTAAAGGTCGGGGTGCGTAAAATCCAGATATGTTCTATGCTTCGTTTCACGATAACTTGGCGAATTGTGGACGCTGCGGCCCCCCGACCCAAAAAGAACGCCGGAGCAACGCACGTGACAACACCCCATGGTGGAGGCCACAGAGACCTCGTTAGCGCCACAGCAAAAGCGCCGTCCGCGACAAAAAATAGTTCTAGGCTTCTTTTTCTTTTAGTAGTGTTATGGTCAGACTCCTCTGACGACAACATGACTCGACACTGAAGAAAGACGAAGACATGTTACTCTTCAACGATACTTAATGAGGACCATCAGTTTTCCGAAAACAGCTTGGCTTTTGAATGATGTTTGGACGATCGCGGCCTTGTAATCGACCGCTTCCGCTCAAAACATCGCTCTGGCATTGGAACGCGCCACAGATTCGGAAGTAAATTGGGCGCATGGTTGTCTCATGAACTGTTCCCGAAGAGCTCGCTACTCTAGCGAACAGCAATGTTGAGGCGGTAGACGTTACAAATCCGAAGTTGGTTCGTTTTGGAACAGACGACTCTTGACCAGCAGACGACAGCCGCTTCCTCTGGGTCTTGCATTTTGCGTAGTAACACGAACGCGCCCGTGACGTAGTGTCACGCGCCTCGCTTCGACCCTCTTATTGGGTCGCGGGGGCCATAGCCTCCGCAGTTCGCGCGCTTCTTGAGTTTGGCAGAGCCGTTTTGGCAGAGCCGCTTTTTATGCTCCGCGGAAAGCTGCCAACGCCCAGAGCGACGCTAATGAAAAACTGTTTACTTTCAAGCGAACAAGAAAAATAGCGTAAAAAGTCACGGAAAGGTTTCTGCAGAAGTGGAACGGCGTTTCGTGAAAAAGACATGTACCGACCAGCCAGTGAAGTTTATTTTAACGGGTTGCGTCATCTATGTAGAATTTTCGCAACTTCGAGGCGACCCGCGGCGGCAATCATGGGACCCGATAAAAAACTCGAACGATTGAGTGAAATGCCGAACTGTGACGGAGCTCTCGTACCTAAAGGTTCTGTGGCAAAAGCAAATTGTTGTGTGTATGTTTATACAGCCGGAAGTGAAGGCTGAACTCCATGGGACGAATATGCTACGAATAACCGACGAATCTTGCCAGGCGGCTTTTGCTCTGCGCGTGGAATGAACACAGTAGCTGCTACTTCGCGCGCAAAGCGAGCGTGCCGTCGGGCGGCGTTCGCCAGTTATTCATCACATAATTCGTTCCATGGTTATGCGCCAAAAATAGGAAGAAAAAAACATGACATTGCCCGTAGGTCAATCCATTCCCGCAGATGCGTCACGGAAAGACGGACAGTTCACTGGCCAATTCCGCACGATTACGGTCTTTGCGTCATATTAAACTGTCTGGAACAAACGCGGGCCTTACGGTGCTGTTAGAGACCTCGAATGCCGCCGGTGTACCGAAACACCTCACAAGCACCCGCTTCCAAACCCTGTCTGGGTGCTAAAATCGATGAGAACGAAATCACAGTCTTCCGCAGCGACCGAAATCGAACAGCGGCCAAAAACCTGGCAAAGCCATGGATGCTTGCGAGCGGGGATACGCGCCGGAAGTTCGGTTTAGTGGACTGGATTATGGGTTACGCACTTTTACAGCGTGCCCCCCCCCCCCCCCCCCCCCCCGCGCCAGAATAGAAAAATGCCTAGTCATTGGGCTTGAGACATATGTGCGGCGTCTGAGCATCCTTGCCAGCTATCATCATCATGCCATTAGGAGGCGCCATATTGGGGGGTTTATCACATCTTCCAGTTGTGGACGAGGCGCATCAACATTAATCTCGGTTTTCATGATATTAGGGCAGTTTATTTGCACACTCAACCGGTTGCTGGTTAGTTTCGGTTCAAAGAAGAAAAGAAAGACGGCTGCGAAATTCTAAAAAAGGAATTGTCAGCAACGAGGTCGCAACAGTCGTCACTCAAGCAGTGAACTGGGCCATCCAGGTCAATGAACGGTATTTCTCGAAGACGTCTGTGAAGGGTTCGTACTGGACTTGCATCAGGTGATTGTATCTTAGTTCTACAACTTCCATTTTGCCGGGACTATTGGGAAACGGGCGAAACCGTCGGTACGGGAACTCCCCAATATGGGGGAAATCTGATAATTGATCATGAATACACTAGATGGAGCTTCTTTTTGCATATGGTCTATTCCAGTGGGCAACGATGGTGGAGCGCCGAAAGTGATTACTGGTACGGTCTATAGAATTAGAAAGCTCGCTAACCAACGGCCGGAGTCACACTGCTTCCACATATTAATAATAATAATAATATCTTCATTCAGACTTTGCGTCTAGGCTGTACCAAAGACCGCGACGTTCGCTGCGGACAGGATGATAGAATTAGCTGCGAACGCGGCACCTTTGAAGCACGAATTTTTTAATACATACGTACGCTTCAAAACATGTCTGGAGACGGTCTTCGCATGACAAACGTGAGGATATCGTAATAGGGGGAAAAATACACTCTTCGGATGCAGACTGTCTTTCGTATAAAGAGTGTGCAGTGTGTTGCGACAATATACGTTACACAGAAAGGGCAGTCTGTGCAGACACTGCCCGAGGCATGTTTCTTCCTTGCATGACTGTCACATTGTTGGAACAAAAACTGCCTGCAGACACGTTCGAATTAAGCATACGTACGAATAAAGCGAACCCGCTTAATTCGAACACGCTTAAGGTGGGTCCGCAGACAATTCTATCGTATCTGCAGCCAACACCGTGTATTTCGAACGACGTAGGAATAGCGTGACAGCTGCTGCATAGTCAAAACCAGTGGGCCCATCGCCTTCTGGCAATTCATGACTATGGAGTTCCGTGTTTTCGGCGTCGTCTCCTTTATGGCTTTTTTCGCCACAGGCTCGGCGTTTTTGGTGTTAGTGTTTGGAACGAAAATTGGGGTTTATGGGGGATAATGATGGAAGAAAATGCTACACGGCAAGCGATTTCGCAAACCTCTAGGGAAGATATATACATATATGTTTGACGCTAGTACTCGAAGAATGCTCACCGTACCTACGATTAGAGAAGGAAACGAGTTAAGATGCGGCATTTGGGAAAGAAAGAAGCAGCTTCGGCAGACGGTTTACTTTAGTGGCTGTGTTCCAGGTCAACGCAAAAGAAAGAGCAAATTAAAGAGTTTCTTCCCGTGAGGCTTGGATGTTTCTTGTTCAGGGGCAGCTCCAATTCCGTTTTTTTTTTTTTTTTTTTTTTTCGGTTTCCCACGATTTTAATACATACCAGCCCAGGGATTCAATTCCGGAATTTATCGGTATTTATAGAAAACGCGGAACCCCAGTTATAACCAATCACTCAGAGCACCCGTGTGTACATGTTCTGGATACGTTTTTATTTGTCTTTTTTTTTTCGATTCAAAATGACTGGCATCCCGATTTTCCAGTTTACACATTGAGGCTATTGAAGGCTGTACTCGTGTAAAATTCAGTAGATCTATTTACTCACAAGAGCTTAAGAAACTCCCGAGCACGCTATGGTTGTTGTGAATCCAATAAAACTACGTACCTGCCACTAAAAAAAGAAAAAAAAAAGAATGCCAACAAGCGAGTTGCGGTTTACGAAGCGAAAAGCGCAAAGCGCCCTTTTCTTAAGCAGTCATTGACTAGGCTCACCCTTGGCCTATTGCAACACGAGACCTGCTCTACAAGCTCTGCCTCCAACGGGAGCTTTCTAACCTGGATGACACTTAGGCGCACGCGCAGCCAAAGGACGACGGAAGGCAACAAGCGTCTAACATAGGACAGCCGGGGGTAATTGCAACCGCCTAATAATAAAGGCCCTCTATAAGTAGTCACGACAACTTAAAGGCGGACGAACAGCCAAAATGGAGAGAAAGAAACAGGGAACCGGTTTTCTGCCCGACAGAAGAGGATTCTGTGGGTCAGACTCAAAAATGAATCGTCAAAGAAGACGAACTACGCCCAAAAATAGACACGGACGATGTTGGTCGTGCGGATCGGTGCCCTCCGAAAATTTTGATGGCGGAGGGGATGCACGCGTGCGCAGAAGGTTACTGAGAGAAAAAAAAAATGAAAGATGTTCACTAATCTCTGTAATGCGAAATTAGAGCGCAGCTATTGAGGAGTAAAGGGTGAGGTAGCGGAGAGGAGGATACGAGGGACGAAGAGGGAAGGATACAGAGTTGGAGGAGGGGAGGTACTCCATAATCTTTCCACCTCCTCCGTACCTTTCCCTCCTCCTCCTGCGTACCCTTCCCTCCTTCTTCCTCCGTATCCTCTCTTGCTCCTCTTCTGTGTACTCCTCCTCCTCCGTATATTCCGCTCCTTCTCCTCCGTGTCCTGACCTCCTCCTCTTCAGTGTCCTCCTCCACCTATGTACACTCCACTCCTCCTCTTCCGTGCCCTCCTCCTCCATATCCTCCCCTCCTGCTCCTCCTTACCCACTTCTCTTTCTCTGTACCATCCCCTTCTCCTCTCCCTACCTTCTCCTCCTCCTTCGTGCCTTCCTCCCTATCCTCCCCTACTCCTCCTGCGTTCCCTCCTCTACTCCTCTTCCATACCCTCCCCTCCTCTTCTGTACCCTCCCCACTCCGTGCAAACCTCTCCTTCTCGTACCTTTCCCTCCTCCTCCGGTTACGCCGGCGGCGACAGCGACGCCAATGTCGCAGAACACGGGAACGATTGAGCGCCTATGAGCTGCGCTCTAAAAAAGGCCGATTATTTTTTCACTTTCTGCGTAACGATTCGCTCTTCGGCGTTCTGGTCGGCGGATGGCGTAGTCTCATTAACTTCAGAGCAATAATAGAATGCTGGGGACTTGCTACACAGTGTGTTTTAGCAGCCAGCGAGCATCCTAAGAATCACGAATCGTTTCAAAATTCACGTGTTCATTGTTTTAAACCCTCTATGATAGAGATGATCGGGAGTTTGTATTTTTGATGTTTCAGACTAAACTGTGTTGTGTGACTTTGTCTCGTCGTCGTGCAAGATTTATTAACTTTTCGATAACTTTCGATAACGAGAAACTAATCGACAAAGTGAAGTGTGAGAACATAATAAAGCGAAACCCTATATTTGTCTTGCACCCTGTGTAAAAAAAAAACAAAACAACAACAACAACAGGTAACTGCTAAGGTCATGGTGTCTAAGACATATGCGGCACCGTCTGCTTCGTGCACTTCCACTCAGTGGTCATATTACCGCCAAGATAGGAGCTTTGCGAAGCTCTATATAGAGACGCTTCCTGCGGTCGTGACCAAGCAGTCAAGACAGAGCTCACCGACGCCGACCGGAAGTCGTAATCTCTCCTCTCTCGCCTGCTTCTCACTTCCTCTAAGTACTTCCGTCGGCAGCCAGACGACGCGATTCGCTATCCAGGAGTCGCCCCGCGGGGGTTTACTACTGCTTTCGGTTAATGCACGCGGGAAAAAAAGGGTCGCCCTTTCGTTGTATAGCTGCGCCGCTATTTATTTTCTATTCGTTCATTTATTTCATTTATACACTCTAAGGAATCTGGAGGTTCTACTTTCCCACAAAGCACTTGGTAGAGCTAATCGCTGTGATCGGCAGAGGGACCTTGGGCAATAACGACGCTAAATATATGTTTAAATCTAAAAAAAAAAAAAAAAAATGAAAGCCGTTTACAATTCCCTGTAACGCCGAATTGCCGCTCTTGAGGAGGAGGAGGGAAGGGTACTGAGAGGAGCGTATACCCCCCTCCCCCCTCCTCCTTACTTCCTCATCCTGCCTGCTACTCCTCCCTCCGAGCGGCGCGGCGCAGCCGTGAGGTCAGGTGACCCTCGTGACCTCACGGGGGTCACGTGACCTCGCGGGGGTCACGTGACCTCACGGGGTCACGTGACCTCACGGGGTCACGTGACCTCACGGGTGTCACGTGACCTCATGGTTACGCCAACGGCGACGCCGTCGCCACTCAAGCCGGAAACGCCGCGCCTAAGAGCTGCGCTCTAACCGCTCATTCACACTGAAAGCGGATCCGCGTTCGCAAAGCGGTTGCGAACGCGATTGTATAAAGATCCAGTACAATTGCACGCGCACTCGATGACATCAAGTGCGCGTGCAATTATACTAGATCTTTATACAACCGTGTTCGCAACCGCTTTGCGAACGCGGATCCGCTTTCAGTGTGAATGAACGGTAAAACAAACTACTCGTATGTTGTGACACTGAGCACGGTACTCTCAAGATTTCTGAAAGTATCTCTAGAGCCCCTGCAACGTCCGTTTTAAAATCTTGGTAAGAGTTACCCCAAAAATACCGTTATTCGTTTCTCGTGCAAAAAGTAACTGAATGTGTTACTCGTTGCCGATTCTCAAAAGGAAGGCGTTACTTTACCTCAAAAGTAGCGAGTTACTATTCCCGTTACTTCGAGAACCAAATACACAACTGCTTTCGTTCTACGGCTTATTGTTTTCTTTTCAGTAGTCGTTGCACTTAAGCAGTGGCTGCCTTTCGGAGTTGCCATGCATGAGTTATGGTTCCCCGCTTTATCGAGACCAGACCTTTTCACCATGCGTCGCGCGGGCGCTGCCATCTTGGAATCACGTGTCGCGACCGCTATAAGGTAGTTCGAAATCGTCGCTCCCCTCTTCCCTCTGCGCATTACCAAAAGCGTTGTATTCGTGTGTTGCTGTTTTTTTTTTCGCGTTTTATTGGGATTTTTTTGTGTTTCGTTCTTAGTCTGATACTTATTTTCACTACCCAACTGCGTGCCATCATTATGTGCCAAAATTCTGCCCTTTATTTTATTCCAGGCTCTGACTATTTGCACTGTCGGCGTAGCGAATACGTGGGATAAAAGGAATCAGCATTAGCACTGGCGCACATTGAGTATGTAGATGACTCTAGGACGCACGAAAGTTGAGAGGCCATTCATTTATGCAGCGGAAATTTGCTTAAGTGATAGTGCCTAAGTATTAGTAGCAAAATAAGAAGTGCGAGGTATATTTATGATCGCGCATTTATGCCCTTAAGCAAGAATGCAAATAAGTCAACGCAAGCATAGTCACTGTTTGCGTTTCTTGAAAGCATCTTGCTCTTCCTTCGTAACAAATCCAAAACAGTTGCTTTTGATTATATGAGGAATCATTTTTGCGCAAAAACATTCGCTTGATCTGTTTATTTATGAATTTAAAGATAATATACTATGAGCTCGTTATCATGTGAGCAGTCATTAATTTTTCTTCAGATATACAATCAAATAATTTATTTAGACACACAGAGTTGGCTTCCCGGGTGAAAAACATGTCAAAGACAGCCTGTGAATGCGTGACAAAAGCGCCTGAGGCACGCAATATGCGTTGCCGAAAAGACGCTGTCCGCATGTAAGTCACTCGAGTGGAGCATTGTCGTTGCCGGATTTACTCTCGGCGCCGTTAAAAGTAAAAATCGTATCTGTTCAAACGAATGAAAACGTATCTGTCTATCTGTCTACACCAATCCACGATGTGGTGCCTGGCATTTGATTTTAGCCAAGTTTTCTGGAGGTCAATTCTCTTGCTCCATTTAATTTTTTTTAGCAAATAATACGGAAGACAGACGTCAGATTTTAATTAATGCGTTTGTCCCTTCTCTCATATTCTCAGTACTTTGTAAGGGAGTGTCCGTATAACAAATAGTTTCCTAGGGTCAACATTCTTAAATGCTGCTAATGAATACTTTAGCAGGGCTGATAGTTGAAAGAACTTGCTGCTCGTCAGTACTTAATTTCTTATAAAAAACAACAAAAACAATTTCGTTTTTTTTTTTTGCATTTTATGCGTTATTATGCGGGGGTTTCCCGGTCGTCAATTTTTACAAAACGTTGGTGTCTTCAAATACCAAACACTGAGGACTAAACTTGCGTGTTCATCTATTCTCGGCGATCCAACACGTTATAAGTCGACGCGCTTTTTCACTATGCCTCCAAGCATTAGTCTCTTCATTGGTTTATTTTTATTAAAGCTAGTATCAGCGGGCATGTCCAGTACGGCCGTAGACAACCGTTATCTTCCTCCGGCATCATTTTAGTCCTTTCGCCGCCGAACCTGGCCGAACGAAAAACATGATCAGATGAGGTATTCGTAAAAGCGTCCAGCATTTAGGCTCGTAACTGCGTCGCTGTTCTCAAGGTGACTCATTACTACTGTACCATTGGTTCTGAACCACGAGGTATACATTTATATCACAAAACTAAGCGAAAGCGACAGAACTCACCAACACAGTCGCGAGCCCGCTAAGACCGACCAAATCGAAGCCAATTAATGGCGCCGCGTGTGTCAGCGCTCTTTGCCCACCGGTCAGGTAACTACTGGGGTGAAAAGGTCTCTACATCTCCGGCGACTATGAAGAGTCGTCTACTGACACGCTCAAACGAACGACAGTGTTGTGCTTTAGGCAGAGCTAATAAATCTAGAGTTCACCTCTCTCTTTCGTTCTTTCTGCTTCTAAAGCTCCAAGTTCACAATGGGCTCTGTGCCTTCCCACGTTGGCCACCTCCGGGATTACATTCGGTCTGTTCTACATGATTCTTGAAGATTCAACCAACGAACCTTATTGTGTTCTCTGGGTGAAGGGCATTCCCAGCTGTAGAGTTCGACTGACATGTTCAGCGTTGAACGTTGCTAGACTGTCACGCTGTTGCGTTGTTTTGGGCATTGCCCATCCGCCTATGTAGCAATGGCCTCATAAATTGGAATCAAAACGAGACTGTTTAAACGGCGCTGTACACATTACTACTCAAAAGTAACGAAATGCCATTACTTTTTACTTGGTGTTAAACTAAATACGTTACTCGTTCCTTAGAAAAAAAAAAGTAACTTTTTTAACAAACCGCGTTTAATTTTTATCTGTAAATATTTATAATTTCCCTCTAAGTTCTATTACATCCGGTGCGCCTCAGGGTTTCGTCCTAGGACCCTTACTACTTCTAATTTACATCAATGACTTACCCTTGTGTGTTTCATCATCTATCAGCCTATTTGCCGAGCACTGTATAATTTGTCGCGAAATTATTAATGTCTCTTACACATTTCTTCTTTAAAATGATATATCGATTCTGTTTCAGAATGGTATAAACAATGGCACATGACCCTCAACATAGCTAGGTGTAAATCAATGAGAGTTTCTCGTCATAACACACTGCCTTCCACCTACTTCCTTAGTAGCGGTTCCTTACAATCTGTTGCTTCCTATAAATACCTTGGGCCACAGATCACTTATAACTTATTCTGACAATTCCACAGAAATCATATAGTTGCTAAAGCCTCTTACATTCTAGGATACCTAAAACGTAACTTTCCCTTAGTTCCCGTATTACTTAAGTTACTTCTATATATATCTCTGGTCCGCTCTAAACTAGATTATGCAGCTGCTATTTGGGATCATAATCAATCAACGATCATTTCTAAGCTCGAGTAAGTTAAAAATCACAACGTTCGCTTCATTCTTCGCAATTATCATCGTGCAGCCTGTGCAACATTCATGAAATTCAGCATCTTTTTTGTTGCGCCGTTAATGTTCTAGACTATACCTCGTTTACAAAATCAATCACTCTAATCCTAGCCTAAGGGAAAGACTATACTGTTAAACCGATCTCACAGTTTAAAGTTTGAGTCCCTCAGTGCCATACCTCTGCCGATCTCGATTCCTTTATTCCCAGAACATCAACAGAGCGGAACCACTTACCGACAGTTTTCTCATCAATACGATCACTTAATTTGGTTAAAACTACTATGACTAATTATGTCTTTGAAAATGTCTCGTGACTTCAATGTTTCTTATTGCTTTTGGTTTTTGCTTTCGTTATGTTTTTTTTTTTTTTGTGTGTGTGTGATTATGCGCCCACCCTCTCTGTGATGCCGTCAGGGCCTAGGGTATTGCAATAAATAAATAAATAAATACGTTACTCCTTACGAGGGAAAAAAGTAACTAGGTAGAAGTATCTCTTTAATAATAACTCTTTACGTACATGTCTGGCTTAGATAATACATAATGGCACTATGCGTCGAGAAACTGAGGGAGAGGAGGGGACGAGTGCGCGCAGAGACGTCATAACGCCGAGTTCTGACTGGTGTGATTAGAGGCTAGACCTAGACCTTTGTTTCTACTCATTCTTCGAGCGCGTGTGAACGGGAACGCTGGACGGAGTCGTTCGACAATCGAACGCGTTCCAAGTGTGAGCAGAGACAAAAGCAGCTTGCCCTTCTGCCGTCACGCGTAGCAACGGTGACGCTGCTTTCGGAATTGCGCATGCGCAGACCCTTCGTCTTACGCGAATCTGGTTCCTGCACACGGTTCGCCAAGAGCACCTATGGATGCAGGTAGAGGTAGTGCAGCGCGTAAATCGACAACGATTGCGACATTACCCTTCTAAGAGATGTGTGCTTTGCCCTCCGGTCATACACTTTGGCTTCTGGGAAGAGTCGGCAAATGCACTTATGACCGCGCCTGCAGGCTCTTCAATCACTGTTCTCAAACGCCGCCAGAAAATCTTCCCCTTATTAAAGTTGGAGGCCCATGTCTTGCTGCGTGTGGCAAACGTATCAAAACATTCAGAAGGAAACTCTACCATCATGAAATTGAGGGAGACATGCCACGCGTAAACAACAATGTGACAGAGGAAGTAGTTCATGTAAAAGGCTTATTAAAAGAGAAAGAACAAACGAGGGTGCTTCGCATTTATGATGAAGCGGTGGTGCATAAAATCTCAGGTGAAATTTTTGTATGCTTCTTACTCTTTCATCGTGTGTGCTTACGATAAGCCCGCGACTTCTCCGCGCCTGCCTACTCTTCTAGGTGGTATTTGGCTATTCTACCATACCATGGAGGGAGACTGAAGGAACACTTTCCTTACTTGTGTAATTTTATTATTTGAGCCCAAAGCTTAGCCGGGAGCGTTTCCCTCTATTACTTAGCAGACAAACCGAATTGTTGGATACACTGTTTTGCCAATTTAGTATTTCTCGTTAACTTTAACAGAGAAATTACATGTTACATTTTTGCTTACATTTTTTTCTGGCTTTTTTTTTATGAATCACATCTTGTGTAAAAAAATACATTTAATTTTATTTCCATCTGGTTTCAACTGATTTAGCTATAGTCTATAAAAATACTTCGTTTTACCTGAAGTACAGACGCAGTCGATGCTACAAGAGAGAGCATGTGACCCAGAACAGTGCTTGCATTGCACGAGCACGCGTGCTTAGCAGGGACGCTGAAAGCTCGGAGCTCGCTCTTTTAGCTTCTGTTACGCTCACACTTAAGGAACGATGCAACAATTTTTCTACTTCTAATAAATACAGCTTAGAATTATTCCTTGACACTTATGACTTATGAAATATACATTGCTGATCTTCTCTACGCAATGTCAGTCGCAGAAAATATCCGAGAAAAACAAACACCGTTTAACTCCTCTACTCGCAGCCAGAAAAAAACGGCCACATGCTCTGGAGTCGATTATATGTCACCAATGTTTTAACCTAGCCACGCGTTGCAGTTGGCAGAGCACAGGGCGCGCGCTGTGTTTTACGGATTGTTATTGCTCGGCTAGTTTCGTCATCCCAGCGATTAGGCAGGAGCCACTACCCGAACGCGTGTCCGGGCATTAATTGTCACGAGCCAAAATTGAATGCCTACGCACTCTTCGTGTCGAGTGAATGAGCAGTATTTAAACATCGTAACAGCGGGAATCGCAAAGCTCCATGACGCACTCCTGGGGATCGTATTGTTGGCATTGTCCTCATAGCTCCGCCATTGGCTCCGTCATCAAGTTGTGCGAAGGAGAATCTAAAAATAATTGTCCGCTTTCATCCTTGGAATTCCACCTCGAGGAAGACGCTTCTTGGTCAGAGAAGGTTTCGAGTATTCTTGTGTTCCACTAGTGGAGAAACATTCCTACCCAGTATCGATGCACGGCCCTTTCAAAGTGAAACGAAGTATAGTATCGGAGCCATTTAGGACTATTAAAGATACTAGATTACGGTCATGTTGTTACTTCCAATGTAGCAAACGGCGTACACGCCCACCGAGAAACGACGACGGCGTTTCCCGGGTGACAGAAATAACACCGGGCAAGTCACGCTCACTCGCGAGACAAAAAGTAAGACAAAATAGATGACATATTTACATCAGTTTGGAGTCAGCCGGTCGCCTAATGTTTTTCGTCCGTCGTAATCTGAAACGTCGAAACGGGAATTCTTCGCAGCAACGTCTTATTTCTAGAGCGGGGAGCTCGCTGTAACATGCCTTGCTCTAATTTCGTCACCTTGGTAACAAAAAAAAACAAACAAAAAACAAAAAAACATTTTCATTTTGAAGTAAGTTTCCCTATAAATCTAAAATATTTTTATTGTATTAGATTTGACGCACTTTTTCCTTCTTTATTTGTAAGCGCGTTTCACGTACTATTAATTCTTTTTTAAATAAATCTACTTTTGGTTTACCTGTACATATAATACAAACAAAAAAAGTATTTCCTCTTGTGAGGTACTGTTTCTGCACAGTTTCTGGTATGTGAGTTTGAATCAAATAATAGTCAAATTTATTCGTAATTCCACTAATAAATCTGTTTCAAGACCATTTACAAGGCCTGATTAATCAACCAATACCATCTGTCACTTCTATTAAAGTATTAGTTTTGTTTGTATATAATTATCGTGTTAATGGCTCATTCCATGTCAAACGTCCCAGACGTTGAGCTCGACCACCTCCAATTTCTAAAAAAAAAAAAAAAAAATTCATGTTTTTTTGCCACAATGTTTGTAGCTATGCCCTGAACTAGTTTTGACGAAAAAAAATGCTTTGATGACGTGACCGTGGTTTCAACTTTTAAAAATAGCCTGAAACTAGGCATCACTCAATAATTGATGAAAAATCCGCTTTTTTACAAAACACCCAACACTATATTTTTCTTAAATTTGCATGGCTTTTGACTTACCATGTGTTTGGGCTTTTACAGTTTTGTTTAATAAAAAAACTTTTAACCACACTTTTTTGTGAAAATTTTAACATTTTTCTTGTTTTAATATAACAATATTTGTTTGCTCCTGTGACTTGATAGAACCTTTTGCCGGCTTCCCTGCAGGTATATAATTTATAAAAAAAAAATTTAAAACTGCTCAATTAATTATCTGGCAGTAAAAAAAAATCTTGAAGTTGCCAAAAAGTGCATTTTGACGCATAAACAGCAGTTTATTTCACCCTGAGGTGGTTCAAGTAAAAATACAAAATATGGTGGGTTTGGAAGAACAATCGATTGTATTTTGTTCTGAAAGTCTGATAAAAGTAATTTTTGTTTAAAGCGAGAAAACAATTTCTCAATTTGAACTCTTGCACCACAACCCGGCGTCGCTTCTTAACGCCTCTTCGCCGCACACCACGCCACCTGCGATGATAGCTGACACGATTAGACCCAAAGAAAGAACGGAGTTTGCTGCCGCTTCCCCTTGTCCGTCTTTCCGACTGCAAGGGAAGAAACGGCGAATATCGTGTAATAATCAGAGGTGCCGCCAGCGCGTAGCAATAGCTGGCCCGCTGTGCCCTTCGTACCCGAGGGCTGCGTGAAACGCGATGCCTAAACGACGGGAAGCATCAGGCGACGTGGACTTCTCCATGCCATGCCAAGAATCCCACGACCTCCTCCGATTCCTAAAATAAAATAAATGGCTCTTCACCGTAATGTTTGTGGTGCCTCTCCAAAATATGTTTGACGAAAAACAAATTTAATGGGCTGATGGCGGTTTGAACTCGTAAAAAGGGAGTAAAACTAGGACTCATTTAATAATTGAAGACAAGTAAGATTTTTGTTACGGAACACTGAAATATTTTTGCCTAAAAACCATACGGTATTTAGATTGCTACACAATGAGGATCATGGTATTTAATATGTTGAAAGCAATTAAAAAAGGGAACATATGAGCATTTTAGCATATTTTAGTTTTGTTACAAACTATCTCTTTGCTGCACTGTAAAAATTCTCATTGACAGCCTGCAGGTATACTGTACACAAAGAAATATGTTTCAGACTGTACAACTGAATGTCTTGAAAAAAAAAAAAACACGAAATTTGTGCAAACTTGTTTTTGGCCGTTCAAAGAGCCGTCACTTCTGCTTTGAGGTGGCCGAAAGAAAAATACGAAACATGGTGAGTTTTACATGAGAGTTTATTGTCTTTTGTTCTCGAAATTTTAATTAAAATAATTTTGTTCTTAAGAGAAAAATACATTTTGAAGTTGAGCTCTCGCGCCGAGACTTGGCGTCATTTCTTGCGCCTCTTCTCCGCACAGCGCTTTTGATGCTGAATAAAAGAGTCAGTTCCCGTAAAAGAGGCCCCGCTGCACTGAAAGTCGTGCAACCATCGTTATTGCGACCATGGTTTCGGTACTGAGTGGTAGCGAACACGGGTACGAACTTGCAAACCATTTACTTGGAAGCAATCGGGTGTTCGCCTCGCATCAGGTTTGGTCCGTCATTTCGCTTCGGAAGGCCCTTAGCTGTACTGTTTCGAGCAGTACACACCTGGCTTGCTCAAGCAAATATTTTTCAGTCGCGTTTTACTTGTTCGTCATGATGCTCGCCCACCTTGCTCGCGGAAGCTATGCAAGAAAAAAAAGAAAAGCTGGGAAAACCGGATGTTTATTTTGTTGAATTTTGTTTTTCGCTTTTGAAACACGCTGACACACTCTTGTACAAGACCGTGAATCGTGCATGATGGAACGCTAGAACGCCGTTTTATGGTCGTATCTCGCGTTAGAGGCAGGCGTATTTTGCTGGGGGCGGAATAGCAAACGGGTGCAAGCAACGGTGGACGCCGACGCGCAGCTTGCACGGCCGCGTGCGTTCCACTGGTGGTAGCAGAGCCTGTTCTTAGCAGACGACGCCGTGCGCTGCCTCGCCCCTGCCCGCGCAACTACCAAACGGTGTCAGATGGTGTCATACGGCAAACTAGACGTACCGGACGTTGGAGACAGGGAGACATTGGGCTTATGAACGTATTCAGCCGAGCAGTTAAGCCAATCCAGTAGTAATGAGCGGGGCCACCGTTTTGTGGGCGAGGCATAGAGCGATTGGTGAACTTCACCTAAATTACGCCTATGCTAAGCGACAACGTTTCTTGGCAATGCAGTGGAAGTTGAAAAGAGCCCGCGCACAGCCTTATCCAGCACCCAAAATGGGATAGGGAACGCGTGCCTGTACCCTCCACTGCATTGCCAAGAGAGGTGGTTGCCGAGTATAGCGGCGTAAACATTGCGCAATTTTTTTATTAAGAAAAAATACGTGTTCAATTGATTAATTTCAGTGTCCCTTTAAAAATTATATTGCGCCATTAAGTGTATAAAAAATTAACTAATTGAAGTAAAATGAATTGCCGGGGGATTCGTCCAAAGTCGGGATAGGGAGCTTGATTTGGCAAGTTTACCTATGCTCTGAAGGCCATCGGCATGTCCGTTAAACAGGGTTATGAGCTATATTCATGTCCAGTCATCACATGTATTCCCAAAATAGTTTTTGACGGACAAAATTATGAGGCTATCTGGAGGAGATCTCGGAATTACCAATCTGTGCTGCGGCGAGATTATTTCGAAACGGCAGACAGTGCAATAGGGCCTGCCATTAATCTCGAGTCCGGTTGAATGAAATCAACATTAAATAACATTAAACTCCCATTGGTAGTTGTTTTCTATTTTATTCTTCTTCAAATTTTATTTTTCCGGTGAACTTCCGCGTTCTATTAACAAATCGGATTTTTAAATTATACCCCGCCTGTTTTAGATTAGCGAGAAGTAATTTTCCGTTTCTGTAGTCGAAAATCAAAATGAAAAAATGCGAAAATTGCCTGTATACTCGAGTGGCTGTATTAAACGACTCTGTAAGCGAAATATACTCACTCGCTCGTGACGCTTCTGAATCTGTCCGAAACACTCGCGCACCATATTTCAGTCTGACCGCCAACCCGCCTCTACTTCCGGGGAAAAGAAATGCGTTTTAAGTTCCCGAATGTGAGACCATGCACTTATGCTTTAAACTCAATCTGAGGAGTCGACAGTGAAACATTGTTCAATATATTAAACCAAAGAGAGGCGACCAACCACGCCCTAATCTGCGAAAACCGACGCTTCGCGGCCAACTTGGTGTCTTAATTAGGAGCGACTACGTCGTCATTCTTGTCGTCCTTGGGGTGTTGGCGCATACCCAAGGAGCGTGTTCGTTCTCGGAGGTTCTTTGTTTCGCCGATGTATGGGGAGAAACCGAGAAGGTATTTGCCAGCAGAAAACCACGTGCGTAATAGTGACCTTGAGCACAATGCTATTGCTGAGCACTGGGACGTTTCATGAACACAGTACTGACTTTGAGAGCGCGGTCAATCGATGTTCAGACAAACACTGGGCACGGGCTTTTTGTAGAATCCTTGCACTCCACGCCAAGCCAAAAAGCGTCAATGGGTCACATTTCAATGTACCTTTTGTATACGCCACCAGGCTACGCCATGTTACACACAAACAAAAAAGGTACAAAAAAAAGCGCGTGCTCTTGAAAAAAAAAACAAAAAAAAACGTAATCACCTTTGCTGAAGAGATTCGCAGGCCTTGAAAAAGATGATTCCCTTAAAAATTCTGGTGCTTCGATGGAAGTCTGTGGAACATTTTTAACTTTCGCAGTATCACAAGTGCATTGAAGACCTGAACTACATTGTGTGGTGTTTACCGTACTTTCAGAGAACGCTTTTTTGACGCGATGTCACAGAAATGAGTCAAGCGTATCGGAATAATCATTATGCTTTCGTTTCAGGTAGTGAACCTGCTGAACGATTTGTACACCTGCTTCGACTCTGTGATTGAGGAATTCGACGTTTACAAGGTACGACCTTTCATTACGAAATTGCTTGTTTGAGAATATTTACTTTAAGTAGTGCATCCTTAGATTCTGGAAACATTCGGCGTTTGTATAGGAACTAACTACTCAGACGCACTTGAAATTGTGCCAGCTGTCAATTTTGTTTTCTTCATTATTTTTAATTGCACATGAAAGATAAACTTTTTATATTAAGCATTGTGACGGCGACCAACCGCGGTTTCCGAGAGTCTATTCCCAAAACATTACTCAATAACGCCGCTCCTGCTGCTCGACTTACGTTGACAGCTTTATTGATTAACAATATTTGTTTCTCTAAATAGAGTAATACTCTTTTAAAATTTAGAGCTTTGATTACGTTTGAATACATTCTTAGTGGTGGACTGATTTAAAGGTTGTACTTCGTCACAGCGTGGACTGGGGTCTTGTATATGTGCCGCTTAATCAACTAACTTTCTTAGTTTATTACCGGCACTAGAATACGTGAATGGGAATTGTAGAAACTTTATGCAAGATTAGAAATCCATTTCCAAACTTCTGCTTATCATCACGCAACGATCGCAGATTTTGATAATTAATGTGACATTTTAATTTGTTTATTTCGTTAAGTAAGTATAATACAAGTGTTCACAATTACGTGTTGTGTTCCACACTTTCACTCGTGAAGCCTTGAGTGCTTCACCACAGATACTTTAAAAATATTTGTATTTATTTGCAAAAAGAAAACAAAAAAACTCGGAGACAATTTTACGTGGCAGTGTAGCCAAAGTTGTGATAGCCCATACACTCGCACACCTTAAATACTGTTCCCAGCGCTAAATACGACCTTAATACTTTTTTGCTGATTTCCAACTGAAATTTACTAACAATATATGCCAGAACACAATGATTAGGCGTTCAGAACAGAATGTGTCTGAACGCCTAAACGCGTGCAGACACATACTCTTATTATCTTTTATTTCGTTACAGCATTAGCAACATTTTAATTTTTGCTTTACTGGTACCGTTTTGTGTAGTGGTTAGAGAGAAAAGCTCATCGGCCATACGCATACCTACTTTTGAGCAGACCGAGTGAAAAACGCTCGCAAAGGCCTTTGAAGAAGTTCTAGAAGCCCGGAATGTCATGAAACTATTATTTCAAGTTCAGTCTGATTGACTAAATTGAATCACAAACACGCAATCAAATGAGGGCCGTTCCGTGTGTGAGAAAGAGAGAATATGAGAAAGAGTGTTATTCTGTTTATGCTGTCTGTTAAAGGAAGTGTGTGTATGAGTGCGTTGTTGTGAGAGTGTGGGTGTGAGTGTGATGGAGTGTGAGTGTGCATGTGTGCTGGTGAGTGTGTGTGTGCGTAAATGCATGTGTATGTAAGTGAGTTTGAGTGTGTTTTAAATGGGTATGTGTATGCGCATGTCTGTGAATAGGCGAGAGTTCGAGCTTGTGTGAATTTGTAAGTGCACTTGTGTATGTGCGTGCTATCGCGTGTGCGCGTGTGTGAATTTGCGTGTGCCTGCGTGCTTGCTTCGGTGGAGATCCGGAGCAGCCTCTGCGTGCTGTCGTAGAGAATTGCCCAGCAGTACCAGGCGATGCCTGCAAAGCGTTTCGTGCCGTCTTCCACTCCTGAACGGCGGCTTCCAGCTTTCTAGCCCATCAGTGACCGCGAAATGGCCTCCTTGCATGGTTTTCTTAGGGCCCCAAGGAGGTAATAGCCACTTCTGGTCGGATCGGACCGTAAACTTTCATGATCAAATATCCGACAGGTCATCCAACGCGTCAAAAACCTGGCGGAACCCAACCAGGTGCTGGTCAATCACCCATGTGATTCATGTGAGGCCGTGATTGACCGATGCCTGATCAGGTGCCAGCGTCTTTCTGAAACATCATACGACCTTATAGGATATGTGGTCGGGTCTGGCATCCCGTGGTTATCACCTGTTAGAAATGGCAAGCTCCGAGAATGCCATGTCACAGTCACTGATAAGCTGCGAGCCGCTGTTGAGGCTTGGGCGCGTTGCTCTGCAAGAAGTTTGTTAGGCAGGGAATGAAAGTCTGCCACACGGAGTACAAATGCACTCGGCTCCAGGGAGTGTGTGTGAAGAAGGTGGATATATCTAAAGACCTCAAAATAACCGGAATCAACAGGAAAAAAAAAACTGTAAACCAATGTTGTTTTGCGAAGGTCGCCGACTTTGATGTGTAAAAGCATGTTCAGACATTCAGCGAAGCGCCGAATGGGCGCTGAAAAAGACGCCGACGCGGCGCTGATTCTGTGCCGAATTGACGGTTTAGCCTAGTTTAGCCTCGATGCGTCGGCGCTGTATCGCCGCTCGCCACTGTCGAACAGCACGTCTGCGATAAGTAACGTGCACCACTGCGGAACCAGATCGGCGAAGAGTCACGTGCAAGTCAGAGCTGCTTCAGCGCATTTTTCCAGCGCCGATTCGACGTTGCGCTCTATGTGTGAACCGACATTAAACGTTATTTTCAAACAACCGGTATTTCGGGGCACTTCTCTTTTCTCTCCCTCTACTTTTTTTCTTTTCGTACAAACAGTGTTTTTCAGCACGGGTATTTCTTCGGACAGGTGGAGACCGTGGGCGACGCGTACATGGTGGTGTCCGGTCTGCCGGTGCCCAACGGCTCTCGACACGCGCGCGAGATCGCCCGCATGTCCCTCGCCCTGCTGGCCAACGTGCGGTCCTTCATCATCCACCACAGGCCGGAGGAGCAGCTGCGCCTGCGTATTGGACTGCACACCGGTATGCACCCTCCATGTACTCGGAGGGCGACTTTCATTGATATGCTGTCCGATGGTATGGGAGCACGTGCTTGAGCAAGACCCCCTGGACCTAAGGCCCAAGTATTCTCCACGCCACCTATACAAGAGACGAGCACGAGTGCTGCCACAGCGCTCAGCTGGAGCTCGTGTTCTAACGCATTGGACACGATTACCTGCTGAACGCTGACGGAGCACTCGCGTTCAATCCACAGCTCGCACTGGGTTCTTTATTTGACGTAGAAAATGAATTCATCACTGCGGTTTTCTGTATAGATGATGCTGGCCTAAGCGCCGACTGAAAGTGTGCGGATACGCGCTCTTTGATCTTGCCGGAAATGAAACGGACATTTTTACACCCGAGTATAGTCTGTTTCGGCGCGTACTCCGCTTGATAAGGCCAAGATGCCGCCTGCTAGGAATCACGGTAATTAATTCGGGGTGTTGAGCTCCGTCAGGAAAACGCGCAGGGTCACGCCGCACTCGTGCACCGTCCAAGTCCGGTTTAGATGGTGATATAGCATACGCACAATGACGACGAGCCGCCATGACGATACGCCTTTGACACTGCTTGATTGGTTTCACCAGTTCGTGCCGCGGTCGGCCTTAAAGTGAAATGCAGTATGACGATACAGACGCTTTGCACACGCCCTAGTTTACAGACGCCATCGCTCTCCTTCTGTTGTCTTACCAAGATGCCGAGCCACCGAAGTTGGCGTTGACGAACCTCCACAAATGCCTATGCTGGTGAGAAGGACACAATGGGAAAAAGTATGGCAATAACCTGCCCTGCTATTGTAATGGCGAAGTGAAGTGAACGCTATCAGAGGAATCAGAAACGGGAGGTCGGTAATGGCGGAGCCTATGCACAGCTGCTCCAGGGCGTGTATTGTTCCTCGTCCTAAGGCCTTCACTGCTTTTATTACTGTCCACTGCTGTGTTTATACGAATGCCATCGTAGCTCATCGTAATGAGTATCGACCAATCGGATCCAGCCTGTTTCTTTTCTACTTCTTCCTCTTCTATTCGTCTAGTACCAATCAAAATAGTCTAATCTCGATTCGATACATCTACGGTCCCATCCATGTATATAAACGCAGCCTATGAGAAACCAGCAGTATAACTATACAGAGTTTGCGTCCCTTAGTAAAAGCTCCTAGACAAACCCCATTTTGTTATTCTTACGAATATCGAAAATCAATGCTGTGCGGACGCGTAAAAACACGTCTCTCGACCTAGTTCTGGTCAAAATAACAGCTTTTGACACTTCGGATGGTTTAACGCTAGACTGCTATTCTCTTCTAGGCCTGCACAATGCTGATGTCACATACATTGCCTTGCTGGTCGCAACCCGTAAAGAAAGACAAAAGAGGCCGCTCTATGCGGATAATTTATGTCTTCCTTATCACCGCCACTCGTGGCAATGGAGGACAATACTGCGATTGTTACTGTATGCCCCCGAACAATCGGACACGAGCGGACCAGCCCAGTGTCGTGAAGGCTGTACATACCGTAACAAAAAATGATAATGACGGCAACAGTACATTCATTGGCGTTATTTGCATCATAAATGACGTGAAATCTCAGCACACACGTTTTCTTCGTTGCCATAAAACAACCACCAGTCGTAAAAAAAAAATACTACGAGACCTACGAGACGTAATTATCGAATAAATTTGAAAATTTAGATGCCTACATTATTTATTTGTCTTCTTAATAGAAATTGCATTGGCAGTAAACAGGGCATCACTTTGAAGGGAACTTGAAATCTAACGTTGAATAAGTCGGACGATATCAGTAAAGCGCGAGACACATGCGCGAAAAAATCCATCCTATCCGACGTCCGATCCGGCAATATGACTGCATGATCCGAAATATTTGGTCGCTTCAGGCGTCAGATCGGCGATCCGGCGTGCGTCCAACGCGCCAGATAGTTTTGCGCGGCGGACGGACTGTCGGATGCGTCCAGCCAATGAGAGCACAGCTAGCGCGAACGTCATGATGACGCACTAAGTCTGGCGGGACGAACAAGAAAACGGGACGGGCGCCGGGAAGCCGGACGCGTGGATCCCGCTGACCCATTCGAGAAAGATGGCCCCGGCAAAGAATGCACGTGCTAACGAGAACGAGCTTCTAATTTCGCTCGTGTGAGCTAAACCGTCAATCTGGGACCAGAGATCTGTGAACGCGAACCTGCGCTGGAGTGCTTGGATCTCCTGGCAAGAGCCGAACGGATCGTCGTGTCGCAAGCAAGGTCGGAAGCGTGTGTCTCAAATTGTTGCGTGCGGCAATTCGGAGCTGCGTTCGGACTGTCGGATCGGACGTCGGATCGGACGATTCTGTCGTCCATGTGCCTCGCGCTTAAGGGTGTTCCATCGGCAATCCTTTGTAAAAGTGTGGCTAATTATTAGACGTAATGATTGGTCAGGACCCTCTTGTATTACAATATTTAAATGTTGTATCTCATACGAAGTCTGTTCTTTTTCTGCCAAACATTTTTACGCTGCTGGCGATACAAGCTCAGTTAGAAATCAGCGCGTTTTATGACAGTAACCTTCCCGTTAAGCGCGGCAGCTCTTCTGAACCCTCTTAACGTCTTTTTGGTTTCTTTAGAAATTCTTTATACATTTGTTTTATTTTTACTGGTCAATGTAAGCCCTCCTGCACGTACTTTTCTTTATCCCTATGTGCTTACGTTAATACAACGCAATGATTGTGCACTAAATGTCCCGTAGCGCTTGGGAGAATGCACAACCACGCAAAAGGGTTTACCTCTCTCCTTGGACGTCACGTTGCCAACACCCATTTCACAAAGCGTGCTGGTGTCACGAATGTGACAGAGCTCTTGACTAAATACTCAACAGATTAGCATTATTTTTTACAAGATACACAATTTAATGGCATTGATCTCTAAGCCCTAAGTTGTGTCTCTAAAGTATGGTCGGTTCATCAAGCTCAGCATCTAATTCCGCCAGCTTCAAATTGCTGCTGTCCAGAAAATGTAACCAAGTCTCTGAATTCTTCCAGGTCCCTGCGTCGCCGGTGTGGTCGGTCTCAAGATGCCTCGGTATTGCCTTTTTGGGGACACGGTCAATACGGCATCTAGAATGGAATCTACCGGCATGGGCAAGTATACCATATTGTTCTACCAATTTTATGTTAATTGCCTTCACCAGCCTTATTTGCATCATATAAGGCGTGGAATCTTGGCAAGCCCTTCTTGACGACCACAATGCCGAAGAACATAAAAAAACACCTGGGCCAGTTTTTTGGAGAATGCGGGTATCTCTTTTGGGAGGTTAACAAAGCCGCAAGAGGAATTTCGAAGTCACGTAACCAGCTCCGTGGGGAGAAAGTACGTGCGTAATATCTCACCCAATTCCGCTCGCTCGGCAGACGTAAGCCTTGAATGTTGTTTTCGTAAATTTTTGCTTACGACAATCTTTTCCATAGCAAACCTTACATGCCGCTCCGAAGGTACACGAATGCACTTCGTTTTATTTAGGTTTCAAGCCTGTTCAACCTCTTTCCGCGCGGAAAATCGGATTTGGATAATCAAAGTGAGGATGGACTTGCGGCAGCCACTTGCCTGGAATGCTATAGGAGGCACATTGTAAAGTGCCTCCTATGCAAGAGTTCTCGTTAGACCAAAAACATTCTGGTCAGCTACGCTCACGCGCCTGTACTTTTGACTTTGCTGCACACACTTGTGAGATGAAGTATAATAGACGCTTTGCGCACGCGCCAGGTCACAGCCGCCATTGCTGACCTTCCCTCGTCTTACCGAGATGCAGTGCCACTGAATCAGGCGTTGACGAGACTCTACAAAGGCATATACAGGCTGTCACAAAAAAAAATGCAAGGTCTTTTTTGCCGCAAAAATAAACTAGGCATCGTCTAACGCTCATTCTCCGCTCAAAGGTAGCCCAAGATTATAGATTAGATTATAGATTATAGATTTTCCTTCTACCTTATACAAGGTGTCACAAAAAATTACAGGGTTTTTTTTTTTTTTTGCCAGAAAAATAAACTAGGCATCGCCGAATGCTCATTCTCTGCTCAAAGGTAGCGCTGGAGGTCACAACCAGATGCCAAAGTTTCAGCCCGGTCCGATACCTTATTCAAAAGTTATAAGTGATTTTCTGAAAACTTGAATGGGAAAATGGTGGCCGACGAAGTTTTCGATTACATGGGGCTCTATGGCAGCAGAAACCGAAAACTGGCAAAAATGGGCTCTATTTTCCCATTGAAAGTTTCAGAAAATCACGCATAACTTTTGAATAAGGTATCGGATCATGCTGAAACTTTGGCATCTGGTTGTGACCTCTAGCGCTACCTTTGGGCGGAGAATGAGTATTCGGCGACGCCTAGTTTATTTTTTTGGTGAAAAAACCCTGTAATTTTTTTTTGACACCTTGAATAAGGTAAAAGGAAAATCTATAATCTAAAATAGCAGTAACCTCTCTTGCTGTGGTAATGATGAAATGAAGTAAACGGAATAGAAGAGAGAAGGAAAAAAAACGGAAGGTGGGTTATGGCGGCGCCCATGCACAGCTGCATCAAAGCGTGTGCCCCATCTCACAAATGTCTGCAGTGAAAACAAAGGCACGGTTGTGCACATCAGTTGCGGTGCACAATGTTTTTCAGAGGTTCTCGCCCAATCTTTTCCGTCAAAAGAACGAAGTTGCCGATGCTGAGTCCGTTTCACCTTACGGTACCTTCGGGATGGACGCAGCGAAGCGCGGGGTCGCGTGGTGTACGTTCAGATCTGCTGGATTGGCTGCAATGGCTCGTGGCGTTCGCTGCGGTCGGTTGCAGTGGATTAACTTATGATTACCGCTGTATGACAGGAATTACGGCGAGTTGAATAATTGACTCTGCTGTGCAGGATGATAGCATGCAATACCGCCGTTGCGCTCCGCGTTAAAATGGGTAGTGCAACGTTGCTTTGTAGTTCACCCGAATACAGCTTTTAATGAATCCCTTACGCTTATAACTTATAGAATACGCGTTAGTTTTCCTCCCCACGGAACTTCAGTCTAAAAAAAAATTCGAAAAAAAACGAGTGGCGTTCGCTTCCTCAACTCGCAGCCAGATAAAATGTGGCCACGTTATCTGGAGCCGATTATGGGTGGGTTTAAATGAATGTGGCTGTAGTGCGTCGAATCGAGCAGGGACCAATCGCAAGCACCCTGTCACCATACCTCTTTGTCTACGACCCATCTACCAATCAAAATAGTCAAATCTTGATTTGATAGGCTACTGTACCATCCATGTAAACCAGGGCGGAAAAAAATAACGATCTTTTTAAATATAAAATAAATCATATTTATTTTATTTAATTCATATTAATTTGATTTAAATCACTCAAGTTAGAAAATAGCGATTATTTACCAATAGAGGTGTCTTTTAACATGGTAGTTCGATTGATGAATTCGTTCGATCACTGATTACAATGCGGAAGAAAGCATTAATGTAAATATAAAGTACAAGTTAATTAACACAGTTTCATCGCTCTAGTCCCCGCCCAACTAAACAAAAACAGCTTGATTTCTTTCTTTTTTCTTTTTTTTTTTGCTTGTTCGTAGTTAGACTGTTTTTAATTATTTTTTTTTTCAGCTTCTGACCTGATTGCAATAGGACATTACTTTTCTAGTTTTGTTCCTTTATTTATCGTTCGTATTTTGTGGCAATGGGTCGTTATGTATGTACGACTGGTTTGATTTAAATAATGATTTAACTTATGAATGAAATTACGATTTAAATCCTCATCATTTCCATTCTCCACCTTGGTGTAAGCGATATCATAGTTTCGCCCATGTTTACCACATCCACACACTTGGGTTTGCAAAGCACGGGGCACGAGCTGAGTTCTAGACATTGTCGGTGTTCGGCCGTTGTCGTCATTGAACGTCTGGACACGAGCTTACTACCCGAATGCTTCTGGAGCAACTAATTATCACGAGCAAAAAAAATGAGTGCTCACGCAATGCTCGGGTTCAGTCTATGAGCCGCATTCAAAAATCGTCACTCGGGGTCTATAGCAACCCCAAGATCTCGGACTACGTCATCAAGTTTTTCAAAAGAGAGATTGACAAAAAAAAAAAAAAAAAAAACCTTTGTTTTTATTTTTTAACTTTACACCCCAACAAAGAAGTGTCTTGGTCAGTGGCATTGCGTACGAGTACCCTTGGGTGCCACTAGTACCAGTAAGATTATGTACGATTAAAAACATTCCAACTGAATATCGTTGCACCGCCTACTTAACTGAAAATTGTATAAAACTAATTTCCAATGTGTGTGTGAGTGTGTCTTTTTTTTTTTGCGAACGATTTATTATAATGTTTCCCCTTAGTCACTAAGAGAATGAGAAGGGCAGGTCTTCTCTTTTAGCTAACCAGCCTCCAACACGCTCCGGTTGTTTTCTGTCGTGCTTTGGCTGTGAGTGGATGCTCGAAAGTCACGATGCGCCGAAGCATTATCTAAAGTGGGAAGCTTGCGCTTGGGGCGAATCAACTGAAAGACCTCCGTGCCGTTCTCGCCCTTTCAGTGACCCCAATTATTAGTTAAAATGTTGGAATGCCTCTTTACTCTGGCAGACACTTGCAGTGAACTAACGTGTGCTCAAACTCATAGCTGATTGTTTCTTTTTCTTCTCTCTCTCTCTCTTTTCTCTTATCCACTAGCATTGAAGATTCACGTCAGCTCTGCGACCAAGCAAGTCCTGGACACTTTCAAGACTTTTCACCTCGAGCTTCGAGGAGAAGTTGAACTTAAGGCGAGCACAGATTCATCGTAGTAAACGGATGCGTTGACAACACCTCTTGGGTTTATATGTGGTGCACGAGGGTAGAGCCTGATGGTTTCTTTTACTAGATTTTTGCGTCAAATTGATTTGTTAAGCATTCCTTGTCAATTTTATTTAAATCTTAGGGATGATTTTTAGGGTGATTGCTGGAATTTAGTGTTGTGATGTGTGCTGAAAAATTTCAAAATATGGTTTGGTAGTTGTCATATTAGATGTGTTGATGGATTATTCGATTTGACATTTGACGCGTTCTCTTCGCTTGCCGATCTGACGAGCTCGAACTCCAGAACTGTTTCGAGCACACGTTAAACATTTTTTTTCTGAAGTGGAGGAGTTATGAATCGGTTGAACAGGCGTACGATGTTCGTTAATGCTTGTGCTTATGCATATGATTATGCTTACGCTACGCGTGAGCGCTCCTATTGGTGTGAAATGGGTGCCGGCGACTCGCCGGATTTCTCGGGTTGCTCTGCCACCTTTTCCTCAAGATCATTTTACCATATGCCACGTTGGCGCTTGCTAAATTAATGGAATACATAGGGCGCTTTATAAGACCTAGCGCACCCTCTCCACCGTTGGGTGGAGATGCGCTATCCCTTTGAAAACCGCTTTAGCTGCTTGGCCACAGCACTAGAAAATTTTGAGGCAAAGGCTAAACGAGGAACAGTATGAAATGTCTAGAAAACGTTCTGCTAAGCACCACTTTGCAGTAAAAACAAACCTGGAAGCTGTAAAAAAGATGAAAAAGGTAGAAATGTGGTATAAACACATCGAAAATGATCGAAGAAATACCGTTGGCCGACTGTCGGTAGCCTAAAATGGCAACCTATTTTATAGCTTTCTGCTTTTTTGCGTCAATTTCGGCATATTCTTTTTTTATTGTTATTAATTATTATTAAAGAACTTTATTTTTCATTTCGATACATAAATAAAGAAAAACAAGAAAATAAAGCTGCGAGAACAGCTTGACGGAGCCCCTTGCTCCCTTCTAGTGGCATATACAGAAGTCAAAACAAAGCAGCAGCGAACAACACTGGGAAAACCGACAGTAGACAGTAAAATACAAAAATCAAACAGGTCTCATAAATTGATTCATTTCTTTTCGCCCCACATTAGTTTAGTTCGTAATTCCTGAATTGCAATAGAAATTATGAAAAAAATGTTATTTTTTATTAGGGTGTTCAATATAGTAGGAATTGTGTATTTGAGTGATTGCATTGAATAGTTGTTATGACACAATTGCACAGTCCAATGTTCCGCCGGCCGAGTTGGGTAGGAAGTTGCATGTTCTTTTAGCTCCGCAAGGTTTACTAAACTATCCTCATTTCTTTTATTTTCTAACTTAAAACTGATCGCGAGTCTGTATTTGTTCATTTTGTAAACAGGAAGTATACTATTTTTTTATGAACTGTCCCTGGGTGCTAGAGTCGTAAGAAGCATTCTCAACAAGACGTACAATTTTTTTTTGTGCAATAGGAGTATTTTTTGCAAATTTGTGTGGGTGGTTGTGCCCCAAACTAGAAAACAATTGTTCAGGTGAGAAAAAAATAGTTTGGTATAAAAGAAACCTAACATTTCTTGGTAGAATAAAACGGTTACGAGAGACTAGTCCAATGACCTTTGACAATCTAGTGCGTAAATCATTTACATGATTATCCCAAGATAAGTACTCATTGAAAACTACACCTAAGCTCTTAAATTTATCTAAAATATCTATATACTTTGCATTTAAAACAAGTGTCTTGGTTGTAGAAACATTCTTTAGGCCCAAAAGATGATTGCCTTCGTTTTCCTCGCAATGATGTTTAGCGCGTTATCTGATGACCATATTTGCAACGCTATTAGAGTCACGTTTGCGCAGCTAATAAGCTCGTCGCCACCTTGTGTTGTTTACGACGTTGCTTGGCCTAAAGGCTTTTTTGTTGCTTTTGGTGTTTTTGCTGTTTCCTGTTTTCTTTTTGACTTTTATACAGCTCGGTCGCTTCTCCATTTTTAATCTCCCCGACCCCCTTCCCCAACTCATAATAGCCAACCGAGGCAGGCCGCCTTGGTTAAGTAACATTTCTATTTTCTTTTCCCGCTCTTACCACACTAAGTCAATAGTTTTAAACCTACAATAACTCTATTAAGTTTTTTTCGACAATGTTGTGCACCGCACCTACATCAAAGGTCGCGAAACAAATGTGTCGAGCGCTGTCCACCCACGCGTTATAAAGACATTAAAAAAAAAAAAGCTTTCGTAGTATTTTATTTTTTTTAAAATCTCACTCTTGATTAATTAGCTTATAAGTTTCTGGCCTAGTGGTCATGAGGACATTTAACATCAATGTATATGTACAAACCTTACGATTCAAAAAGTTTCTTAATCTCGTCTGTCATCCCTCGCCTGCGCGACGCACTGTTTTCGTAGGAATTCCTTTAAATGAAATATATTTCTGCAGGAGTCAAGAATCTTTGGCTCGGATCAAGTATATTAATGAACCCCGAAAAGTCCTTTTTTTTTTTTGCAGCGTCGGCGTTCAGAAGATTTTCTCGTGGTCTGCAATTCCTGAAGAAGCTTACAAGCGAACTATAACAATCTCTTTTCGGTTACTAAAGAAAAAATCAAATTAGTTACCTCTTCTCGAAAACTAATAAGAAGAAGACCACGACCCCGCCAGCTTTCTCGTTCGAAGGGTGGAAAATCGAGTGGTTGTATAGAAAAAGGGTAAAAGTAAAAAAGAATGTGAAAAAAAAAAAAAAAACGAACATAGGAGGTTGACTGGAAGCGGCCGTTGGCCCGTTTGAAGGAAGACGGCAATCGATATTTAGTTTCTGTTTCATATTATCATATGTATTTTATATAATGTACACCTTTCAAAAATTGATGTACGAATCGTTAAAGCGAAATACACGCTATTGGTTTTCAACTAAAAGCACACTGGCCGCCAGAGCTGTATGAAGAAAAAGTTTGGTAAATCATTGTACTTAAAATTTCCACATAAATTAAAGAACGTATACTCTAAGAAATGCCTGTTCGTCTACAGACCCGCAAAACACTCAAAGAGCCAATCTCTGCGATCTACGAAATCAGCTCAGCGAATGATGAGGCGGAACATCCGTTTGGACCTAAAAATGAAGTCTGCGCTGTGTCATTACGCAATGCAGAACGTCGTGCTTGCATTGCGTAATGCCGCATCGCAGACTTTATTTTTAGGTATGAACGGACGTTCTGCCTCACCATTCGCTGAGCTGATTTCGTTGATCGCAGAGATTGGCTCTTCGAAGCTTTTGAGGGTAAGTAGACGCGCAGGCATTTCTAAGAGTGTAGCTGAATAAACGTGAAAGGGGTATGTCCACTGAAGGCTCCTGTGAACCGCTGTCAGCATATTTATTTCTTGATATGTCTGCGGGGCCAGCGTCTTATATAAACCAAGGCGGCAAACACACGCGACAAATATTGGCCGCGACCATTATCTCCAAAGTCCTATGAAGCGTGAAATGCGGTGTCTAAGGTCTGATAGTTTAAAATTGTTGAAAAGAAATCAAACTGCGCTTTCGGGTACTGAAGAACCCCTTTCTCTGTGGAGTTTACCCGCTACATTGAACAGGGAAGCTCGGTGCCTAGGTCACGTGACGTCAATTTCCCCGTTAAATTGAATGCAAAAGCTTAATTGGTGTATAAGTCACGTTACATCAATGTCCCTTCTGGATGTAGTGGGAAAGTGTATCGATGTGTACGTCACGTGATTTCAGGACACGTGAGGTCTATTTTCGTGCTACATTTAGCGGGCAAACTGAAAGTGTGTTGGTGTCGTGACATCGATTTTCCCGTAAAACTTAGCGAGGAAACTGAGTTGGTACATAGGTTATGTGAAAGCAAGTCACGTGACCTCAATATTTCCGCTAAACTATATTGGTGTATAGGTTTCGTGACAGTTCACGTGACATCGAATGTCCCGCTAAATTTAGCGGGGAAAGTGATGTGGCATATAGGTTTCATGACGTCATGACACGTTACGTCAATTTTACCTCTAAATCTTGCGGGAAAACTGAATTGGTGTTTAGGCCACATGACGCCAGTTCACGTGACATCAACTGACGTCAGATGACCTAAACACCAATTCATTTTCCCCGCTAAGTTTAGCGCACGAGTGGACGGACGGACGGACAAAATTTGGAATTGGGGGTCCCATTACAAAGTATTTCTTGCTTTAAAAAAATCATAGCAATGCAATGCAGGCAACTACTCGACAAGGAAGTGCTTAATTATAGCGCGTCGAAAAAAAAAAGTTAGTGATACTGAACTGACAACACTTTTAGGCAGTTTGTTCCATTCGCGCTTATTGTGTTAGGAATGAGGGATGCTTGAAACAAATTTCTGCACCACGATTCAATGAAGTTAGATTCTGTAGGTTTCTTGTGAACCTACCTTTCTTAATTGTCAAATAATGGTTCAAATACAGTCGCAAATTACCACTAAATATACTAAGAAACTTAAAATGATCTATTTGTCGTCGTGTTGCTAAATCACGCAGTCTTGACAGGACATAAAGTTCAGAAATTGAGGATATAGAACTTTAGCGACTGTACGCCGACCGCAATGCTTTTTTTTTTTTTTTTTTCACTACCTCGACAACTTTTGAAAACAATTCTGCGTGAGGATCCCATGCAATATATGCATATTCCAAAGTAGGTCTAATTATAGTTCTATAAGCCGATAACACTGTCTCCGTAGTACAGTGAGTGGTAAAGGCTGCGTTTCAAACACCAAGTTTATGCAGAGCTTTCTGGGCGACGAAGGTCGCATGAGCGATTTAGGTCAAATTAGAAGTGATCAAAGTACCAAGATATTGAGATTGATTAAGAGAGACAGGTGGTTCGGCATTAATAAAGTATGTAAAACACGGCGGTGTACATTTTCGCGTCAAGGACACTTGAACACACCTCTTGCAATTCAAACGTGCAGTCAATTTTTTTTTCCTAATGAGCGATTTAAGACGTCGTTTTGCGATCGGAATGTCAAGACAAATGCTGACGGTTCCTTTTTTTTTTTTTTGTTTAAATTGAGGCGATACAACTAATGCTGCCAGATATTGAAACGTATATTAAAGCATCACAAGTGTTCGGAAAATGAAGCTATCCCAAAGGCGGTAAAAGAAGGTAAATTGACAGCGTTACATAATATTTAGACTATTACCCCGTGCAAACCAAAAGGCAGACCGATTGGTTGTATTTTTAGACTATCTCGGCTCGGCCATGCACTATGCTGCACAAACCGCTTGAGGACTTTTACAACACAATTCTGTGTTCTTAAAATACGAAGCGCTCCATACGCTGTTGAAAACCGCGAAAACAACGAAAACATGAGCGACTTCTTTTTTAACAGATAGGCCTAGACCAGGGGTCTCAAAACACGCTGCACGCGGGCCGCATGCGGCCCGCAGCCTCGCTAGGACGCGGCCAGCAGGCAACCGGCTACGACTCCCGGTTCCCATGTCTCGAGCGCTAGAATGGCATGCGTCATAGTGATCTCAACTCGCCGATACATTTTCAGTTGAAAAGTAGCTCTGATCTTTTAACGCATTCATATAGTTCATACTTACGTTTGTTAATTCGCCCTTTGTTTCGCTATAAATTTTGCTTCCCAGCTTTTTGTATAGAACAACAATTTCGCTACTAGTTTGCAAGCGCGAGCTGTTCGCTGAAAAATTAATATCGGCTGCGTGAACTCTCGATCAGCAGGGCTGCAGGAGCAGCTGCCAAAGATAAAGCTATGGACTCAAAATTCTAGCCTTTAAAAAAAAGGATCACCATTAAACGAGAGGTATTTGTTCAGAGTGTTGTAATAAAATACTTCAGGAAAGCAAGAACTGCCAAACTAACTGATTATTTTTCTAGAGACGTATTGAGCTTGGTAAATTCCTGAGTGAACTGAGCAACGGGAACGGCAGCGTACTTGCACACTTGTTCTTTTAAAAATGACAGCACGTTTGCGGGTTGGTATCATTTTAATTTTTGTCAAACCAAAACTAAAGATTTCACTGGCAACATTGAGGGTTCCCAAAGAGCATGGAGCACGAGGTCTCTTCTTTTTAAAATATTTACCCCCCCCCCCCCCGGCTCACGTTGGCCCTCAACCTTTCCGGTGTGGGCTATCTGGCCTTCACACTCAAAAAGAGTTTGAGACCACTAGACTCCACTCTACCAGCGAGCGATGAGCAACCTGATGAAACGAGAACCTGCAGAAAAATACTTCTTTTGTTGTCTGACAGTTGATGTCACTGGTGAATGCCGTCCCGCGGTGATCCTTGAACTGCGCTGCACACAAGCACTTCGTAGAGGCGGTAGAAGAATTTATATTGGGAATAAACATGGCGGATTATTCCCGCAGTGTGCGTCCCGTCATGCTCGTCGAGACAGGAACTAACGTGGCCGCTACAAGCTCGGTTGCGGCCGAATCCGCCCATTTTGGGCAGAGCGAGTTTTCTCGGGATCCAATACAGACGTAGGGGTGGTGCTGCTTCAAAAAAGTGAGTTATTCTGTAGTGAAGAAAAGGGAAAATGGATTAAGTTTACAGCAGCTTAGTGTGCATGCTTGTCACTGCCAGTCCAGGGGAAAAGGGTTGGGGGAAAGAAGAGGGACAGAAGAAAGAGAAAGTGAGACGCTGCTCCAATACGACGAACGGAAATGATACGTGGTTCCCGATCGCCCATTGGCAGACGCGCGCTCAAGAAAAGTTGATTCCGGAGTGCACCAAAACGACGACTGGAAATCGCCACATATACTTTGCTTCATCATAAGCTGAGACTACAGCCAAAGCTACAAGCGCTATCTAGCCCGCGCTCCTGACTTTGGGACGTTCATTTCTCTACTCCGTTCACCCTTTCTATAGACGATTGCAAGCTGGGCGACTGGCCGCCGCCATGTCTCTGCTCGAGCAGGCACGCCCGTGCGATTACGAGCTTGCCAAAGCTACGTTCACCCGCGCGTTGCACGCACTTGCACGCATGGGGCACCACTTGTGGCGCCATGCTTGCAATTGTCTATAGGCCTTTCCAAAGTTTACAAAATCACAGTCCAGCGTGCGATCTTCACAGCCCAGCACGTGGCTGCTCTTCGCTTCGGAAAGCGAGCAAAGCACGCGCCATACGTACCAACACTTAAAATGGCACTGGCCGCACGTTTTTTTTTTTTTTGGAAAGGTCTATTCTACGGCCACTGAAGCTGAGACTAGAAGTTCCGCCTTCAGCGCGAGCTTTCTCAGCTTAAAGGGGCGATGCAACATTTTTCGTACTTTGCGCAAATACCGCTTAAAACGGATCCCCGACGTTAATGACCTATGAAACACGCGTTTGTTTTTCACCCCACGCAATAGAAGTTCCAAAAAAAAAATTAAAGAAAAACGAGCACCGTTCACTTCCTCAACTCGCAGCCAGAAGAAGCGGCCACGTTATCTGGAGCCGATTATATGCCGCCAATGTTGATCATATAGCCACGCGCTGGGGTTGGCAAAGCACAGGACACGAGCTGAGTCCCAGACATTGTTATGGCTCGGCTACTGTCGTTGTTGCAGCGATTGGACACGGGCCACTACCCGAATGCATGTCGAGGCATCGATTGTCACGAGTCCAGATCGAATGCGTACGCAGTCTTCGCGTCCACTGTGTGAGCAGCATTTGAATATCATCACCGCAAAGCTCGATGACGCATTTCCGGGGATCGTACTGTTGCAACACTGTTGCCACTGTCCCCACAGCTTCGCCATCAAATTTCGCGAGGAAGCAAAAGGCGGCTTTGTGAAGGAGAGACTGATTGTTCCGGCTTTCCGCTACCCTCATCACTAACTACTACTAAGGAGAGACTGAAAAAAAAGCTCCGCTTTCATCCTTTGAATTCCGCCGCGACGAAGACGCTTCTTGGTAGGGTGCCTACATGTCTGTCTGCATCAGGGTGAAGACATCCATTGTTGCCCTGAATGTGCCAGCGCGTGACGCTCTCGCCCACTCGGTGTGTGACTTGGGCGGTAAAATGGCGTCTATGCATTAGCCAAAGCTACGCGCTCGAGCTGAATGACACCAGATTGCGCGCACTTCAAAATGCATAAGAATCGATTGGGCGTAAAAATGTATGAGATGTCACCACTCAAGCAAAAGCGCGCGTGTGTATGAAGGTACTCTACTTCTTGGTCAGTGGTGTTGCGTTCGAGTATTCTTGGGTCCTACTAGTGCCAGGAAGCTGGTGTAAAGTAAGAAATATTCCTACCCAATGTCGTTGCACAGCCCATTTAAAGGGCCTGTGACACGCCAAAAAAATTCAAAGTTCCCGCCAATGCCCTGTGACGTAACAATGTACCGCAAGGTGTCGGGGCGGTCAGGAGAAAGGCATCGACCTACGTCACTAAAAGTGGGTTCGTCAGAAGTCACATGAGTTTCCCTCCTCGTGCTCTCCATGACCGCGCCTAAGATATTATTTTTATTATTATTTGTTATTCTGCTCTTCACCATGAGTGATCGTAGAAAAAGATGTTTGAGTTCCATTAGCGTTTTAACGCTGCACCGTTGGTTAGTTTGCGTGCTGTAAAAGTTGAGGACGAAGAGTCAGTGAAGTAACGTGATGGAGGTCAATGATGAAAGTGTTGCGAGTACAAGCCAGTGTACGAATGCATGCCATCACTCCGATGGTACAGAACTATACTGGCAAAAAAAAAAAAAAAAACAACAAGCTATCGAGTTCTGAAAAGAAAATTTAGAACGCTCGCAGAAATTAGGATTGCTACCATACGACACGCCCGATCGCATTGCTGAAGATTCAGACAACGAGATCGCCGAATCATCGGATACGCTTCAGGCTGAAGATGCTTGCCGTCTAGAGATTACGAACTGGTGAGTGTACCAAGTACAAGTAAATGTCGAGCATAAAGTACACGTTTTGTCTAGAACATGTGTAGAACTTGTTTACTAGGTTCTCTGACCCCTCCTCTTCTACCTTTACAGCAACATTAGGCGATGAAAAGCAAATGAAAGAAACCTTGTCGGCTTGGATTGTTCGCGAAAGTGTAAAGAATAACAAAAATATAAGAAAAATATTACCCGTGGTCACGGTAAGCACGAAGAGTGATACAACTCACGTGACTTCCGGGGATGCCTCCTTTCTGACCGCCCCGACATCTTGCGGTACATTGTTACGTCACAGGGCACTGGCGGGCACTTTGTATTGGGCTTCGTATTTCTATTTTTTTTAAAGAAAATACGCAACTCTAAGGTAAACATTTTTTTGGCGTGTCAGTGGCTTTTTAAGTGTGAACGGAATATAATACAAACGCATTCGAGGACATTTATGAAGAAAGGCGAAGCACTTGTGTGCAGCCATAGCCTCCCCTGTACTGACAGACCTGGAAGATCACCACGAGACGCGGCCACCGAAATTGAATAGGTAGAGCGGCAGACAACGGATGAGAGGAGAGCCAGGGGACGGGCGCCCCGCTGCGGCGAGACGCCGAAACACACATCTCCTGAGGGATAGAATGTTTGCTCGTGCTCCTCGCGTTCCACGCGCTACCGCTTCTTTTCTCGCCGGGTATGAAAACCATGTTTCGGGTCCTCGCCGCTGAAACCTGTGCGCTGATCACCAGGTTCCCCTCAAGCCCCTTCATGTTTCAAAACTAGCGCAATGTTCGTCGATGCATGAGGCACGTGCAACGTACAGCCCTTGGGAAGATCATGGCGGCACAGCCACTGATCAGTGGGCACAGCGCAGCACTGAGCTGGATTTCAGACGCCATGAATTTCCCAGAAGTTGCGCGCGGCACGTGCCTCGAGCATTTCTACAACAATGAATGGCGCCACTTTTCCCAGGATAGAGGGGCTTTAGGTTCCCCGAGAAATGTTCTGTGCTATCAGATCCTCGCGCTCCAAATCTGCGACCGTTCACCCTATGGCTCCGTCGTCGAACTTTCAGGCATTGTGAGTATAGAGCACGTCCAACTCTATACTTACGACCCCTCCTTCTGGAAACACTCTAACACGCACCTGCCGGAGGGCCGAGTTTCAGCAGCGCCTTGTGGCGGGGCCTGGAATTCTGAATATTTTTCCGTCTTTTTCCGCGGTGCACCATGTTGTTTTGGCCTCTATGGTGTTGGCGGCGCGCGGTCGCAGCCAATACCATCTGATGTTGGCTGCGCAAACTAAAAAAAAAAAGCAAACTAATTAACCAATTGGATTCCTTCAGTATCCTTTACGTAGAGAAAAACATTTTACAACGTGAACGCGCTTCAAACCAGAAAGCGCGATCAGCTGGCACGCACCCACGCATAACGAAGAACCCGACGAGGTAGGAGGACCGAGCTCTTGTGCCGCCTAGTGAGAACGCCTCTCACTAGGCGGCGCTAAAACTCGGCCCTCGGCCGGGAGCAGGCTCTTCCATAGAGAGCGCTCAGATGCAGTGGTCGTAAGTATAGAGTTGATTGGGGTATAGAGGAGGCTGTGGTGTAGCTTATTCGGTGCTGTACATGCGCGTTGGCACGCACGCCTCTCTATGCACAGGAAGTTGTCGCTTGGCATAGTATCGTACGAGGTAGTGCAAGACGAAGTTTTGTCTTCGAGAAAGTGTTCGTGCAAACGAGCATTTCTTCAAAATTATTTTTGTCGCGTTCGAACCTTCTATACCACAGAATGTCACCACTGTTTTCAATGTTTAGAAAAAGAGGGAGCACTCAATAAGTCTTTTGCAAAGGCAGGCGCCATTTAGTACCTGATGTGCCAATTATCCGAGCCCGGAATGGTCTTAGAAGATGTTCGCGACTCCTGCAAAACGGAGGGCACTTCAATCAATCAATCAATCGATCAATCAATCAATCAATCAATTTATTTTTATTTCACCAGGAAAGATGGTAGCTGGGACAAAAAGCTGCAACACGTACAGCTTGACAAGGCCCCAGCTCCAAGACAGCAGCGCGCGTACAGGGCTTTGTTCAAAAAATCAAATCTAAAATGAAAACATTCTTCAAGTTCAGAAAAACACACACACAGAAAAATACATAACAAGATTACAATGTAACATATGATATCAATTGACACAGCACACATACAACACGAAGCCCCAAGTTCACAACCTCGACAGTATCAACATTAGAGCTTCAAATGGTAAGCTGTGACTAAAATTTGTTTTGACATTCAGCTTGTTCAAGAAAGATGGAAGTATGTATAAAACCGATGTCAGTCGATAGTTTGCCCGGGGGATGGGTAAACTCCACTCTTCACTTCGCCACAGCACACATACAACACGAAGCCCCAAGTTCACAACCTCGACAGTATCAACATTAGAGCTTCAAATGGTAAGCTGTGACTAAAATTTGTTTCGACATTCAGCTTGTTCAAGAAAGATGGAAGTATGTATAAAACCGATGTCAGTCGATAGTTTGTCCGGGGGATGGGTAAACTCCACTCTTCACTTCGCCGTGTGTTATAAACGTTCGTATTTTTATTTAAATTTGCTATTTGTAAAAAAACTATGTCTATTTTCTGTGCTGTTTTATAAGATACTAGAAGGCTGTAGTAATGTAGATGTGTTATTTTTACAACATTAAAACGGGCAAAAAGGACATCTGCATGGTAAAAATAGGACACATTTGGAACCACTCTTAGATTTTTTTTTTTGCAGAGTTAGAAGTTTGTTTATATTTCGAATGGTAGTGGAACCCCATACCAGGTGACAATATTGAAAATATGACTGCACGAGGCCGTGAAAAATTATTAATTTAACAAATGAGGTGAACACTGTACGGGATCGGTGTAGAGTACCAACAGCTTTTGTGGCTTTTTTATGTATCTATTCTATGTGCTCATTCCATAATAACTTATCTGAAGAGATTACACCTAATATCTTGAATGACTTTACTATCTCGATTGCCTCCCTGGTTAAGGTGATATTTGGTTTAGAATGAACAGTCACGTTTTTGACTCGAAACAGCATGGGGGGGGGGGGGGGGGGGGGGCACTTAGTTTTGTTTATGTTAATGCGTAATCTATTCATTTCTGTCCAACTATGCAGCTGCGAGAGCATGTTTCGCCCTTTTTTTGATACCGTCACAAGTAGTGCCTTTCAAAAATAATGTAGTGCCATCGGAGTAAGCTATTACTGTGCTGTTTGAAACACTGTGCTCAATGTCATTTGAAAATAAAACAGATAATAGAGGACCTAAAACTCTTCCTTGAAGTACTCCTGTATGTACTGTTTTTATAGTTGAAACTGAGTTATTGATTTTAACGAATTGTCTCCGTTCAGCCAGATATGACTTGAATAAATTGAGTACATGACCCCGAATACCATAGCATAGTAACTTTTGTAGAAGTATACTGTGGTTAACTAAGTCAAATGCCTTAAAAAAGTCGATATATATGGCTAATGTCAGTAGTTTATCTTCTATGCTATTTATTATTACTTCTTTTTCAGCAACTAGGCCGGATTCAGTAGGCCTTCCCTTTCTGAAGCCATGTTGACTGTTCGTTAACAAGGAGAAACGCTTTAAATAGGCCGACAGTTTACTACGCAGTATTTTTTCGAATCTCTTAGAAAAATTGGAAAGTATTGATATTGGCCTATAATTTTCCAACAAGTTAATATCGCCACCCTTAAATAACAAAACAACCTTAGCAATTTTAATAAGTTTAGGGAGCGCGCCTAAAGACATTGAAAGATTAAATATAAATCTGAGTGGTGTAGCCAAAAGGTCAATAACAAATTTAATTGGTTTAATATTCAAGTCATTTACATCATCTCCGTTGCTATTTTGTATACTTCTAAATGCCAACATTACCTCATTTTCATCAGTTGGACTTAAAAAAAAAAAAGAATGCGCATGTTCCTTAATATAGCCGCATGGGTCTTCACTATTTGTTATATTAGGAGTGCTGGTGGCTAAGTTTACCAAGTAATCATTGAAAGTGTTTGCGAGTGACGTGCCAGATAGCTTTTGCCCACAGTGAACAATTTCTGTTAACGCGTCTTTATGATCATGAGGCTTTAATACCCGGTTAATATTTTTCCAAAGTTTATCTGGCTCATTTTTTCTAATATCACCAAATAGATTGCAATAATATTCTTGCTTGGCTTTTTTCATCAACGTAATAAATTTGTTTCTATATTTTCTAAATTTCACTAAATCATCATTGTATTTAGAATCTCTAACTATATAATATAGGCTATTTTTTATAAATCATGGGAAACCCATGGTTTCTTTGTTCTCTTGCTAGGCTTTATGTACTTATAAGGAAAGCATTTGTTATAAATGTCTTCGAACGTTTCCAAGAATGCTTCATATGCTGCATCAGGTGAATTATTGGAATAAACGGGGCCCAATTAGCGGTCCCAATCGAGTTCCTAAATGACTGCAGTCTTGGCGACGTAATGTTTCGAATTCTAAATCCTTCTGATTTGTGTTGGCGAGCAGCCAAGTGCGTGTTAACAAGAAGAAATATGGGTAAAGGATCACTAATGCTGCAGCTAATTAAACCTGATGCATAAATATATTCCTTGTTGCAGTTTGTAATGAAGTAATCAAGTAAGGTACAGCCATTTTCTGTTACTCTCGTTGCATCCGTAGTAACAGATTCAAAACCATTTGATTCGACTACAGAAAATAGATCATCATGCATAGCTGATGTTTTTAAGAGATCAATGTTAAGATCACCTCCCAAGAAAAGGGTATAATTATTGTCATTAACATAGCTGAATAGTTTATCAAGTACAGAAAGCGGGATGTTAACATTTGCAGAGGGAGGTTGATATAGCACACTGAAAACGTAGTTATCAGGGAGTACTGACAATATTCTAAAGAGTCATTCAGTTCCGTAAAATCGGGAATAACGCAACTGTGGTAACCAGTCAGTTGGCACTCAACATATGTTTATATACAATATTTACAAAAAACCGAAACAGTAGAAAACATCGTCCGATCTAGCCGCCGGTCCGCTCGGTCACCGAATCGCAAAGCTCGTGTCTCGTGCTCTCCTCTCGTGCCCCTCGGCTGCTACAGAACAATTCAAAGATGATTCCACAAGCATTAAAGCACCTCCCCCTCTTCTAGCATTTCTTCGCATAGAAAAATGCTTGTAATTAGGCAAGACGAAGTTATTTGAATCAGGAGTATATCACGTTTCAGAGGCCATAAGTACGCTAAAAGAAAGGCTTAACGGGAAAAGTACGCTAAAAAGAAACTTAACGGGAAAACACTAAACTGCCGGAACAGGGTCCTCTCGCGATCTCTGCTCGCCTCTTGTGGCGTCCGTGATTACATGTTGTCGGTGGTTTTCGTGATGGGACAGTTGTGTCTCTGACTCTATCGTAACTGTAGTATCAGCTTGTTACCCATACTGCTCTGAACGCAACCTACTTTTATCCGCGCGTGAACCAGACATTTAGAGTTTATCAACGTTCATCAACATCGTGGAAGGACGGTAGGGAGTCCTTTCGTTGCTTCCTCGAAGAAAGTCAAGCACCGGGAAGCTCGCTTACGCCACCACATCGCCGCAGGCTCGAAAGCTCGGCAGATAAAATTTGGGGCAAACCATGTTGAGTTCATTGCTTGCTTGCGTCATGCCCCAGCGTTGTGCGTTGAGCTGGCACGTGGCTGGGCGCGACCTGATTTCGACCGCCACACCTGCCCGGTAGTTGGCGTCCCCTGAAGGTCACTAAAGTCGCGAATACTCTGAGTCATGGCCTCCTCTATACTGACAAAACCTGGCAGTTCGACGACAGAGCCATAGGGTGCCCGGTCGCAGATTTGGAGCGCGAGGATCTGATTGCACGAAGCATCAAAGCGCCATTTCTCGAGGAACCTGGACGTCAGCGCACGCCTTTTGAGGCGGCGAGGACCCGAAACACGCTTGTTCGCTCGGGAGAAGTGTGTTTCGGCGTCTCACTACAGCGGGACGCCAGTCACGTGGCTGTCCTCTCATCCGTTGTCTGACGCTCCACCTTTTCCATTTCGGCGGCCGCTTCTCGTGGCGATCTGCCAGGCTTTGTCTGTATATAGGAGGTAATGTCCGAGCATAAATTAGATACGATGGTTCCGTCAGCGTCCGGCGTAAACTGGGCTCAATTCGCATCGAAAACGAGCGCTGCTTCAGCGTACGCTGACGACAAAAAGAGCCAATCATACGCTTCGTTCCCAAGAAATAACGACCACCAATGTTGCTTGATTGACCTTTCAAGAAAGTCTACTTTAGTTCTTTAATTCAGATTTTTTTTTAATTGCGGTTAGCTTTATCTTTTGCTTTCACTCGCAGGGCAAAGGCCGCGTGACCACCTACTTCCTCCTGGGTGAAGGCGACGAAGCGCCCTGCCCACCATCCGCCGCGGTCACGCCGCTGCCTGCTTCCAAGAACGCCGAGTTCCTCCCGCCTCCAGCGGACCCGGGCACCGCCGTCGATCGCGTCACCAGGCACGAAGTCAAGCTGTAGTAGAGCTCGCTGCTCGCCGAGACGCGTGCACTGGACTGAGAAAGCAGCCGTCTTCGATCGTCGCCTGTGTCCGCGATGACGACGACCATCACCCCGTTGTGTATATCGAGCACGGTAGCTGTTGCATTTACCCGACAACCACGTCTGCCGTGCGCCATAGTCAGCCGCGTTTTCTTCATCTAATATGTCCGGTCAAGTTCCTCCCCCGACGAAAACAACAGCGGCAGCAGCAGCAGCAGCACCTCGTGATGATGTGTGACGCATGCAGCAGGTACTTCCACCGACACTCGCCGCTTTGTAGGTCCTCCACTAAGAAGATTCAGGTTGTGCCTCGGGAGGCTGGTTTGTTCCGTTTTAGGTGTGTACCCCGGAACCTGGAAAACTCTCGAAGTGTGCGGGCTTCGAGGAAAAAATTTACCCTGTTGTAAGAAGAAAAAAGAAAGTATATATTGATGTATGTCTTGGTTAACAGAAAAGAATTATAGTCGGTGACAGACCAAACAAGATTATAAGCTCAACCTTTAGCACATGCCCGATGCTTTCCACTGAGTCTTGGCTACGCCTGAGACGAAGTGTTATCGAAGGCAGAAAGCTCGCACTTAAGGCGGAGCATCTACTGAATTCTTAACCTGTCACTGGCTATATCCTTCGTTTCAGCTTGAGTCCAGACGCAGCCGACACTACGAGTTGTTTGGACAAATCAGAGAACGTCAAAAACGCACCATCGTGGTGTTCGTCATGTTTATATGTATGTATATTCTATCGTTGCTGAAGCAATCCTAAGCAGAAAAGGCTCAGTGACTTGCGCTTTTGACTCTGCTTGATTGGTCCCCTTACCTCGTAGCGTCGGCTGCGTCTGGAGTTAAGCTGAAACGAAGTACAGCTGAGGATACCTTGAAGTGCTGCTACCAAAGGGCCCGTTATGTCGCCTGTTGCATGCATCTGGGTGGAAATCAAAACGATTCCTATTCAATCGTTTTTTTTTTTTTTTTTTCTTTTGCGAAGTGGGCGTAGCGTTTCGAGGTCTACTTGAATTTATTCAAAATAAATTCTTCCACTTAGATTTGGGCTCGTCTCATGATGACCGGTAGCATTTCGTGTGCCGCTACAGGTGAGATGCAACAGCGATCGCTAAGCTCAAGTGTATGCATCTTTCCCAGCCCGCCACCCCTGTCCGAGCCTCCGTCAAAGGTTTGTGAGCAAAGTAATTATATCTGGCCAGATGTAAAGATTTCAAATATGGCACATATAAAAATTGGCCACACATAACCTGATATGGAATATCTGCCAGATATAGCCTCATAATGCGAGATACAGTCTGATATTCCTGGCCAGCTATGGAAATCACAGATCTGGCCAGGCATATCAAAAGGACACGAGACTGAAATCAGCACTTTATATATTTTGATTGTCTACAATTCTCGCAAGTTCCCCGGCAGGCACTCGAGGAATCATGGGAACGATTGCTCCCTAGTGAACGGCAATTTCGACAAATTTCATGGTTACACAGTTTCGAGTGTAATTCGTAGTTACCCTGAACAAGTGTTCCACAGAGCTCAAGGACCTGTCATATCTCTCTTAAAATTTCTCGTAATGGCAGCGTTTATGATACTGTGCATGCGATCCACCTTTCATTCTGGCTGAGCCGCAGAAATCTCTTACAATATTATCATTCTCGTGATTGTTGTTTTAGCAAGAATTACTTAAAAGCCGAGAAATCAAAACAACCAAAACCGGGATTTAGCTCGGATTCAGCGGAGCTGTTCGTAGCATTTTTAGCGTTTCTAACTCAATAGTAGCATCTTTGAAGCTGTATGAGAAGGATAAAAATGTAAGAGATATGTCCGTACTCATCCAGGTTGAAGGTTGGACGGAATGCACAGTGCTGACATTGGCGACAAATTTTAAAAGTGATATGACAGGTACTTGGGTTCTATACGACACTTGTTCAGGGTGACTCCGAATTACACTCAGAACTGTGTAATCATGGAACTGGTCGAAATTTCCGATCACCAGGGAGCTGAAGGAACACCGTCCCCATGATTCCTCGAGTACGGGCCGAGGCGCTTGGGGGATTTAGCAAATTGTGTATTCCGGCGTAATGTTAACACTTCGAAATAATTAAGCTACATTAAAATTCTCGTGAAAATGAGCACAAATAATCTTAGACTTAAGCTTACCCAAGCTGAAGTTTGGGATTATTTATGCTAATATTTAGCTCGCGAACAATGATTCATTAACAGTTTGCTAACAAAGCACTTTTTTAAACTTTTTTCTTTTACTTTTTTATATATTGAAAACCGGCCGCCAGATTAAGCTGCATATACGCCAGATAACGAAGTATATACCTTAAATAAGGCTGTACATATGCCAGATAAGTGTTACATACACCAAATTAGCTGTATATATTCCAGATAAGGCTCTATATTCGCCAGATAGAGCTGTATATACGCCAGATTAGGATGAATATACTCAAGATAAGGCTGTATATAGGCCGTATATAATCATATAATCTTTTAGATGGCCAGATATGCCCCAGATATAAGATTTCCATGTGAGCAGGCTTTTGTGAGACCAAAGAGAGTCACTATGGTCGGCTGACAGCTTCAGAAACGTAGGACGTGGCGTGCGCCGAGCGTTTCTTATCGTTGCTCCGAAGCCGACGGGAATGCTTAATTCGTCGAAAAGAACGCCGAAGATCGAACCACGAAGCAAGAAGCGTAAAAAAACACCTGTGTTCCTTAAACTGTCCATGATCCTAGTCGCGGCGTTGATCGATTGATCGTGTGCGACCCACTCAATACGAAAGTCTTCGTGGGGGTCTAACCAAACGCAAGCAAGCACATAATCCCGCGTACTGTATAGAGAGCGCACTGGGGTGCTCCAAAACGAGCATCGGAAATCGCCGTAATATATTTAGGCCTACTCGTTATCATCAAATTGATAACAGCACACCTATATAGTGATTTTTTTAGCACGTAGTTTACTAGGGTGTTGCGATATTACGCTGTTATACGCTCTCGATAAGTTGAGATAAGAATATTTTTTTGTGTGTAATGGAATTGGATGTGCGAAGCCAAAATGAACTTATATCACTTCTCGGCACATGGCTTGAAATAATCCCCCCCTCCCCTTTATGGGCTGGCGCAAGTGGATTGAGCTTATCACATAACTCGAACGTTTGACGTCATATCAAAATTTGAAATGGCAATTTTTATGCACAAATGAGCCGTATAAGACAGGAAGTAACGCCGCTTCATAGTTCTTGCTCCACAAAAAACAAAAATGCGATGTTGAAGCGCACAATAACATTGGTTAATTATTCAGTCAAGTAGCTATTCGTTTAAAGTCACTGGAGCCGCAACAAGGTGTCGAGAACAGAAACAGCAATCCGCATGTATGCAACTATTGGGCCTCTGAAGACAGTGTAATTACTATGACAATAATAGAAAACTTTAGAAAGTGAAGGTTTCGAGTTCACTCCCGAACGCATTCCAAGCTTTCAATTTCACCAAAAAAAAGAGAAAAAAGCGGGAAAGAAAGCAGAAACCATTAAGGAAGCTGGTATTGCCACCTCGTTCCATTTTGAAGGACGCCGTTTCAATAACGTTAAAAATATGATCGTCTTTATTTACTTTTACGAGCAAGAAATCGCATTTTAATTTTATAAAGTATAGATTTAGCTCTTGAGTGGGTGTAGTGTTAAGCAGACGATTATAATAAACAGGTTCAAATATGCACACTAAACGAACCTCAACTGGTATTCTGAAAAAAAGAAATAAATTCAAATGCGAACAAGTATGGAAGGATTTTACGCCAAAAGCTCTTCGATGCATTACTGCTTCGTTCCTATTAACAGGTCATTGTTCACGAAGGAAATCTGAATCAAATATCTTATTCTCGGAAAACACGATGCCATCCAACGCCAGTGCTTGTAAGAAGCTAGAGAGTTTTAGAATAGGGGGCCCACAATGCTTTGGGTCTTCCGAGCGGCTTGGGTGTCGCTGCCCAAGCGCAGTGCTCCCGCGCATGCGCCCTATGCCTCCCCAACCTGGTTGGGAGCGGTCTTCGGTAAGTTAGCTTAAAAAGTGTAATTCGTAACAAAAAGTAGTAGCGAAGTTACCGTTACAGCTACCAGATACAGTTACTGTATCTTTTACGAGTTACTTTTTTCAATGCTACCATATTGAAAAAAAAGTAACTCGAGACTGTTACTTTGGAAAAGGTATGGGAGTTCTTAAGGTGCCTTCATGTGTGCTTGGCTGAGGGTGGAGACATCTGGTCATTTTGTTTCACACTTTTATTTATCTTTTTTGTTCAAAAGCTCGTGAAAGAGCGTGTCCCTGCACACGTTTGTGGCGCTGACTGTGCTATGGCGACATTTTGTTTTCGTAGATTTCTTTCTATTTTACCCGTGAACGCATGCGGTCTACATCGGGTACTACAAAGTGTGGCATCATTCTAAACAGAAGGACATTGAGGCACCCTAGGCGTTCTTTCTTAGTTACCTTCCCTTGTTATTTGCGTAAAGATAACCAGGTATTTCCCGTCACATTCGCACCTGGCTATCGCCGGGTTGTGACTCAGGTATGCCCAAGTTGGCGCAATGCGAACATGATACTCAAAATGTCACAACACGTGATTTGGAAAGTCCGAGGAAGGGCTCAATCATAATCTTCCAGAAAGTGTGAAATATGATGACAAACATAAGGTCAATACTTAATAATAATAATAATAATAATAATAATAATAATAATAATAATACATTTATTGTATGGAGCACAACACTGTTTGCATGACGGGCGCATCAAAGCCAAAACAAGGCTTGTGTGATGCTACCCTAAAGTTAACACTTTAAACATTGCTACCCGGTATACAAAAGGAAATAAGACAGATTGACATACACACGTCCTTAGAATGTCCCAAAGTCAAAGTCAGCAGTTGGGTGCATGCAACACACAAAATCACGCCTCCAAATACTGATTCAAGTACATAGATAAGGTTTAAAAGACTTAATATAAAAAAAAATAACGATAATCACGAAGACCAAAGTGTCGCGCCTGATGTGTAAAAGAAAAAGAAAAAATAGTCAGGCGAAAAACGAAATTGCAGTACACGGCGTCCAACGAGCGATTGTCCAGGACGTCCAGGCTAAACAAGTGAAACCCACACTGGAAAACACTAAACAGAGTAAAACAGAGATCATCAAAAACTCATACTTCTAAGTGATTTCTTAAGTTTACGGAGCGAAGTAAGGCCTAGAAGCTCGGGCGGCAGCTGTGAGAAAAGCTTTGGAACGTAATATGCTCGCGTACTTTCACCATATCGGGTATGCACAAGAGGTATTTGGAAAGGCTGCACGTGTCGGAGGGCACGAGATGATGAGCTTAAAGTTTTGAATTCAGAGCTCCAGAAATGTCTCAAAATAACTGTGTGAACATAGAGGGTGTGAAAGTCAGGCAGTTGAAGAAGGTCGAAAAGAGTGGTGTCCTCGGGTATTTGCATGTTATAGGAGACACTCTTTAGGATTGCTTTAAGGATGCTGTCAATTCTAGCTCTCCAGAAAGCGGAACAATTACCAAAAACTGTTATGCCATACCGAAGGATACTGTACCCTAGAGTATGAGCAATAACCTTACGAACAGAAAGAGGCATGAGACATTTGGATCTATATAAGATGCAGCTGGCGCTCCTTAATTTTTTGCAAATATATGCGAAATGGGCATGCCATTTTAGGCCACTATCGAAAAAAATGCCAAGGTACTTAACACTACTAGCGTACTCTAAGGGGACACAGGCGCACTGATTACAAGCAGATGAGTGTAAAATAAAAGGAATGCTGAGATTGATTGTTTTATGTGGATTGTAGAAACACATTAGTTTTGTTTTCTTTACATTGATAGCGATTAGGTTTTTCTCAAACCAGTCCATGACCGCAGTCGCATGGTGCTGTAACTGGCGAATCGAGTCTACGTAATTAATATGTTGGGACATGATTACCGTGTCATCTGCATACTGATAGATCTTGCATCCTGGTACATAGCTGGCGATGTCATTGACAAAGATGTTAAACAAAAGTGGTGACAAAATTGAACCTTGTGGTACACCTGCTTTTAGTTTGGTTCGTGAGCTTTGAAAACCTCCAGCAGATACCAGCTGGGAGCGATTGTCAAGATAGCTCTCAAAAAAAGAAAAAAAAGTGCCACGGAAGCCAATGCTGTGAAGTTTACGTAAAAGTAACGAGTGACTAACGGTGTCGAACGCTTTAGATACGTCCAAGAATAGTGTTGACGTGACAACGTTGTTATCAAAACCAGAGTAAAGATAATCAGAAAAATCTTCCAGAAGGGGCTGTGTGCCCTTCCCATGCACGAATCCAAACTGAGTAGGTGACAATATATTAAATTTATCTAAGAAAGACGTCATTACCTGAAACACATGTTTTTCGAGTATCTGCACGATTATCGGTAGAATAGAAATCGGTCGATAATTCTCGATGTTATTTTTGGCACCACCTTTGTATAGAGGACGCACTATTGATGTTTTAAGGTCGTCGGGAATCGATTTAGCCTCAATAAAGCCGTTTAACATAAAAAGAAGGACCGCTTTGAGGCTGACATAATTCCTGCGAAGATCGGAGAGACGAATGTTGTCAATTCCAGGCGACTTGCTTGGCTTAAAGCTAAACAAGATCGAGTGCAGATCCGTCTCTTGGAGTGGGAAAAGCAACGCAGAGGAGCTGACAGTGTTACCAATAGGCGTTGGTGGATCTCTCGCCTTTCCAGAAAAAGTAGCAAAGAAAGCGTTGAAATTTTCTACAACATGACATAAATTACCGCCAAAATTTTGCTTCATCGTATCGTCGATAGAGTGGCGCGTGCTAGTTCCACGGAACTCATTAATCAGGGACCAAGTTTTTCGTGCATCTGAACGAAATTCTGCGAATTTTTTCTGGTAGTAGTTTCGTTTGGCAGATCTAATCATTGCGTTGACTTTGTTGCGAAGGAATTTAAAGTCTGACTTCAATTGCACGTTGTTAGGTGAACGACGGCATCTAGCCCATAAAGCATTTTTATCGCTAATTGCTGTCAAAATATTTGTATTTAGCCATAAAAGGTCAGGGTTACGTTTCTTTATGTACACCTCTTTCCGACAGGTATTATAGAATTTATCAAACAAAAGAACGAAGCTTTTATATACGTCACTGTGGTGGACGGACTCCAGAAATCCGATCCAGTCATATGACGAGACTAGCTTATCAAAGGCACGATTGTCTATGCTGGTTATTTTAATACGGCCCGGTAGTTGGCGCGATGCCAAGTTACCAAAAGAACAATGACAGGCCACAAAGTAGTGGTCAGCGAGTTTTTCTGTAATAATGGCCGATTTAACGATGGACGCAGATGTTCTGATGTTGATATGGTCAATGCAGGAGCAAACTAGTCTGTCTAATAGAAACTCTTCACGAGTTGGAGCATTAATAGTGCACTCTATCCCATGCGTTGACAAGATGGTTAAGTATTTGCACACCGTAGATTTGGTCGTGCTTAAAATGTCAATATTAAAATCTCCTACAAGGCATAACTGGTCATGCATGGTGAGACTACTTATGTAAGATTCAAGTTCTTCCAGAAAAGATCCAACGTTCGTGGAAGGCGGTCTGTAGACTGCCAAAAAACATACCGAGGTTGCCGCGTTTCCTAGAGAAAGGGCGACACACTCTGCGTGATTGAAGTACAAAGAAATATTAGTAATGGACCACTTCTCATTCACGAAAACCGCGATGCCACCTCCATGACCGGAACACCGCGTGTAGAATTTACCTATATATCCTGGTAAAGAAAATTGATCTGTAGCAACAGAGGAAATGCTTATTTCTGTTAAAACAAAGACATCTACCAGCGAACTAATATCCCTTGAAATTATCTCGAATTCATTCCAATGCTTTCGTATGCTCCTTATATTAACATGTAAAACAGAAAAAGAGTGGTCATGAGAGACTCCAAGAAACTTTCTTAAAGACGAAAAATCTGAAACCTGAGCGAAGTTTGTCATGCAACTAGATAATCTTTTCAAGGTCTAACTTATGGTTGATCCTCACAGGGAGAGAACCCTCCATCTTTCTGGCGTATATCTTAGCCCTTGTCACCCACACGAATTTGTAGCCTCGCTCCTTGCCTCTCTGTCTAGCCTGCCAAAACAGCTCCTTGTTCGCACGAGTCAGGTTGTCGTTTAAGTACAATTTGGGGAAAGGACCAACCTGACTGAGTGAGGGAAGCTTTCCCCGCGCTTCCATCCACGATTCCTTCATGCTGACCGAAGCAAATCGAATTAGAATCGGCGGGGCCTTTTCACGTTTGGCAGGCAAGCGATGTATAGCGAGTATATCGGTTTTATGGAAGTGAGAGATGTTCAGCTTTTCCGCGAGAGACTCAATAAAGGATAATAGGTCTTCTTTAGGCGAGACAGGAAGTCCGTGCACTTCGAGGTTGGAGAGACGACTGTGCTGCTCGTTGTCGTTGAGCGCGCCCCGGATCTCCTGGATTTCGGCTGCTTGTATCTGCACAGTTGACTTTAGTTGCGACAGTTCGTCCTGGAGACCTTTGCCAGTTTGCTCGTTGGCTGTTGCCAATGAATAAATATTATAATAATATTTATTCATGAGAGAAGAATTACCAAGTTCCATTGTAATAATAATAATAAATATAATAATAATAGTAATAATAATAATAATAATAATAATAATAATAATAATAATAATAATAATAATAATAATAATAATAATATAAAGTTATTCTTCACCACGGATACCTGTGGTGAATGGGAGGCCAGAGAAAAAGTCGCAGGAACGCAGCTGGACGAAGCTCCGGACCAACCATTCAGCAGCTACGACACAACACATGATATGTATTTACAGTGAACATTTCATTTTTTTTTCATTTGTATAGGAGCATAAAAATACGTATGCCAGACCAAAATAAAAAAAAAAATCGAGGATAATATTCTTCGAAAGCTGCATAACATCTATATTTCAAATCAAATAATCCTTTAATAAAACTGGTAGCGTGTAGCTTAATTTCTGCTTACTATAATAAACCCTTTCCGGAATTCAGTCTGGCCACTTCAATCACTATCATCATCTGAAAAATGGCATATGTGCTATACAGTGGCACTATACTATACCATAGGCTTTTCTATAGACGTTTTACACACGTGCCAGAATACAGCCGCCATTGCTGACCTTCTCTTGTTTTACCGAGATACCCACCCACTGAAATTGGTGTGGAAGAGCCTCCACAGAAGCCAATGGTGGGGAGAAAGACAGAATAAAATCTAAGGTGGCTATAACCTGGCCTGCTATGGTAATAATGAAGTGAAGTAAACGTAATAAGGGAAAAGAAAAACTGAAGGTCAGTTATGGCGGTGCCTGGCAGTTTGACGACGGAGCCATAGGCTGCTCAGTCGCAGATTTGGAGCGCGAGGATCTGGTAGCAGAGAACATTTTTGGCATTCAGAGCACAGCTTTAGAAGCTGCGAGGACCCGAAACATGGTTTTCAAAATTGGGGGGTTGTGTGTGTGTTTATACAGCCTAGAACTTGGTCTGCCTCACAGGGGCGACGAGTCTCCCAGCTGTAGATGAGAAATTTAGCCAGTGCGGTACAGCCGCTAGCCTGGGGTCTAACGTGCATCACGCAGCAGTGATACACGACCGCACGCCGGTACGATGCTCATCCAGATCGAAACGGGCAGGGGTGGGGCTCGAACCCAGGATCCCTGGGTTCTGCAGCGCGAGCTTTCGCTCTTCGTGCTCCGAGCTGGTGTGCACTAGACCACAACCCGACGAGAAAAGAAGCGGTAGTGCGAGGAACGCGAGGAGCACGAGCGGACATTACATCGCTCGGGAGAAGTGTGTTTCGGCGTCTCGCCGCAGCGAGGTGCCCGTTAAATTCCTCTCCTCTCATCGGTTGTCTGCCGCTCTCCCTTTTCACTTTCGGCGGCTGCGTCTCGTGGCGATCTGCCAGGCTTTGTTAGTATGGAAGAAGCTACGGCTATACAAAGGGCGGCCCTCTGTCTACTGATGAAGCAAGAAGTTAAAGATCCTCCTAAGCTTATGGTTCGAGGCCTATATATTCTAGACGTCAGCGCGACGTGAAGCAGGAATTGGATGCAAGAGCTGCGTATGCGTTCATTTCTAACTCGGGCCAGTCAATATGTTAGTAGCTCACACTCGCCTTCAAGGCCCCATAGTGTATATAACTTCATTAAGGCGTCTATGAGGGTTGGCGCTTCGCTCTTACTGGATGCATTTGTTTGGCCATCGACGCTGAGATTGAAAAAGAACTGTACACTGAAGCGCACAATCTCGTTCACCGTTGACTTGCAAAAGTCCCAGTGCCGCATAAAATACTGCAGACCACAGGTTCGTTGCCGCCATTAGTACGGTAAAAGTTAAGCTGCCACTTGAGTCACCAGATGGCACTGAATTCTGGAAAGTGTCTATTGGTTCTGCAGTTCAGAATCTGCCAAGGATGGTGATGTCTGGATGAGTAATAGTAACTTTTTCTTTTTAAATCAGCAACTTCAAAGAATATATCGGTACGTCCATATGCCGCATACTTATACGTGATTGTTAATCGATAATCATGGATTTGGCGTATGCTAAGAATTTTGTAGAATTTTAACAATGGTTGTGTTGCATGTATGTAAAAAAGATTTGAAATTATTATTTTTCTGGAATAAATGTATTGAATTTAATTTGATATGAATGTATTTCCCCAGACCAAGTTACAATAGCACAAATGGGTACAGAATAACAAATTGCATAGCACCCTTTTTACACTCGTGGGAAGAACGTGGCTATGTTTACTCATAATCAGTCTTGTACACGTTACTAAAAAAGTAATCGATTACAATTACTATTACTCTTGGCTAAAAGTATTTGATTAGATTACTTGATTACTCGACAGCAAAAGTAACTGAACATTACTTTAAGAAGTAACCGTTACTTTTCCGATTAATTAATTGTCTGCATCTTTAGCGCTCATAACAATGAACTACTTCCAAGTTCCAACCTATATTTCACATTTTCACTAGGATTGAAGGAAAAACGGGTTCCCTCCTCGATGTCGTTGCAGCTTCAAAATGCGGACACAAGCATAGAATTCGTTTGAAGAATTTTAATGATTTGGGCGTTCGCCAGTTGCCCCCCCCCCCCCCCCCCCAAACTGGCGAACGCCAAGGAGGGGCGGGGGGGTTCTAGATTTGTTAACTCGCTCAAAGTTTGCGTTGCACATTTTCCCACGTTTTCTTGGGATCTCTGGTTTCAAATAAAAGGTTTTTTTTTTCTTGCTCTTTATAATGTCTTGTACTGGCAACCAAGAGACAATTACTCTCTCTCGCTCACACATGCGCTTCTCCAGATATTATTCACGTGTCGATGAGCTCGCATGTTATACAAAAGAGCAGCAGCTCCAGGATTTGGAAAGGATCATGTGTAGTATCCATTAGCGGAAGAGATCGCACCGACCACTTCTCAACTCGAAACCTTGCTTGTCACAAAGACCACGGAGGGGGAATACGGGATCTTGACGTGTATTTGAACTGGCTTTATATTATTCGACATCCGCGTTAGACATTCTTCGGTTCTGGTTCTGCTACGGGCTGCGAGTAGGTTCCGTAAGCAGGATCTTTTTTGTTTGTGTGTGTGCGTGGGGGGGGGGGGGGGGGGGGTGTACTTTGAACGAAGGATTTAGAAAGCTACATTGTGCTCCCTCAAACTTCACAATGAATGGCCTTTGTCACGCACTGGGGCTTCCGTGGGGCTCCCGTGGGGCTTCCCACTCCCAGTCCCAACTCGAAAAAAAAAAAAAAAAAACACGTACATTCCACAGAAACTGTACATACAAAAGGGGTGACCTCGTTTCCTACAGCTCCGCAAAAATCATTATTTTTCCCGTTGGAAAAAGAACGCAAATTTTATTTTTGTCATTTCAGAAAAGAAAGGTGTGCGGGGGGGGGGGGGGGGGGGGGGAGTGTTCCGTCGAAAAATAGTAACGGTTAGAAGTAATTTTTATTACTTCACAAAGGAATAAGATTACTCTTGTGATTACTGCCTAATAAAAGTATCAACTGATTACAAACTTACTCCAAAAACAACCGCATCTCCACGTGGTGAATGATGTTGATTGGGGCGAAGCTCTGGTGGTGCTTGTCTGCGTAGACGCTGAGCCGCAGCATCCCCAGCCTTTCGTTCGTTTTCCTCCATGTCACGCTGCGGTCAAATGCTCAAATGCGTATATAACCACGTTCCATACCACACATTCTCTTTCTGACATAGATGAAAACGAACGAAAGGCTCGGCATGCTGCGGCTCACCGTCTACGCAGACAAGCACCACCAGAGCTTCGCCCCAATCAACATAATAGACCCTTTCCGAAATTCAGTGCCATCTGGTGGCTGAAATGGCGGTTTAACTTTTGCCATACGAATGGCGGCAATTAACCCGTAGCTGCAATATTTTATCGGGCACCGTCACTTTTGCATGTCAACGGCAGGCTAAAATAAACTTTTCGCTATACAGGTTTTTCTGGATAATCTCTTCCAGTGTAGATTCTTACAACGATGCAACCAGTCAGAACGAAGCGCCAACCCAGACAGACGCCTTGATCAAGTTCTATAAGTCAAGGGGATTCGAAGTCGATTTCGTGCCACTAACAGGTTCACTGGGCTCGAATTAGAGAAATGAACACTTACGCAACGCTTGCATTCAATTCCGGTTTCGCAACGTGCTAACGTCTAGAATGTACAGGCCTCAAATCCTCAGCTTAGGAGTATCTTCAACATGTTCCTTCATCAGTAAATAGAAAGCCGCCATTGGTATGGCGCATATCCAATTTTCAGATGATGATGATAGTGATCAAAGTGGCCAGACTGAATTTCGGAAAGGGTCTATTCACCACGTGGAGATGCGGTTTTTTTGTTTTTTTTTGCCCTACACGATCACAGGAGCACGTGCTCACGTGCTCTTGAGCACGTGAGCTGACAGGCAGGAGCACATGCACCCGATGGCGGGCGGACATACGGACATGGCTAGCGCCTAAGAAGCTTCGCCTCTAAAAGTAATCGATTATAAGTAATTTGATTACTTGTAATGCGTACGGTACAAGTCTGCTTGTGGGACTCGTGACGATATATGGGAAAGGGTAGATCTTTGCTCATTAATTACCACAAACTGAGAGTGATATTCTAGATATGATCTATGTGCAAGCGGAAGATCGCGGATACCATAAGAAAAAGTGTTTTTTTTAGCAAAATAGTGTGACTATCGCGCTACTTCAAAAAAGTGATAGAACTGTGCACTTACGAGTAACATCTCTAAAAAAAAAACGCGTTACGGCTTGAAGCTACGAAAAATGTGACGAAGTTATAGTAACGTGTTACCTGCAAAGTGTTACGACCCGAGACTTTTTGGGGAAACCAAAGCGTCGGGGCCCCTATCGTAAGACTCTATATCCTCTGTAAACCAAGCTCTCACATCGGTGAGCCTCTATCATCTCATTTCGTCCCGAAGGAACGGTCGACGCAGATCTGTGTAACGTAAATCAAGAACACTTATTACGTAGGTACTGAACACGATACCATGGCTACCCTGTGAGCATCGACATGGCCTCATAACTAAGCGGCCCGCACTTAACCATCGCGTGACCAGCCGCACATATTTAGTTCCAAGAGCTAACTATCGACGTCACATCACATACCGTAAGAGCACAAATATTAAATGTGCGTCTTCTCGCCCCTCGTTTTTTATGTTCTTCCTGCAAACGAAACACGGCAGCTCGTCCAGCCAAGTTTACCCGCAAGAACCAAGGAGCTGTGGCTGTTAAAACGTCACGCGTAACTAGCTCGTATATCGAACGAGGCTAGTCTCCCAGGCCAAGGGAGCTTTGAAAGAAGGAGGGCGACAAGGTGATTATATTAGGCAAAAATAGCGGAATGTGCGCTGTGACCGCGCTCCTGCGTGTGTGTGCGTATATTTATTTGTGCGAGTGTGTGTGCTTCTGAATGTGTGCGTGAGACCTAGTGGAAGGATCAGGGTCCCGGTATGCTTCTTCTTTCTCACTTCTTGCGTCGATGGAAACGGTGCCGCATCAAGCATGCAACCCGCCCTCCTTTTTTTCTTTTTTCTCCATTATTCACCATCTCGCCGCGTTTCTTGGCAGCTGATAAATAAATCAATGGCTCGGAAGTAACGCGAATTTTTCGCGCTTTCTTGGCTCGGCTGCGTCTCCCCTTTCCCCCCTCTCCCCCCCCCCCCCCCCCCCCCCTCTCCCGCCTTTCTTTCACCCTCCACTCTAGGATGTACGTGCACGCGAGGGTTGAGTGGCACAGCCAGGCCACTCTGCGCTTGCTGCAGGCTTCCCGAGGGGCACCAGAAGGAAAACGGCGGGTGCTTGCATTTACCCGACTGAGCTGGCCGGTATTGTGTCCCTAACTTTCGTTAATGCTATGCAGACTTGTACGTAATTTGTTATAAGTAACGAAGTTACTTGTAATTTTTTGTATTTATCAGTAATTTGGTAACTTTATATTTACAAATTTGCTAGAGTAAGTGTGATTTCCTGCCATAATTACGTAACAGCTTTGTTGTAAATCTTTACATTTTAATTTTATTCACAACCCCTCCACCTCGACAAAAAAAGAAGTTCAGTAAACTCGACCGCAGTCAATCTGTCATGAATAATGTCCTGCGCAAAAGTAGGTTTGCCTCTCTTTAGTTACACAAAGCCTTCCTTCACTGGAGAAAAGGAAAAGAGGGACAAATGACAAACACAAATCTCCAAACACAGCTAGGTAACTGGTGAGCGACCAAAAAAAAAAAACAACAAAAATACGCCTTGTCCAGGTATCGAACCCGGGACATCTCCATTTCCACTGAAGCGCTCTACCAAGTGAGCTAACCAAGGTTTTTTTTTTTTTTCTTTATTGGTGAGCTAACCAAGGTTTAGATGTCAGTAGCAAACAAGTTTTGTCAGCTGCCACCAGTCTAACACCAACAAGGGTGAAAGGCTTGCGTTTTAAGGTTATGATTACAAGGCAATCAAATGGAAAGGTGCAAGCGAGCTGGACAAGAATGACGAAAATAATCCTTGATGAGGGGTAAACAAGAGGGACAAAGGACAAACACAAATCAAAAACAACTAGGTGACTGTTGCGCGACCAAAAAAATCCGCCTGGTGCGGGTATCAAACCCAGGACGCCTCCATTTCTAGCGGAGCTCTCCCCTCCTCCAGGAATTATTTTCGTCATTCTTGTCCAGCTCGCTTGCACTCTTGCATTTAATTGCATTATAATCATAACCTTAGGATGAAAGCCTTTCGCCCTTGTTGGTGTTAGACTGTTGGCAGCTGATAAAACCTGTTTGCTCTGCTGTCACCTGACCCCTGGTTAGCTCACTTGGTAGAGCGCTCCACTGGAAATGGAGAGGTCCTGGGTCCGTTACCCGGACCAGGCGGATTTTTTCGGTCACGCACCAGTCACTTGCTATGTTTGGAGATTTGTGTTTGTCCCTTGTCCCTCTTGTTTCCCCTACTCTAGGAATTATTTTCGTCAATCTTGTCCAGCTCGCTTGCACGTTTGTATTTAATTGCATTTTAATGTTTCTCCACAACGTCAAACCCTTGATTCTTTCGTTTTTCTTATGCAGACGTTAACAACGACGCCAAAAATCCAAAGAGGTATTTCTAAAAAAAAAGTGCAAGCAAGCTGTATTTGCTTTATTTTTTTGTCCCTTTCTTTTTTTTTTTTTTGCGGTCGAAGTCATGGAGAGGATGCCGAGTGATTGTGTACCCCTTCAAGAAGCTCGAGGCAGCTAAGTGCGCAGACAAGAGTTAACAATGTCTCTCTCGGTTATAGTGACTACGACCATTTTCATGATATTACCTACAGATGGAGAGGATGCTCCGTCCACCCTAAAAGCCACTAAAAGCGATGTGATACGTGAAGGTGTTATAGACCTTTTTCGCTTACTCTCGCTCCCAGCCACCTGGTAGGCATATCCTGTATGGGTGACAAAAAATAATAAAACATTTCAACCTGCAGATAATGAAAAATAAAGGGGTGACAAAATGAGGATGGGTTACGGTTACGCTTATATCCTAAATGTATTCTATCGGCGAGGCGACGCAAAACAATGGCTTCGCCCATACTGGAAGTGACAATATTTCAAGATGGCGACGCCCTTGTGAGTTCTTGTTTTATTTACACTGGGTTATTATAGCCAGGAGTGTGCTCGTTCTTTGCTGCACAAAATGTATTGGAGCACTTTGTATATCTTAGAACACCGGGATGTATTTTTTCCTTCTTTTCACCTTATTTCAACAAGTTTTAAAAGTTACTTACTTTTTTGTAGTCCGACTTCTAGGGCTGGTCCACTTCAATCGTGAATTCAAGCCAGGTTATCTGCGTCTTTGTCGACCTTTTTATCCGTCAACTTTTTGCAAATGCTTCAAAAATGGTAATTGTCTTTTTTCCTGTTGTTTTTACCCCAGCAGTACACATCTTGACACAGACACCTTTTTACTAATAAAGAATTAGTGGAAGATCCATTGGTGGATTCCTAGGTAAACGCCACACATGTACCCTTTTGGGAAATGCTAATGCTGACCCCTTCACTTTTCTGCTCGGGCTTTCTCTTTTGCTGCCTCTTTTTGGCCTCGTTACGGGGCCAGCGATAGCGTTTCCCAAAGGGGTACGTGTGTGGCACTTCCGAAGGGCCATGCTAACGAAACCCCTAAAAATCCACCATTGGATCTTTTTTTTTTTTCGCTCCTTTTTTGTATTCTGCTTGTCAGAGTACGTCGACGCCCTTGGATACGGTCATCCATACCACTCGTGGGAAGAACCAGATCCATATCACTCGTGGAAGGAACGTCATCAATATCACTCTTAGAGGGAACTGCGTTCATCGTTTTTACTACACTCACATATCACAGCCCACGCACCGCTCTTACGGGAACCCAGAGCGATGAGCAACCGGCGACGGCAGAGTGGCAACTGAGCGAGCCCGTATTCCACCGCGCCGCGGCGCCTCCTTCCCTCTGGCTTTGCGCCAGCTCTGCGACGTTCCTTCGACGAAAACGAAAAGGCTCATTTTGACGAAAACCCGGCGGTGTCTGTAAGTTTGTCAGCGCCGGAGAGAGAGGGAAGGGTTGACGCGTGCTGACGTCAGAACTTCAGACCAATGCGAGCGTTCCAGGTGTCTTCCTTTCCCTCTCCTTCTTCTCTCCTCGGCGCTGACAGACGGGAGACACTGCCGGGTTTTCGTCAAAAGCAGAGTTCTAAAGCTAGCCCATTAAAAAATATGGTAGTTGACGTCGGCTAGAGATTCCGGGCTTGAGAAGGGAGTGCGACTTGTGAGTGGAGCTTAGTTATGTTCCTTTCGCGGGCCATGGCCTCCGCGGACGTCTATCTGGAGAACACTAGGGTACACCACTGCTCGCCCTTGCTCTGTGCGTTTTTGAACGGCACCAAGAAAGGTTGAACGTGACGAAAAATCGCCAACACAAGAGACAAAAAACAAAAAAAGAAGGAACAATGCAGACCGGCGCGTAACGTCCCTGTTGGTGTTCTGTGTTCTTTCCTTTTTTGTCTTTGTCTCTTTGTGAGCAATTGTTCATCAAATTCAACGTTTACCAACTCGCCCCAGCTTACCATTTTACTCCAATAAAGGTACGCACGGCAAACGTGCGTCTACAATGCCCTGGCTTGACTGCCGTTCTAATAGTATTGTTTTAGGAGTGTCCTGATGTTTTTATTTCTTTCTTACTTATATTTTTGTAACAAAACGTTTATTATCTTATCCACCAACGTCTCAACCGAGGCTCAACCTGTTCAGATCCAAAGTGAAAAGAATATTGGTGGAAAACTTACTCATTATTTAAGTGTGACGTGTAACCACCCTGTTCAATTACTATTTCCGTTTGCTACCTTCTGGCAGTCTTGAACCGAGACCCGGCTATGAACTACACTTTGACCTTGTATATTGTGGAGATAACTTCAATAATAATAATAGGGGTTGCATGTATACTTATACAGCGTGTAGTTGGTCAGCCATTTCAAAGTTATGACGAGTCACTTGCTGTAGATGAGAAATTTAGCCAGTGCAGTACAACCCCTAGCCAGAGGGTCTTTAACGTACACCACGCAGTAGTGGCACACGACCGCACGCCGGTACGATGTTCATCCAGATTGAAACGGGCAGGGGTGGGGAATAAATCCAGGATTCCTGGGTTCGGCAGCGCGAGCTTTCGCATATATGACTTCACTGTTCGCTGTAAACACTGCAAAAGAGTTTACGCCGCCGGGAGGCCCTCTTCCACGAAAACAAAGCTTAATGGGACGAAGCAAGATTTCTTGTACTTTTAGTAGATACCGCATAGAATTATTACTTTGCATTCATAACCTATGAAACACTCGTTAGTTTTTGCCTCCACTCAAGGGCAGTCGCAGAAGAAAAAAGAAGAAAAAAAAACTTGCAGCGTTCACTACTCCTACTTGCAGCCATAACAAGCAGCCATGTCGCCTAAGCCACGCGCTGGGATTGACAAATCACAAAGAACACAGCCCGAGCAGTCATTACCAGCCATCTGAGATTGACTCATGAACACTGGGTCGTATTCCCACAAAAAGTCATCCCCATCCCCTCGACTCCGACCATAAGCTCGGTTTGAACCATGGCCGCCCATTTTCTTTTATCTGTACTTCGTCATCGCGTCATCATTAGTTGCGGCGCCGAAGGCACCATGATATGGACGACTTGCCTTTCTGCGGCGGCGGGGCTCTCCCAAGCCAGAACGAATATCACTCTGGATATAACTGGTGTGATAGAATAACATGATCGAAGAACTTGATGTTGGGCTTGTTGGTGTTGACTGTATTGAACCATGGTTAAAAGCTCTAAGAAAAGACGTACACAAGATAGAAGACAAACACGGTCGCTACTCAGAACTGTATTGGGAAAGGAAGATGGAAGTATATATATGATACACTTATCGTCACCCAGGCTACTCATGCTCGAGATACAAGAGCATAGACCCGTTTACATATATTTATCGAAAAAACGAATCTCACCATTATGCAATGCTATTGACGTGTCGCTACGCACTGGGGTCCCCTCTTCTTGATAAAATATGCCTCTTGCAGTTCGCGTGCCCTTTGAATTCTGCTTCTACCGAGAATCCTGGTATCGCCGAAACGTGGTCGCATTTGCAGGCCCTACAGTGCGCGGACAAATGTGCACCGTCAGTTGTCATTAAAATTTGAGCGTGCTCTCTTAAACGGTCATTTGTGCATCTTCCCGTTTGTCCAACGTAAGATTTTCCACACGTTAGGGGGATTTCATACACGACCCCTGTGAATTGCTGAAGAAAGCAGGAACGAGCGAGGATGTGGCACGAGGCACGCCAGGCCGTACACCGAATGCGTCACAGGGGTATTTTTTTTTAGCGCTTTTAACCATAGTTCAATGATCGAAGAAACTGGCATGGAAGAGACAACGAATCAGTTGAGGTAAGAATAGCAAACAAACACGATTGGTGAGATTATTAAGAAAGAGCAAAACCGTTTGTAACCAACCTAGAATCTCACGACAAAGTGGTACCGCTCACAACTAACCATGGCAGGCATTACTATAGTAAGAAAACAGGATTCTAGTGATCAATTCACCTTTGGAGTCGTATGACGCGAAAAAGACTGGCGCCCACCCGGTCCAGAGACTTTCCCTTTTTCTTTTCTCTCCTGCCACGTGACCCTTCTTGCACCGAGCCATTTGCCACATCATTTTTCATCCTTTAAATGAACGAATAAACTGAAGAGAGTATTGGTTGCGTCCAGGGTACGTGGAAAGAAGAAATTAACTAGAAACAGTCTCCACGAGTGTCTCTTCCTGAAAGATGTGGTGGCACCGTCCCATGTCCTTTTCGCTGGTACATTCTGCGCCCTAAAGCTGCTTTCTTTTTCCTTTAACGTGCGACCCACTTTTTCCTGCTCTTTTTATTCAGAAAATATACTTCATCGTTTTGTTTTTTTATAAATATATATAACATTACCACGAGGATTATCAATCAGACTAGCGCGAGAAGCCCCATCAGTCACGAACCAAATGTGAATAGCATGGCCAACTGAAAATGAATGATGAGACAAGGGTGAAATACCCCTTCCGCCCTTAAAGGAATACTACAACAAAATTTCGGCGCTTATTTTTTGGTCTAAACGTGTTCAAAAGAGCAGTATCACATAGGATACGCAGATATATTGTTAAAAGAGATACGGAAAGGAATTTTAAAACAAACGATTAGCAAAGAGCACCTGGTGGATGTCGCTAAAGCCTCGTTTGTAATGCCCGTCTAGGAACCTTGACAGGGAGTGACGATACTGTCTCGCCTAGAACTATACATGCTTTGAGCCTGACGTCATCCCGACAGCTCTACAATGGAAGAGGGGAGAGAGGAACTCCCCACTCAACGGGATTCCTCTTCTGGGTGTCCCAGTCGTCGCAATTCTCTCTCTAAAAAATTAGAGAACATTAACCCGTCACTAAAATTCACACAGAAGCAGCTTTGCGGTTAGTTGCGGTGGCCCGATAGCTGGCGGGCTTTGACCGCTTCGGTGGCTGGAAAGGCTAGAGCATCCTGACGACGTCAGCCTCGCCGCAGCTTTGCTCATCCCGAAAGGAACTACGTCACGATTGCGCCGGATATGACGTGCTCTCCGCTGGCTGCTCTCCAAGCGCTCGCCCGAGTGGGCCGTTTACAACGAAAAATACAGCCATCAGGCTCAAAGTGCAAATGTGCGATTTTCATTTACGAATGTTGTTGACGGTATTCAGCCTATTTCTGAACACGACGGGTATATTTCAGATTTCGTTGAAGTATCCCTTAGGAACACTACCACACTCCAAAAGATTTTTTTTTGTTTTAAGTTTTGGCTCGGCGATTTAATATGGTGTCAGAAAACTACCCAATCAATATTTTGCAACAGAGTCACATGTATTTTTAATAAAGCCAAGAAACGCAACTGCTCGGAGCCGAGACCTGCGCACGGAGGTCGGAAAAATACAGACGAGGGAGTGAGTGCCCGAAGTCACGTAACTACACCCAACCGTGCGTTTTTTTTTTTTTTTTTTTAATTTTTCTTTTTTGTTTTTCTTTTTTTTGGCAGCGCGCAGCAGACGACAGGCGTTAAGGAAACCGTTTGCCGTGCGATTGCCATGCAGTTATGTTTGGTCCGCTCGCTGTTCTGCACTTCAAGATGAGTTGTTTTTTTACATTGAAGAGTTGGAAATGTGAAGTGAGTGCCCGTGGCGAATGCCCCTGATCATCTCTGAAAAGAATGACCCCAAGATGTTGCGTAAGACCTGCCTCACTGGTTATGAATCCGAAAGTGGCATTGTGCAGAAGAGTCTGCAGAAGTTTCCGAAAGATACACGGGATAGGGACCAATGGCTGGCTGCAACTTTTGCGGAACAGTTACGGGCACCTGGGAAAGCGGACACTACCCGATTTATATGCTGCTTGCATTTTGTGAAAAGTGACTATATTGAGTTCGCAGGTGTCAAAAGGGGAGTCCCATACCATTTAGTTCAGCGATGTTTCGTCCACAACATTTGTTTTCTTCGGGTATAATGTTAAAATATAAATGTGTAAATATCGCAAAATTTGTGACGAAAAAACAAAAACAGTATGCCCATTCTCTGGATCGGACCTGGGCCCACTGCATGTGAAGCGGACATCTTTCCACTGTGCTAGCTACTCTACAGCTTTAAATAGTCGTTTTGACTACCAAATAATAAACTTGTGAATGTCCCTGGGGCCGCTTCCTATCGTGGAGCTCGAGGTACCATAGGTTTAACATCGTAATGTTCAGGCAGACGAGGTGCTACTTTTCGTTCGTTGTAATGCAGCCGGTCGACTGTAAGTCGGAAAGTTTGCTACCGATTTCCCTGCAGCAAAGGCACTCCCTAGGCTCGAAGTTGGGCATCATTGGCCACATTCGCACCTAGTAAAGAAATCGTACGCATGCATATCCAATTCGAGTCACGCACTTCGTGCTTGACGTTTACAAGTTTTTTAAGCTCTACCAATTTGTGTTCGTAAGACAAGCAATTTCTTCAGCCAAAAGAAGGGGCGACGGCACGGCGACGTCTTCGTGCACATCGGCTTGTTGGTCGAGCGTGTCGTGCAGAATGAATCCTAATTCTTTTGATCGGTCCAAAATTTCTTTTTCGAAGGAAGAGAGATTCTCCGGTATCGCGAACGAAAGTTCTGAAGTAGAGGTCCCACGCCTGTCGTACGCCGCCATCGCCTTCAAGCCCCCGAGTCCCACAATATCCGATACGACGCCATGTTGGGAATCACTCAATGAACGTACATAACGCTTCCGGTCCTCTGTGCCACTTTTTTCTTAGTCAAAGTATTTACAGCTTTTTAAAAACCACAAAAGTGGGTTTCATTTTTTTTTAATTTTTAATTTTCAGTGTGTGCCTTCAACGACCCACGACTTAGATTAAATTTACTGGTTGTGTCTGAACCTCAGAAAACGGCCTTCGACCACGGAGAAGAGAGTGAGCGCGACTCAAACCGGCCAGTTTTTTATCGGCGGTATTCGAGCAGAAAGAAACCTAATTTCGAGCCACAAATTGTGTTCTGGGTAGTTGGGCTCTCATATGTCATGTACAACTAAAATTCTCGGCGAGAAAAAATACCCTATTAGTGTCCCTTTAACCAATACCACCTAGATACTGACCACGGTGGAAGAAATACATTTAGGTGATGACTCTGGCCGCTCTTGCCGCGGGGAGCGAGCGGCCAGATCGTGTTCGAAGCTAACCTCGAACCAGGAGTAGTTAGTTCCGTGCCGCCGCGGAGGGTACTGAGGTATGAGGTCCCTCTTCGGCGGCCACGGTGTCCGCGGCGTAGCGTGCTCGACTTTTTCGCAGTGTGGTGATGTGGTGGTGGTGCGCGGCCAGTGGTTGGCCTCGTGTTTTGCTTTGGTGATGTGTCGATCACAGGCGCCACCATTGTGCACGAAGGTGAGCCTTAACCCGGAGAAGAAGTTATGCTATAAGAATGGGAAAGATGTGCTTCGTTCCCAACTACAATTCGGGGTATTTCTTCCACCTTGTGCATTTACTCTATCCTCAAGCCTCCGAAGTTCGGCAACTGTGGAGTAGTTGAAGGGGAGAGGTCATTCCTTGACGTGTCAGATCTCAGAGCCCTGATCAGAACGGACGATAAAAGCCCGTTATGAGAACCAAGCTTGACAGTCTAATTTTTGTCGAAGACTGGGCATCCGAAGATGGCTGGACAGAAAAGGCTGAAGAAACCAAGGCTCTGGACTGCATACTATAATATCCAACTGGGTTTTTGAGTTTTAAAATGAAAAAAAAAAAACGCTACACGCTTTCCTGCACACCGATTCACTTTCAGCATCGACGAGAACACTTCTGCTGAAGCAGCACTGACAAACGTGGAGAATAGAGAAGGCCTTATACACCCCAACAGGAAGCTTTTCCAGCTACAAAAAAGAAAGCGGAACCGTTATTCGTGGAAAATAAAAGCCACTAGACTGTCTACTGGGACACAATCGACAGTGTTCTTGACATATGCCTAATAACGTTTCCATGCGCTGAACAAAAAGAAACACTTGCCGGTTGCTCCACTACTACTTCAGCATGCGAATTCGACAACACTGTAAGAATATTACCATGAATAGGAACAAACAGGTTCAAGAAAAGAAGAAATCAGCAAAGCAGTGCTCGTCTTAGTTTAAGAGCGTGGGTGAGAAACACTTCATGTAGGAAATGGCGTTCTTTGGTAGTATGCAGTGAATTCAGCTTTTGTGTACATTTTAAAGCAAACATCTTTGTCAGGTATTTCCTTAACCTGTAAGACGGGGTAACACCATATTGTGAGTGTATAGATGAAAACTAATTTATGTCCTATAAACGCTACTACTGTTTAATTTTCAGTCACTGTGTCATCATTTCAGTCATTATGTCATCATAAATAAAAATGGTGTCTACGCACATTTACTTATTTATTTATTCATGGTACCCAAAGGCCTAATTAAGGACATTACATGAGGGGTATATACAGGGTAAGTATCAATATAAGTATCATAGTTTGTATGTATATCACAGTACCAGTTGACATCGTATGTATAAACCATTTGTAATGCTAATACCTTTCTGCGCATGTAAAGAATCATTCATGCCCCACTATGTAGCATTATTAGAATTTATTTTTTCAATATGAAGGCAGGAGCAGGATGAAAAAAAATTCCCCTACCCCGATAAAGCCACGCAATGTGTGTATACAATTTACGGAACTGTCGGACAAAACATGCGAGCACGACCCCGCTGTTAAACTTAATTATTTTAAATTACTCTGAAATATTGAAAATCCCATCAGATTGTGTGGGGAAGCTTGATATGTATTCCAGTATTTTTGTTACGTTGAGTCATCATCGGAATGTTCTCGTTTAAAAAACAGCAACCGCACGGGGGAAAAGGCAATCAGTGCCAATGCGCCAACATAAATCCACCATTTCATCACACAGTACAGAGGGAGCGAGTAAAGAATGCATGATTCCCTTCACAAGCTCTCTATACAAGCCTTCACAAGCCCCTTTATTCTTGAGCGCCATCTATCCCCGTGCGAGTGAAGCGCGCTCGGTTCGCCGAACATAATGGGGTCGCCGCATCGGACAGAGTCATCACCTAAATGTATTTCTTCCACCATGATACTGAAAAAGCCTGCTTATTTCCCCCCTTGACAACGCATTAAAGGTGCGGTCAGACTGCTAATGCTGTATACAAAGGCAGTCTCCAGACTTTGACAGAGGTGGACTCCTTCCTTGTATGACGGCCCTCTAACATTGGTAATGCAAAAAAAAAACTCGCTTTAAACATGTTCGAAGCACACGCATTCAAGCACACATTCTTCGAACATAATTGAGGTGGGTCGACAGATAATTTCGGCATCATGTTTCCAGCGAAAACGGTTTTTTCTATACTGTGTTGTGACTGTAACTTAAAGGAACACAGACTTTTTCTCTTTTCTCCCTTTTCTCCCTTTTCTCCCCACAAATGTGTTTTTTTAATATTTTGCCATACAATCTAATACGAAGTCAAGAGACTACAAAACCCATAATTTGCTGCAGTGTCACGTATATTTTTAACGCAGTAAAAAAAAAAAAAAAAAAAAGGAACTCAACTGCTTGAAACTGAAACCGAAACACGAGCACGGAAGCTCATGGCCGGAAGTCACGTGGGTACACCCGAGTGCGTTTTTTTTCTCCGCTTCTCGGGCGGTTGAAGCAGACGACAACGAAGTTGCGTGCACCGTTTGTCGAGCGATTGTTTCGAACTCAGTGATCCTGGGTTCGATCCACACCCCTGCCCGTTTAGATCTGGATGAGCATCGTACTGGTGTATTGATGATTCGCTCGAATTGCATTGTACTGGTGTTGTTGATTCGCTCGAATTCTCACACTATCATAGATTTTGTACGACCTTGTTGGTACGGCCAATACCTAGCGGTGTAGTACGTACATTTAGTGCTACGTTTAGTGTACTGGAGAGCAAACAGTCCAAATACCGTACTGCCACCCTAACTGAAACTATCAAGACCGAACAGCATGATATGGCTAGCAATATAAAACGAAGCGCCTGTAACTATCCAGATATCTCTAGCACCACAGTCCAGGATTGTCAGTGAGACAAACATGACGTAGAAAATCGTTCGTTACCTAAACTATGATAAGACGAGGATAAGAGATCACCAAAATTCACGAGACTAGTATAACAAAGCACGATTGGTCGTAAACCAACCGAATGCGAAACAGGCTATAGCCTATGATATAATATATGAGACTGACATGATAGAGCAGGACCGCTCATCGCTAAATAAAGTACTGTTTTACATACTATAGAAAGTCTTCTGCAACATTCCCCCACCCAAAGCATGCTAAATTGGTAAACGGTAAAAAAAAAAAAAAATCTGGTTCTTACGTGTGGAAGAAAAAAGGGGGGCACCTAACAATCATTGACGGCCCGCCTTATCCGGTGAGGAGGAAGCAGAAACAGGCCCGCTGTGATTCAATTACAGAAAGCCATTCTGCTTACCTCCAGAATGAAGATATCTTTCTATTACGGTGTTGTTTTCGTGCCAGTGTTGACAAGATCACGCGCTGCAAGGGTGTGATGTAAATAGACGATGCCTTCCCTGTGACTCTGGCTCAGAAGGGATATCGTTTGTCAGTTGCATCGAGAGCAAAACAACAAGAAAATAAGTATCCTTCCACGCCGGGAAGAGTAATTCACCGAGGCTGTCTGCCTTGGAAATACTTCACACAGACGTAATCTTTCAGGGACCTGACGGGTTCCCCTCTCATTATGCGGGAGGGTGGATGTCATGCTTTGAATCAATTGGGATGAAAGTAATATGTATGCATATACTCAAAGAGGTATGGTGTAGATTTTCGTTATTTTTTTTTTTTTTTTCAAATTATATTATGAAGACTCTAACTGTCTCACCATTCTTTTTTTCGTTCGATTGGTATGTTTCTGTCATTTCTTAAAATTTATATACTTTTAAAAAGTTATCAGATTTCGGTGAAACTATGAATTCTTTGCGAATACCAAGTTACTATCATTATCCTGGCAATCAGGCAACAGATGCAGGTGCGAAGTCGACCCTTACATTATATATAGACCAAGCTATGGCAATCCCACTTTGACGAAGCCACATCGCTTATTTATTCAATCGTCACGCCATCATGCAAGGAAAAAGAGGCGGCACGACTCCCATTTTAACTTCCATCTTAACTCGCCGCTTTATGTGTTGTACCCATCCATTTTTTTCCGACCTCCAAATTCGTGACCTTCCACGCAGGGTCTCAAGCAGTCATACTGATGTTGGATGTCATCATATACCCAGGTCTGAACTTCGGCGTATTCAGGCTGTGCTTGTGATAAAAACAATAAGTCGCATATTGATGACATTGCGCGATCTATGACATCAAAAGGGCAAACCTCAAGAGTGATCTGGCGTGACACGACAACGGTTTCGGCATATTTGGTAACCCACAAAAGGAAAAGCGAAAACAAGGTAGAATTCTTCAGTGTTTTTGATGGAGACACGTCTTATTTTACTGTCAGACGGGCTAATTTAGTGCACTTTAAGAGCACTAATGTGCACTTAAAGTACACTTTAAGTTCACTTAAAGTGCACTGATCGAGTGCGTCAAACTCACGCACTCGATCGAGTGAGTGAGTTTGACGAACTCACTTCACTCGATCAAGTGCGTGGCATCGATAGGAGTGTTTGAACAGTAAAACATAACACAGAAACCAAAAATGTGGCGTAAGTTTTATTTTATAAAAATAATAAATTCTTGAAAGAGAGTACATGTAGAAGAGTGACATCGCAAAAAAAAAAAAAACATACTGGATCGACGTTTATTTGGCTGATCTGAACCAAGAATAGCGCCGCGGTGAATTGATAAAAGACGACGACAAAGTCAGTCATTCCAAGGCCATCTTGGTTAGCAGAGAAGGATAGACCCTACTTTTGTTTCAGCATGTAACTATTTGAGACAACACAATAATTATGATCTAATCATGCAGTTTCAGGGTCTCCTCGTAGACTTCCATGGGACGAAGCGGAACGCCAAAGTTGGATATGCTTCATTCTTTATCTTGGCTTGCATTGATCGATCAGAATCATGTTACGTTGCTTTTAGCGCAGCTCCTAGGCACCCGTTTCCGGGTTGAGCGGCGTCGGCGTCGACGTACCCGCGCGTTGCACTATGAGATGCTTACCAAAATGACGTCACTCGTTTTTGTCACGTCTGTCGTCACGTGTGACGTCACGAGGGTAATATTTTCCCACTCAAATTTGGCGGTAAAATGTTACTCTAAGTTGGATTGAAATATTTCCGCTTAATTTAGCGGGAAAATTTTATTCGCGTGACGTCAGGTGACGTCACACTTAAAATTTTACGTGACGTGTCATGTGACGTCCCACGTCAATTCAGCGGGAAAATTTCCCCGCTAAATTCAGCGGGATATTTAGCGAACTTTTTCCGTTAAGTGGGATGGGGGCAGGAAAGGAAGATGGGAGGGTACGGAGGGGGAGCAACTGCATATCCTCCCCGTCGTACCCTCCCGTCCTCGTCCTCAAGAGCTGCGCTCCAATTTGGCATTACAGAGAATTGTAAACGTCTAATTTGTTTAATGTGTCTTTATTAAGGGGTATCGGTGGCCGAGTGGGCTAGCGCATATCAGATCAGAGTACGTGGAGAGAAAGCTCGCGCTACAGAACCCAGTGGTCCTGAGCTCAATCCCCAGCCCTGCCCGTAGACCACACTTCCGATGAAGTGAGTTCGGGGAGCACACTACGCTCGCTCCGGTAGACCGAGTGTGTTATCTCGATAGCAGTAGTCAAGGAGTAAAAACAATAGAAGAAACTATACGCTGCGTAAAATTAGTATTATTCCGATAGGAGTAATATTAGTTGCGCACTTGTTTTCTGTTGGCAAGAAAGTAGTGCATTTTAGAAAAACAAGCGGCTGACCTAGATTCCAGCCTTGGCCCCTTCGCGACGGCCAGCGTCGGCCAAGAGGCATTTTCAAGACTCCACCAGGAATTTGAAGCCGGCAGGAGAGACGCGAAAGGCTTGCTTGAAATGGAACTCGCCCGAACGGGGCAAGTTGTCTTCGAATCACCGTTCGTTCCTCTGGAAACTCCACCGTTCTCGACTGATCACGGGCAGGCTGTCGGTCATGAAAGCAGTTATGGTGAAGGCAATGACCTGCAGCTGCTGATCGATGTCACTCGAAATTCTTGCCTGTGCGTCGGCATCCAGCTCCAGCTGCCTCTCATCTGTAAGGCGTCGGGCTCTTACGGGGAAAAGTGCTCCCACCACGCGCTTCCAATGTCCAAGACCGCAGATATCGCTCTCCAGCTCGCCCTCCACCACGGTGGAAGAAATACATTTAGGTGGTGACTCTGGGCCCGTTTGCTCGAAGCGCTAACCGCGGCTAAAGTTAGCCGCAGTACCTAGGAGGGGGATTTGAGATCACGTGACGGGCTCGGTAGGGATGCGGGGAAACATGGCGGTGCCCCAGTGAGTGAGCGCCGCTCGCTTTGGAACTAATATGCCGTTGTAGCTGCAATATCGGGCGCGTTAGTCAGCAATGAACGGTGCAGGAGGCTTTCGCCTTGCCTTACCTCAGTTAAACCGCAAAGCATGGGCAATGACATTGCCGCATTTTAGAGCGCAGCTCTTAGGGGCCCGTTTCCAGCCTGAGCGGCGTCGGCGTCGGCGTCGCCGTTGGCGTCGGCGTCGCCGTCGGCGTCGGCGTAACCGCGCCCCTCCCCTCCTCCTCCTGCCCCTCCTCCTCTTCCCCCTCCTCTTCCTCCCCTCCTCCTCTTCCCCCTCCTCCTCCTCCCGCCTCCTTCTCCTCCTCCTCCCCTCATTGTCTAGTATGGTGCGGGGGGGTCACGTGACCTCGGGGGGAGGGGGTCACATGACCTTGGGGGGGGGGGGCGAGGAGGAAAAGGAGGGCAGAGGTCCGGGGGGTCACGTGGCCTCGGGGGGAGGGGGTCACATGACCTTGGGCGGGGCGTCACGTGACTTCGGCGGGGGGAGGGGAGTCACCCCCCGGGGTCACGTGATCTGGGGGGGAGGGGAGGGGGTAGTCACGTAATGCTTAATTTGTTGTTTTAGGCGGTGAAGGAGAGGGAGGGGGTGGAGGAGATGGAGGAGGGGAGGAGGACTAGCAGGCATGATCACGAGGGAGGAGGAGGAATATACCCTCCCCTCAGTACCCTTCCCTCCTCCTCCTCAAGAGCTGCGCTCCAATTCGGCGTTACAGGGAGTTGTAAACGGCTTTCACATTTTTTTTAGATAGTCTTTCGATTCTTGGCATTCCTAAGCCTAAATGAACGCGATAATTGTCGGCATGGCAACGTCTTTGGAAAACGGATTGTTGATAGCACACAAAAGCAGACAGCGTCTTGACAGACTTTTTTCTAAATTATCCAAGCATCGAGAGGAGAACGCTGGAAGTGTTATTCTACGGTCCTCGCGCGCTGGCCTTCCTCTTATAAAAGATTTGAAGTAAAAATTCATAATAAGGCTTTAACGAACGCACGTGCAAGGCAAAATTTGTTTTATACTTTTTGCTTTAGAACGGTTACTACTGCAGACGCCAGCACGTGCGACGCGTGCAACTACAGTCGTAGCATGCACCCCGGTGCTTGGATAATTTAGATAAAAGGTCTGTTGGGATGCCGTCTGCTTTTGTGTGCTATCAAAAATCCGCTTTCCAAAGACGTTGCTATGCCTACAATTATCGCGTTAATTTAGGCCTAGGAGTGCCCAGAATCGAAACACTATCTAAAAATTGCGTCGATGTCATTGCCCATGCTTTGCGGTTTAAGCGAGGTAAGGCAAAGCGAAAGCCTCCTGCACCATTCGTTGCTGACTAACGCGCACGATATTGCAACCACAACGACATATTAGTTCCAAAGCGAGCGGCGCTCACTCATTGGGGCACCGCCATGTTTCCCCGCATCCCTAACGAGCCCAGTCACGTGATCTCAAAATCCCTCTCCTAGGTACTGCGGCTAACTTTAGCCGCGGTTAGTGGTTCGAGCAAACGGGCCCTGGCCGCTCTTCTCGTGGGGAGCGAGCGACCAGGTCGTGTTCGGAACTAGCCTCGAACAAGGAGTATACTCTGTTTCACCTTATGATGTACCGCAGGAAAGGCTACAAGCGCGAGCTCCTTGCTCTGGGGCACATCCCGGCGGCACTAGCTCTCGTGACTTAAGAGCAGCTGCCAACGCTATGAGCTCGCGCTTCTAGCCTTCGCTGCGGTACGACATAGGGTGAAACGAAGTGCAGTTGTTCTGTGCCGCCGCGGAGGGCGCTGAGGTGCGAGCACCGTGGGTATGAGGTCTCTCATCGGCGGCCACGGAGTCAGGGGCGTAGCTGGCTCGCCTTTTTCGCGGTGTGGTGGTGGTGTGCGGTCAGTGGCTGACCTCATGTTTTGCTTTGGTGCTGTGTCAATCACCGGTGCCACCATCGTGCACGAAGATAAGCATTAACCCGAAGAACAAGTTATGCGATAAGGATGGGAAAGACGTGCTTCGACCCCAACTGCAATTCGGGGTACCGGAACTGCGCAGAGCGAGCGTCCTTGTTTAAACCTCCATCGAATGACGCTCGCCTGGAGCAGTGGCGTCGTGCAATCCCGAGGACCGATCGCAAGTTACTACCTAGTCTCCTCATCTCGTTGACCAAGTGAAGACCGAGCTTGACAGTCTAATTTCTGTCGAAGACTGGGAATGCGAAGATGTCTGGACAGAAAAGGCTCATAAAACCAAGGCTGGGGACTGCATGCTATATTATATAACTAGGTTTTTCAGCGTGAAAATAAAAAAAAAAGCTACACGCTGCCCTGCATGCCGATCCCCTTTCAGCATCGACAAGGACACTTCTACTGAAGCAGCACTGACAAACGTGAAGAACAGAGGAGGCCTTAGACACCCCAACAAGAACCTTTTCCAGCAACTGAAGAAAGCGGAACAGTTCTTCGTGCAAAATAAAAGCCACAAGACTGTCTACTGGGACATAATCGACAGTGTTCTTGACACATGCACAATAACGTTTCCATGCGCTGAACACAAAGAAGAAACGATTGCCCAGTTGCTCCACTACTACTTCAGCATGCGAATGCGACAACACTGCTGCATATTACGATGAGTAGGAAAAAACAAGCTCAAGAAATAAAGAAATCAGCAAAGCAGCGCTCGTCTTAGTTTAAGGGCATGGGCGAGAAACACAGGATGTAGGAGATGGCGTTCTTTAGTAGTATGCAGTGAATTCAGATTTTATGTACATTTTAAAGCCAAAATATTTGTCAGGTATTTTTTTACCTGTAAGACGGGGTGACACCATATTGTGCGAGTATAGATGAAAAGTGATTTATGTCTTATAACCTATTGTTTGACTTTCAGTCACTGTGTCATCATGTCAGTCAGTATGTCATCATCCTGTGTCATAGTTTCAGTCACTATGTCATCATAAATAGGAATTATTTCTGCTCACAAGGTTTGTATGTTCCACAGTACAAGTTGTCATTGTATGTATAAACCATTTGTAATGCTAAAACCTTTATGCGCATGTAAAGATTTATTTAGGCCCCACTATGTAACACTATTAGAATTTATTTTTCTCAATAAGGCAGGAGCAGGGTGCAAAAAAATCACCCGACCTCATATAAAGCCACGCAATGTGTGTAATCAATTTATGGAACTGTTACCAAACATGTTGTTTGACAAAACACTCGAGCATGACCCAGGTGTTTACTCTAAATTATTGAAGGCCCAGTAGATTATGTCGGGAAGTTTTATATGTATACGAGTATTGTTGTCACGTTGAGTCATCATCGAAATGTTGTCGTTTGGAAAGAATAAAAAGAACACAAAAAAAACAGGAACCGCACGGGGGAAAAGGCAATCACTGCCAGTGCGCCAACATAAATCCATCATTTCACTACACAGTACACAGGGACCGAGTAAAGAATTCATAATTTCCTTCACAAGCCACTCTATGCGGAGGGCAAGCTCGTCTGCTTCTTGCGCAGGGGGTAGCGGTGACGTCAGAACGCCGAGCCCTGATTGGCTGACTGCGACCCCCCATCTGCGCGTCGTCTGCTCCTTTGCAACGTCGTCTGCTCGCAACGTCGTCTGAGCCTGTCTTACCCTTCCTGCGACTTTCGAAAGTGCAGAGGCCAGGTTCAAAAAACGATCTTACGCCAAAAATATGCGTAAGACAAAACTTGAGAACAAATTCGTATTCACGAAACGAAACTTTCGTAAGTTTTGCGCAGGTTACGACTAAATCCTACGACAGCTCCGAAGCTGTCTTAATCAAATCAGCATGGCCGACAGCGTCGCGGTCGCGACGACTAACGGATGTTTATTTTTCTACGTGCGCTTCTCACGCGTCCCGACTTCAAGCAGCAAGAAAATAGTAAAAAGTACTTGAAACAGACCACGAGGAACAAGAACGATGGATCCACAAACACCCGGGAAAAACTCCAATGGCCACGATTCCACCGACAACGACCAAGCGAGCACGGCAGATAGGTCCAGGCACTCCGACTCGGCGACCGTCTGCCCACGACCGGCTGGCGTGCTGAATGGAATATGCCCGCGCGACCCTTGTGAACCCTTCCTGTCTTATACTTTGATCGCTTACCTCAATTTTAGATTAAGAGGTCAATCTCTTCCTCTTGTCATCTCCTTGCTTTCCAAGGCAACGGTGACTCTCGCCGGTAAAAAGCGGTGAATCTCCGACAGACGCAGGAAAGGTAAGCAGCCATCGCTTTGACTAGCAGACGTAAAGCAGACGACGTGAACTGCGCCAACCCGCCGACGCCGTTAAAGAGTGAGGAGTCTCGCCGCACACGAAAGGAGGGAAAAAGTATTTGGGAGGGAACTTTCGGACACTAACCACCCTCACCTCTCGGTTCTTAGCAAACAAACCTCGGCGCCTCGGGACACCTCGCCAGTGAGTCCTTTGACTTCCCTCCTTGATGCGCGTCGGCTAGTTGTTGGACAAAACAACGTACCGCTCGAGTTATTTCATCTGCTCCCTCTGAATGGCGAAGTCGAGCTCGCTCGACTTCCGAAAGTCGCAGGAAAGGTAAGACAGACGCAGACGACGTTGCAAAAGAGCAGCCAATTAGGGCTCGGCGTTCTGACGTCACCGCTACTTCCTTTTTCATGCGCAGAATACGAAAATGAGCCCACTTGCGAGGCGTATACAAGCCTTCACAAGCCCCTCTATACTGGCGCGCCATCTATCCCCGTGCGAGTGAAGCGCGCTCGGTGCGCCGAACATAATGTGGTCGCCGCGCGAGACAGAGAGCCATCACCTGAATGTATTTCTTCCACCGTGCCCTCGACGCACTTCATGATGTTTCGTTGTGGCGAGTGGCGAATGGGCTCGCGGCGCTTCGCGCACACCAGCTCGGAGCACGCGGAGCGAAAGCTGGCACTGCAGAACCTATCAGCAGGGATCCTGGGTTCAATCCCCACCCTGCCCGTTTCTATCTGGATGTGCATCGTGCTGGCGTGCGGACGTGTATGACTGGCTTGTAATGGCTGATTATAATTATCAAATTGGATTTAAATTTGGAATAAAGCTCGTGACTTAGCGCAACAATGTGTGGTAACATGTTTTTAATAAGACGACAAAGTTATTTATGGAAATATGCGTATGGCACTTTAATATTTTGCGTGCCCATTACTTTAGCCATCATCATTGCCATCATTTTGGAGTGACACCTTGTTTTCCCGTGGAGCACCAACACACTTGAAGTGTGTTTCGACGGGTTGAAGTGCACTCACTTGTAGTGACACCTAACTAGTCCGTCTGACAGGGGTATTATTTAGGCAATCAGTTCATTCTATAATCTGTGTGTGCGTGCGTGTGTGTGTGTGTGTGTGTGTGTGTGTGCAGGCGTGTTTGTTGCATTCTTGGCGTCTTATGCGTAGATATTCCTTCTTCGTTTATCTGTTATTTCCTTTTTTCATGGTACGGGGGGATCGGTGACCGAGTGGGCTAGAGCACACCAGCCCGGAGCACGTGGAGCGAAAGCTCACGTTGCAGTACCCAGGGATCCTGAGCTCAATCCCCACTCCTGCCCGTTTCAATCTGGATGAGCATCGTACTGGCGTGCTGTCGTGTATCACTACTGCGTAAGACACGTTAAAGATCCAGGCTAGCGTTTGTACTTCACTGGCTAAATTTTGCATCGACAGCTGGGATACAAGTCGCCTGTTGCGGCAGACTAAGTTCAGGCTGTATAGACATACTCCCTCCACCCTTTTTTATGTAAAAATCTCTCTCTCTCTTTTTCGATCTCTCTCGAAGCCAACCCCAGTCAGTCAGTTAATGCGAACCCGAATCCCAGCCGAACGCTGATAGAGCACTCGTATCCAATAATGTGCGTCGCTCAGGCGCCCAATAGCTGACGTCAGAACATCCAGAACTGAGGCATTGTCATATTGGTGTTGCTTCAGTTCGCAATCAAATTTGCGGATACGTGCCTTTATCTTGGTTGTCACTGTGTAATTCAAGATCAGTCTTGAGAGTAAAAAAAAAATACTAAATTGTTTTTGGTTACTTGCTGAGCACTTCTAAGTTACGACTAGGTCATAGACTTCCCGGTTTTAACCGAAAAACACCGATAAAATCCGTCGGTGCCGAATATACAAGATCGGTCAAACCGAATATCATCAATAAACTGTTAGTTGGTGTCAAAACTCCAAAATCGGTTAAAGGCGAGCGACACCGATGTCTGGTAATATTTTCTCCAGCTGTGATTGTTGTTATCGGAACCCTCCCCTCTCAGATATTAATTTCATAGTTTTTAATTAGACTTTTTCACCATTAATAACTGTTTTTAGTGCTCGTCTGAAACGCATCACAAAAATAGATTTACATCTAAAAAAATAATAAACCCGAAAAACTTCCGCCAATTTCTCTAGAATCGCCGGAAAATCTACGACCTTGCGCAACCACTCCCAGAATACACAAGGGAGGTATCGGGACCGAGAAGATGCAATATTGCAGCTTGTTGGGGCCCCTGCTCCACACGATTGGCAACATAGAAGGAAAGGAAAGTAACAAAAATATGTCGACAAAAATTAAGGAGACACGTCGCTATTTCGCAACAAGTATTGTACGTGCCCTTCTTCATACAGTGTGCTTCACCCATTTAAAACTCTATTGATGACCTCATACAGTAACTAAAAAACACGTAATATCATAAAAATGCAGCTTAGAGCGCTCTAAAGAAAAATTCTTAGACCACCATCGCTTGCTTCATTTCTTCTTATAGAGGAACTCACGGAGAAACCTTATCTTATAGCTCATAAAAAAACACTTTTGTTTGGTTGATTTATAAGCACTTTGAGCGGGTAACACTAGGGCACTAAGCCCCCAAGAGAGGAATGGACTGCTCACTCTTATAAGTAACGGCAACAGCTTAGTTATTTCGGGGATAATCTGCGCTGCAACTAATTGCAGGCTAATGAGGGGAGGGCCAACTGCATGTGTAGCCCATCGCTGTAGTCTTCCAAAGGTGCAGCTTTACAATTGAATGTTATATTTTACAATTACCATTTATAGACTAACCGTTTTGTGGTAAATTCAACACAATTCAATTCGATAAATTTCACTCCAAGAGTACACGAGGGAGGTATCGGAACCGAGACGATGCAATATTGCAGCCTGATGGGGCCCCTGCTCCTTACGATTGGCAACATAGAAGGAAAGGAAAGTAACCAAAATATGTCGACAAAAATTAAGGTGCAACCACAGCAAGCATGCCGTTTTGCTTGATTTTTCACGGTTTATAACTTTCTGTCTATGTATTCTACAGTCAAAAAGTTAATGTTAAATAAAATGAGTGTTTTTAACTATATTTTAATGTCTCAATATTACGTTTATTCTTAGTTGTTTGTTTATTACTGAACTTTTATTACATCACAGTTTTTAATATTGAACAGTTTTTTCTCGACTTATAACCTCCTAATGTCCACGACACTTTACGCTAACGGTTTGTTGGATATACTGAAGTAAAAGGGAGGCAATGAACTTTACAGAAAGTGTACATTTATTAAGTAAACGATAAAATTCAAAATATTGTTATTTTCTCGTGCTATAAAAACGGAATCACGTCAACTAACGATAATAACGAGACATTAAAGTACGAAGCATCATTTGATATTACTTTTTCCAGAAACTACATAATGACAGATTACACGTGAAGTTAAGTATTCAATCATGAACTTTTCCCATTCAGCTACGGCAAGTTGCAGCTTTCTAATATCAAATTCAGATGGCGACACGTGTTCAGGAATAGCTTGATTTACATTTGTCGTCATATACCGCTTGGAACGTCACGTGAGATTCAGAAATGGCAAAAGATGTGTGGCTGTCAGATGCTTGGATGCCCGCAGTGAGCGAGCAAGAGATGTAAAAACAAGGAACGCGAGGCTGCAGTTGGGCCACAACTGCTTTTGGGTGCGTTTCAGTGTGCATCGGTAGGCCCAAATAAAATTGAAGCCGTGAAAGGGATTTTGGCGGTTGCAATTTACAATGCTTGAAAACTCAACTGTTGTTTTATCAATTGCCGAAATTATTTTTGTAATCACACTATGGCTTGTTGGGATAGTGCGACTACATTTTGTTTCGTACCCGTCTCGGTGGCTTTTAACCGGAAATAATATATATATAAAAAAAAGCTAAGTGGCTCTAAGTCGAAGCGCTGGCCTACGGCTTCCCATTTAATGGGTTTTATTCTCGTTCGGAGGTGCCCGCAATCTGACGGAGGCCTATTACTGAGAAGGCAACCTGCAATCGAGATTTCGGTTGCACCAAAAAAAATTTCCAGTTGGTCAAGAAATGAACAAGCTGTGTTTGCTGGGGCGATATGCCCTTCGTTGGTTTCACCCTAAAGGCCCGTTCACACTCTTGCGACCGGGTACGACCGAGAGAGACTATCTTAGGACCAGCTCGGCAGCATCGCATCCGGTCCTAAGAAGTCGCAAAAGGCTTGAAACCGGTCTGGTCTCTCTCGGTCTTACTCGGTAACAAGAGTGTGAACGGCGCTTACGATCTGAGTTTTGACTTTGCTTTATCCTAGATCAGGGCTTAGCCAACATTAAGGGCCAAAAAAAGCGAATAAAGCAGCGACAAAATTGCCTTATCATGCAGTTCTTTTTTTTACATTTTATTGTGCGATCATCGTTTATGTAAAATGTAGTGAATACGCCGCGACATTGCGCCTTTAGTGTGTGTTCGCGGTTTTCTTTGTCTTTGTATATTTTATTGCGTTTTTACTTATTATTAGGATTGCGTGTTTTCGGATTTTATTTCTCGTGAAATTTGGAGAATGTGCTCTGAATTTTTTTGTTTGCTGAATAATCGGTGTTGATCAGAGTTTATTTTTGTTGGATTCACATTTCTCATTAGTGGAGAGTTTATTTTTGCTATTTTTTTTCCAAATTCTCAAGATTGAAAATAGAAATATACAGGGTGTTATTTTTTATTCGAAACAGATTTTTAAAAAAGGCGTCTTTACTGCTACGTGAATGCCGTCTTCACTATGTGTTTCTTGAGCTCGGCAGACATTCGAGAGGCGAACAACCGTCACAGTCTGGTGAGTCATTAACTAAAATCTGTTAATTAACTTTTTAATTATTGGTTTTATGGACCATGTTGCAATTGTAATTTTGAAGCCAGCCGTCCTGGAAGGCTATACCAACTTACACACTTAAAACAAATGCAACTGGTTTGGAGATATCCGTCGACAATTTCTCCCCTTTCTATCATCCGATTCCGAAACTGAAAGTTCCAAGTGTGCCGGAAGCGCTGATCACGTGACGCTTGTAGAAGTGACGGTTTCGTGATGTACAAATCGTCATGATCTCATATCTGCACTGCGGCTGTCACGGTGCGGCTCGAGGTATGCAAACTCGCGGGGGCGGTCTTTAGCGCTCTCGCTTTTAATGCGTCATTGCCCTCGGAGCTTCATTCGCGATTGTTTGTCGGCGGAGGATTCGCTTCGCCAGATAGCGTGGGCGCACGAACGCCGGCTCTGCCATTTGTAGCGTTAAAATGGCTGCGCAAATTCAGTCGAGGTATTCAGTCGCCGAGAAGGTTCAAATGGTTATGGCGTATGCTAAAATGAATGGCAACGTTCGTCTTGCCACGAGGCTGTATGCCGCCCAACACCCTGGTCGCACTGTTCCTGCCCCATCCACCGTCATCCAGGTTGCCAAGAAGTTTCTGTCCACTGGGTCTGTGCATCGTCAAAGAAGAAGGGAAGCAGCTGTCTTGGACGAAGATTTTGAAATCGCTGTGTTAGCCTACGTGCGAGCGCACCCCGAAATCAGCATCCGAAATGTCGTCGAAGATTCCGGAGGCAGCATCTTTTCGCTATGGAAAGTCCTGAGAAAGCACAAGCTCCATCCGTATCACATATCTTTGCATCAGGACCTCAGCGAGTGTGACTTTGAGAAGCGCTTGGAGTTTAGCAATTGGGCCCTTATTAAAACGGATGAAGACCCCGATTTTCTCACTAATGTACTCTGGACTGACGAAGCACAGTTTTGCCGAAATGGCAACGTGAACGTTCACAACGCGCACTACTGGTCTGATTCCAACCCTCACTGGCTCTGCCAGCATAACCATCAGGTTCGGTGGTCAATGAATGTGTGGTGCGGCATGTTTCGTGACAGAATAGTGGGACCATTTTTTTTTTCGAAGGCACACTGACAGCTCAGTCATACACAGCCAACATACTTGATGGTGCTGTCAGTGACTTCACCTGCGATCTCCCGTTAAGCGAGCTTAGGAGCACGTGGTTCCAGCATTACGGAGCGCCAGCTCACTTCTCGTCGCGTGCGCGGAGCTACCTCAACGCCTGTTTTTCCCAGCACTGGATTGGGCGCGGTGGACCTATGTTCTGGCCGCCAAGATCGCCTGACCTGACCCCGCTAGACTTTTTTCTTTGGGGTCACATCAAAAACGAAGTCTATTTAACTGAGCCCCAAGATGGCAACGACCTGAAGAACCGAATTGTCTCAGCATGCGCCAACATTGAACCACACGTCCTGAAGCGGGTGGTTCAATCTATGAAGAAACGATTCATGGCATGCGTAGCAGTGGAGGGTCGCCATTTCGAACATTACTTGTAGTAAGACATTACCTTAGGGTCTAAGCACACCAGAAACTTAAATTATCAGCAATTCTGATCTCTGAAGTTATTTCGCTGAAGATAATAAATAGCAAAGACTTCTTTCTTGTAGCGTTTCATTTTCTTTCGTTAAGTCGACTGGCAGAGTCAGCGTTCGTGCGCCTACGCTATTTGGCGAAGCGCCTTCCCCGCCGACAAACAATCTCGAGTGAAGCTCCGAGGGCAATGACGCATTAAAAGCGAGAGCGCTAAAGACCGCCCCCGCGAGTTTGCATACCTCGAGCCGCACCGTGACAGCCGCAGTGCAGATATGAGATCATGACGATTTGTACGTCACGAAACCGTCACTTCTACAAGCGTCACGTGATCAGCGCTTCCGGCACACTTGGAACTTTCAGTTTCGGAATCGGATGATAGAAAGGGGAGAAATTGTCGACGGATATCTCCAAACCAGTTGCATTTTTTTTTAAATGTGTAAGTTGGTATAGCCTTCCAGGACGGCTGGCTTCAAAATTGCAATTGCAACATGGTCCATAAAACCAATATTTAAAAAGTTAATTAACAGATTTTAGTTAATGACTCACCAGACTGTGACGGTTGTTCGCCTCTCGAATGTCCACCGAGCTCAAGAAACACATAGTGAAGACGGCATTCACGTAGCAGTAAAGTCGCCTTTTTTAAAAATCTGTTTCGAATAAAAAATAACACCCTGTATATTAATCGGTGGGTATAACCCTGCCCTGGATTTATAAAAACGCAGGTGTACCACGTGACATTGGCGCCCTTGCCATTAGTAATATTAACTGCCCCACTACAAAACTTGAAAAGAGAATTAAATCACTGAACTTCTTAACGTAATCGTTGAAAATCTTTTTTTTCTTTCTTTTCATGTTATTCTACCATTTCTTCCAGCCGCTGCGTGGGCCGGAGTGGCAATATAAAAGCCTCAGATGTTCCTCCTACGAAATATAATAGTTAATAGATTTCACAGTTATCAAATAACAATCCTACCTTCCTCTAAAAACTTTGATTTGGAAACCAAAACAGTGGTTTGTGTCGTGATCCAGAATTACGATGCCCCGTTGTCCTGAACGAACCCTCACAGGATAAACGGTGAACCATCTTTTGGTCGATACTACGAGGTATTGAAAGAATCCGAGGAGGCCTCTCCTGATGACCGCCGAACCAGTGCTCTGACCGAACTTATTTGTAGAAAACTCACTTTTTTTGGCCTTTGGGGAAATTTTGAGTTTTTCGCATAAATTCGAAGAGAAGCAAATTTTGCCGGCGAATGTTTTTCGAATTTTATTGTATCTATCCGAAAACACTGAACCCAACTAATGTGAGAAACAGGGCATAGCTGTGGAACTTCGGGGAAAGTATTGTATATTTAAAAAGAAGTGACATGTTAATCCTAACGGGAAAAAAAACACGGAAATAGGAGCAGTTGTAGCTATTATCTTTTTTTATGTTTCTGCTCGTCAAATTCCTCAATACTCGTAGTTGCGCTAATCATTCACCTTGATATGGAAAGAGAGCCTCGACTGATCTGGACCGTTTTCGATTTTGTTTTAAAGCGCAGCTCTTAGGCGCCCGTTTCCGGCTTGAGCGGCGTCGGCGTCGCCGTCGGCGTAACCGTGAGGTCACGTGACCCCCCCCCCCCCGAGGTCACGTAACCGCTCCTCCCCGAGGTCACATGACCCTCCCCCCCCCCCCGAGGTCACGTGACCCCGGGAAGGAGGGGGCGGAGGGGGAGGAGGGTAGGAGCAGGAGGGAGAACGGGAGGAGGAGTAGCAGGCAAGATCATGAGGTGAAGAAGAGGGAGGAGGGGTATACCTTCCCCTCATTACCCTTCCGTCCTCCTCCTCAAGGGCTGCGCTCTAATTCGGCGTTACAGTAAACGGCTTTCATTTTTTATTCTAATGTTTTTATTGCAAAAATTTGTATTTTTATGTTGTCACAGAACAAATTCATTATTTTGTACCCTATATTGCAATTATGCAACTTTATTTAGTTTTATAGCCGCCTCGAAGACAACGAGGCAAGGCGTTGGCCTTCAGATCTCAACTTAGTTCCACGGGTTCCCAGACGTTGCGATTATACTTAATAATTAAACGTGTGATCTCACTCTTGTGGCAATTATGATGAAGAGTGGTAGAAACTGTTAACATTCGTTTGCTGTACTGACGGCTAGCTCCTCGTAAGTTCAGGTGGTAGAGCGCTTCGTCAGTCTTGGAGAGGTCCGGGGTCGGTTCCTGGAGACACAGAAATAATAAAACACGTAAAGGACGAACACAAACACCAACAGTTCATTCAGGTCGGTTCCTGATATGGATATTTTCAGCGGCGACAAGTCGCCTAGAAGGCGAGAAGTGTGCTCCATTTAAGGTATAAGTAAATTTATTCACGCGTAAATCTGTTCCACCTTGGGGATTTCCCCTAAATTAGTTTATGTACTTCATGTCACAAACTGTGAACAGTGTTAACAAGTGTAGGGGGACGTTACGTGGTTCGGCTCAGTGCATAATGTCTTGCTCTAGTGTAGCACATTTCAAAGTCGTGCACTCACGCCCGTCCTACCCAGGAAGGTGGGAAACATCACGAATAAAAAAGCACATAAAACAAATTTATTTGATTTAAATAGGATTTGTCTGATCTAAAGTATCGTTATATGAGTTCAATCACTTTACCTTAAAATATTGATTTCTGGTTTTTAACTCGCGCACAGTCGGCTAGTTGCCCAACAACAATAACGTTTTACAGCGAAGCTGTTATATGCTAGAATCTGGAAAAGGTGGGCTAGCGCACATCAGCTTAGAGCACGTGGAGCGAAAGCTCGCGCTGCAGAACTCAGGGATCCTGGGTTCAATCCCCACCCCTGCCCGTTTCGATCTGGATGAGCATCGTACCGGCGTGCGGTCGTGTATCACTACAGCGTGATGCACGTTAGAGACCCCAGGCTAGCGGTTTGTAGTGCACTGGCTAAATTGCTCATCTACAGTTGGGAGACTCGTCGCCCGTTGAGGCAGATCAAGTTCTAGGCTGTATAAACATACACACAACCCAATTTTCCGCGGTTCCAGAACCTTATCATATTTCCCGTGTGAAAGAACTGACCTATTTTTTTCAGCGAACCTTTTCGTGTGTGTGTTTCTTTTTTTTTTTCCCCTTTTATCTCGATCATTGTAGAACCTCTTCCCGGAACAAAATATTTGTTTGGTTTGCGTGCATGTGGTCTCCGCGTGCATTTCAAGACTTTGAGAAGTGCAGTGGCGGCAGTCAGGTTTTGCAGGTGGCATGAATTATAATGTTTTTGTTTTTTGTTTGACAAAAATGTTTTGCGAGAATATACTTTATAAACGTTTCTGCCAATAACTTGCTGATTTATGTATATAATATCGCATTAAATGGCTCACATTTAACCCTTAATGTCGTCGCAATAAAGTAGTAACATTGTTCTTGATTCGGGTCGCAGCATTTTGATGACGTAAATAATAATACTAGTATTTGCCTTTCTTTACAAAAACAGGTAATAATATTAATATTATAATTCAACAGAGACGCTTCAATATGAAAAACTCTCCGCTTCCTTCATGAGTCACCTCTTGTTTTATGCACCATTTTGTCATACTTATTCTAATGGTTCTTGCTCCGTTCACATGATGAATTGGAGGCGGGTGTCAACATAGCGAACGCCATCAGGCTTGATATCTAGGAAACAGTAACTTGGGTACTTTTGTCAGATTACCCGCTGTCTGCAAAAATGACCGAGTCTCATTTAATATACGCTACGCTATTTAATACAATGTACGCCACGCTGTCCGTTCTATGTTTTCGGTCTTTAATCACGTCTATTCGTGTCCACTTGGCAACTGCAGCGCATAAGATACTAGGATTTTACTTATCACCAGGTTTTCTTCTTTAAGAGTCATATAAATGTGAAATTTACCATGAATACCGGTAGCGTTTTCAATCTATGCGCAGATGTGCTGGCTACTAAAAGAATTATTTCACTAGCCAGTCTAATCATTTGAGCTTGAAATCACACCATGTTTGCTCATCCATTCAACGAAGCAATATAGCTCGTTGCCAACAACAAAAAAACAAGTACGTACGCCTATCTTGAAAACAAACACCGCAAAAATTTCCCTCACCAACCTCCCCCCCCCCCCCCCCAAAAAAAAAAAAGAATTATAACAGACACAAGGGACCCTCCTGCGAAGATTACAAGCCGACTGTACTTTCATCAACTAACGACTCTATGTTATCGTGTGCACTAAATCACCAAACTGTGATTCCTCATCAAGTCCAAAAAGAGCATTGTCTGGGTCCAGCATGCTCTTTTTGGGTTCGTCGGGTTCGCTATGAGCCGAGTTCTTTAACAGCCTGATGTTCCTCGAGATATCCCCGGCGGTTCTGGCGTTGCTTTTACTGCGTTAGCATTAGTACCCACATGACAGGGAAAAGCTGACGGCGTTCATTTGTGGACAAAAGCGCGGAAAGGGAAGCGCGCCGCGTAGAGAGGGGAGCAGTGAAGGACATAGGAAAGAGGGAGGCGACGTCACGGGGCAGAAGCCAATGCGCGTGCTGTTGGAGGAGCGAGTCTGAACTTGCAGGTGTGTGGAGCGCATATTCCTTGGTTTGTGCTACAAAACTGAGTGTAAACCAAGTACTAGCGCTGGTTCAAGTAGTGGGGAAAACAATTACAGAAAGATTCATTGGTGGTTCCTCAGGCAATGCGTCAGCATGACCCTTGGGAAACGCCACACACGTCTCCCTTTGAGAAGCAATAACACTGACCCTGTAATGAAGCCAAACAGGGGCAGCAAAGAATAGAGGAAGCAGAAGAGAAAGCCAAAACAAAAAAGTGAAGGGGTCAGCGTTAGGGTTTCCCAAAGGGGGACGTGTGGGGAGTTTCCCAAGGGTCATGCTGGCGCATTCTCTAAGGATCCACCAATGGATCTCTCTTGAATTTGTATTTGAAGAATACTGCCGGCCGACTTTTGCTGGCCAAGGCATTGAGGAGTTCACAATTCAAAGGGGGGAAATTATACAGAAATGCGTAAACTGACATTTTTTGTAAAACATTTTAGCTGATATGATGATTATTCACATATAATTAAAACAATCCATCACGACCACTAGGAAAATGTTTAAATGTAGTAACAGAGAGAATGCACTTTATTATAAGATGTAGCAATACTTGCAGTGCTAGAAGGCCAACCATTCTAATCGTGGACAGACCTCGGAACACACGAATATTTAAAAATGTATTTTCTGAATTCAAACTCAAGGATTACCTAATCATGTTCTTGCTTCGTGTTACGGCTCTTATTGTACCTTAAATAGTCCTTGAACTTTAAGCAAATCTTGCCATGTATTTCGCTGTGAAAAAATTTCAAACGCTTTACTCTTCGGCGAGTACATAACTGGGGCCTGGTAATCCAGAAACGGTAAATGATGTCCCGAACTTACCCATGTTGCTAACAATATAACTATATCGCAGGGCCTTTCTAGAACGCCTTCCAGTTGGGCTATACATTATTGGGAATGTGGATCCCCTAGAATGTCCATATAGTTCAATAAAGGACGAATCAAAGATGTCTATGCCACGATTTTCATTTCAGAAGTACAATGACGTAATGTCCTACGTAAGGACCACAGTTTTAGCACATGTTTAAGTTTATGTAGTATTTTTTTGGTACGATTCTCTACCGATAGCCTTCGCGAAATCTAAAATATGGCACCCACTTGGCCATTCTTGTACACTATAAAAGCGAATTCATGAATCGTGCGAACACACTGAGTCATTGTTGAGTATCCGCGTCGAAACCCGTGATGATCATATGTAGCTGATTATAGATCATATGCGCACGAACGAAGAATACCCGAACCAGCAACTTGGCTGGAGTGAAAATCTGGGCAACTGGAATGCTTACGTGCCTTCTCTCGGAGTCCCTTACATAATAAACTACCGCGCAGTGAAAAAAAGAAGGTTTCTTTTTACGTTTTTTTATGGACGCATAAAAGAAATATTTCTATTCGTCTGGGAATCGCGGGGCCTCCCTTTCGCGGTTACGGGGCCCTGGTACCAGCCCGGAGCCCGGCGCGGCCGCTCCGGTCGCCCCTGCCTAACGCCGGCCCTGCTTCCACATATTACAAATGATGAAATCTCTATCTTACCTTGTGAACTCTTGGTGTGGAGAAAAAGGACGAGCTGGAAGAAACTAATCCTGCGGCAACACAACTCGCAAGACACTGAACAGAAGTGTCGGACGCCATCTCGGTGATTCTGCGTCCCGCCAAATACAACGCGCATGCGTAGTGGAGATGAAATTACGTGACCATCAAAATAAAAAAGGAAAGCAAATAATCTGACCATATTCCATCGTAGCATTTTGCTTTTTATGTCTACGTGATATGTTTTCTGAGAGTAACAGATGTCAGCAACTGGGCGAATGTGCGGGCCCAAGAAACATTCTGCGGCAGAGTTTGCACGCGTGCGATTCTTTGATTCGCGAAGTTTGCCTACAGAACAGACTAAAAGGAAACATAAAAGGAACGGAAAGACACGGGTTAATTTATGTCTGTCCGTTTTGTTTGTTTTTAATTAATTTTGCTCTCGATTCTAGTGCCTTAGGATGGGAGAATACACGGAACCCATCTGCTATGGTCGTAGTCGATCAACGGCTTCTCTATGGGAGGCCATCGGCTGTGATCGGGCTGCAATCAGGGTGCTCAACTGCATTTGGTCGCACAAAAAGCGAGACTCTTTTCCTTTCGGGAAGCTGTCGGCTGCGATCGGGCTGGGACCGGGCTTCGCACCTGCGTTCGGGCGCGCCAAACGGTGCCCCCCTCGCCCTCTTCCCCTTTCGGGAAGCCGTCGGCTCCGATCGGGCTGCGTTCGGCCGCCCCAAGAAGCAGACCCCCTCGCCCACCTTCGTGTTCGTGAAGCTACCGACTTACATCGGCCCGATTTTGCCGTTAGGACCCCTCAACGTCGCAGCGACGGCCCGACATCGTGTGCAAATTGGGCTGCCTCGAGTTATTAGTTGCGCGCAGCGTTACCAAAAGGTAGAGGGAGGAGAGCGTAACACCAAGAGTAAGAGAGGAGGGAAAGAAGAAACTCTCCCCTTACCAAGATACTCTTTTGTGTGTCCCAGACGTCGCTTTCGTCCCTTTCTGAGATTAGTCTGTCCCTCAAACTTCACACAGAAGTGGCTATAATCTCCTCTTTCTCTCGCTTTCGCGTGTTGCTTCGACAGCGTTGCGTGCAACTAGTGAGATAGAGTGAGACAGATCCTCATTTGCAGGGATTTGATCTGGTTTGAGCTCACTTTGCATTTCGCACTGAAAGAGTGCCAGCGATACAGTGGGTGAAACGCTGCAGACACGGCACATAGAAATAAGACTCGTGCCGGCGAACTTGATATTCACGTCAAAATGCATAGAGAAGATATTGTTATCATCTCGGAGTTGAAGTGGAAACGTTTTGCTTTATTTCGCAGCTCGCGCGTGTTGCGTACCGCCGCTTACAGCAGGGCGCAGAGGCACAGCGCGCGCAGTCGGCTTGTACCAGCACACTTTTTAGTCGGCCGCGGTGGCCGCTACCTCTTTAAATACTTTTCTTTTACAAACAAAATTTTATCACCGCTTACGCTATTTATCTTTGCACGTAACGACCATACTCAGAGGCCAGTAATCTGCGTGCCTGTTCATATTTGGTGTGGTCAGACGCGAGCAATCATTTTACGTTCATGGTCGCCAGTAGTAATCCGTGAAACACGCACAAATTTTTCATTGTTTTCATGCATGTTTCTTCAGTAAATTAAAAAAAAAAGTGTGTCAACAAAAGACATTTTTAGCACCTGACGGCAATGGACAATGTGCCAAACCAAAGTGTCAATAGCGGTTTAGGTGCATTCTGGAAAACATATGTCAACGAAGATTCTAGGTTCGATGTCCTTTGTCGCACCGCGGCCAGCCGCAAGCGGACCCCACGGCCCTTCACCGCACCCCTCAGCGCGGCGTATACCTCGCAGAGTCTTCGTAGGTCACTCTACGAAGACTCGGCGAGGTACGCTGCGTTGAGGAGCGTGGTGCAGGTCCGCTGTACGATGAAAGAAACAGAAACTAAAACCCATCCTCAACTTTCTTGGACGTCAACGCCTTTGCGGATGTCCAACAACAACTGAACAACAACAAACATCCCAATGTTGACTGAATTTGTAATATCTAATATAAGACCAGGAACGTTTTGCATGGAATTTCCTGATATGAAACATTTCAAGAAATATTCACCTTTTAAATCTTGGGGTACGTCTATTTCGAGATTGCTCGTTATATGTCTTTAATTCAGAAACACGACACTAGAGATGGAGTGGCACCCAAACACGAAAGAACTACCTCATTCATAGCGACGCCGGTTAACACACTGCAACAGTGCACACGCTCTGAAAAGAACGCAATCACAATGCTTAGCGCAACTGCAGAACGCAATGCCTTACGTAAATACAAAATATCGCGAAATACTACATGCGTTGGAGCTGCAACAAGAAAAATGCGAAAGCAAGATCAATTATTTATTGTGCTCAGATGCGAAAGCTCGCGCTGCAGAACCCAGGATCCTGGGTTCAATCCCCACCCCTGCCCGTTTCGATCTGGATGAGCATCGTACCGGCGTGCGGCCGTGTACTACTTCGTGGTGCACGTTAAAGACCCCAGGCTAGCGGTTGTACTGCACTGGCTAAATTGCTCATCTACAGCTGAGAGACTCGTTGCCCGTTGAGGCAGACCAAGTTCTAGGCCCTATAAACATACACGCAACCCTTTTTTTTTTTTGTGCTCATACTATCTCGTGCATACGTTTTCAAGTAGTTTAGACGCAATGTCCTCGTATATTCCATTTGAGCCCGCAGTTCCATCGTTTATTTCATTTAAGTCGTTTAACAGCTTTCTGATCGTGTTTAGACGATCCCTAAATTACCTTTTAATGGCCTATAGGTGGGGACCATTAGCAATTCTAAAGTGTACGTGTGATGCACGGGCCATTAATCTTTTTCAGTCAGCTGTAAGCCTGTGTATGGATTAAGCTCGCGTCCAGATATTCATCATTTGTCTGACCCATTAGTGAACATGGTCATCCATATTTATTAAATTGAGCAGCTTCGTACGGGGAGTAGATACGAGTTAGTTAGGCACATCTAGCCCAGTGGCCTATTTTTTTTTCCTCCCACGTACCGATAAGACGACGTTTCAGTTCACTGGCTGTCATAGCTGTGTGCGCAACTACAGAGCGCGTGCTGACGGCGAGCTTCCAGGGTTCTTTTGCAACGTGCATTCCGAACCATCAAGATTGCCGGTCTTAGCAACCTAGTAATGTGAGCTCCTTCTGAGCGTGTGCTCTAAACAGCGCCCTCAAATATGGCGTCCAGTGAATACCCCCTATTGGCGACGTGACAAACCAAAAGCGTCGCAGTGGTCGGCCTTTCACGATTGGCCGAACACTGACTTTGATGTCAACAAACGGTTTCTCATGGACGGAAATAAGAATAATGTAAGAGCTTCGATTTTGACGTTGTTGTCAGTGTTGGTTTAAAAGCGCATTGATTTCCAGCTTCCACCATGCTGATTACAAATGATGATGATACAAGTATTTTTTCTCCCATAACAATCTTTGTACTTCTATTGCTACAGCGCATGAAGTGCTAAAACAAATCGCCGCCTGGACGCTAAAACAAAAACTAAAATTAAACTGTAAAAAATCCAAAGTTATCTTGTTTAGGCCCAAAAATAAGAAAATAAATATCCTACGCCATCTGACAATAAACAATGAAAATATTGAGTTCGTAGACTGTATTAAAACTCTGGGTGTGTTGTTTTCTCATGATATAAGCTGGAACACGCACACAGACTATGTGCAAGCAAAAATATCTAAAAATGTAGGCCTAATCCCGTAATTTAAAAGTTTAATACCTACTCGAAATAAATTAAATATATATAATACGTTCAATTGTTCTCACTTAAATTACTGCCTGATATGGCGCACCACAACAAAAAGTAATGTAAATAAGTTGCATCTATTACAAAAGAAGGCGGTACGTGGAATTTCAGGAACTCCATTTCTTCATCCCACTAAATCACTATTTAAATCCCTAAATGTAAAAAACCGTCGAGCAAATGTATGCTTACAAGCTTCTGTCAACGTATCTCAGGGCTCTTCAGCACAATAATGCTCATTTTATTAAACTAGCCAACCTGAAACATCGCATCATCCTACGCAACCTAAGCCAAATTGAGCCCTGGATGATTCGATCAACGCGTACAAATTACCTGAGTCAAACACTTCATTTCAGACGGTCCATCATGTTAAATAGTTTGTATAGGAAGGGTCGACATTTAGAATCCCTATCACATAGGGAAGTAAAAGAACTTACTTTTCTATGCGATTTATGAATACTAATGATGTTTTTGTTATAAATAGGATGTAATGTTTTATGTACGATTGTATCATTGTTTAATTAGTCGCGTTTTTCACTGGACTGTGCATTCTTCGTCAACATGTTTGCATCAAATCTAGTAATGTATACATCACGCTTTCGCGTTGGTTTGTACTCGTTTCTGTGCACTGGGTAGTTTTAGTCCAAATTTTAATTGTTAAAATGTTTTTAAAACTGTCGCGAACTGCACGGGGGATGGGACCTTTGTCAAGCTTTTCTTTAGCAGCTTTTTGTCCGAGGTCCTGCTGTCATGTAAAATGTGACAACAAATAAAATTGATTTGAATTGACTTGAAACACCATCGAACTTGTTGTTCAGGAGGTACAATGACGTCACGAGAGGAAACCATGGTTGGGCGCCACCCAAACATCTCGTCGCTGATAGACCAGACTAGGCCCGATAAGAAGATTATCAGTCCGTCCGTTTATCAGAAAAAATTTAGAGGAGATAAAATAAAAGCAAAAAAGTGAAAGCCGTTTACAACTCCCTGTAACATTGAATTAGAGCGCAGCTCTTGAGGAGGAGGAGGAGGGAAGGGTACTGGGGGGGTGAAGTGGCCTGGGGGGGGGGTCACGTGACCTTGGGGGTAACGTGACGATGCCGATGATGTCATGAGTGACGTCACTGATGACATCATCAGTGACGATGGCGATGCGGACTCCGATGACGTCATCAGCGACGATGACGATGACGATGCGGATGCCAGTGACGTCGTCAGTGACGTCACTGATGACGTCATTCGTGATGATGACGATGACGATGCGGATGCCGGTGACGTCATCAGTGACGTCACTGATGACGTCATCAGCGATGATGACGATGACGATGCGGATGCCGGTGAGGTAATCAGTCACGTCACTGATCACGTCATCACTGATGATGACGATGACGATGCGGATGTCGGTGACGTCATCGGTGACGTCACTGATGACGTCATCAGTGATGATGACGATGACGATGCGGATGCCGGTAAGGTAATCAGTGACGTCACTGATGACGTCATCAGTGATGATGACGATGACGATGCGGATGCCGGTGACGTCATCAGTGACGATGGCGTCATCGGGGAGGTCACGTGACCCTGGGGGTGGTCACGTGACCTCGGGGGGGGGGGGGGGGTGTCACGTGACTTCAGGGGGGGTCACGTGACCTCGGGGGTCACGTGACCTTGGGGGTCACGTGACCCTGGGACGGTCACGTGACCTCTGGGGGTCACACCCTGGGGGTCACGTGACCTTGCGGTGACCTTGGGGGTCGCGTGACCTTGAGATGACCTTGGGGTCGCGTGACCTTGGGGTGACCTTGGTTACGCCGACGGCGACGGCGACGCTGACGCCGCTTAAGCCGGGGACGGGCCCCTAAGAGCTGCGTTCTAAAAAAAGGCATGATCATGTGAACATGCGACATAAAGACGGAGAAAACAGTAGGCATACTGTAGTTCCCAGTATATAAATTGCTGTAGTTTTTTCCCATATTTTAGTCAGTGCATCCTATAGGGCGGTTCAACTTATATGCATTTGCTCCTCTAAGTACGAACCTTAACTGCGTAAATTTTCCTTGGGGTTATATTTCACGTTCGATTGATTTGTGAAAATATTCAAACGGCTTTCTCCTGCACATGTATTACGTTCACAATGCAGATATGCGGGCTTGTCAATGCAGCTTCGCAACGCCGATCCTACAAAAAAATATACTCGGAAGTGCGACTTATACAAAAGTGCAACTTATCAACAGTCTTTTTTTTGTGTGTGTGTGCGCGTGCGTGCGTGTACGTGCGTGTGCGTGCGTGTGTGTGTGTGTGTGTGTGTGTGTTTGTGTGTGTGTGTCAAATTTGGGGGTTTTTACGTGCCAAACCAACGACGGGCATCTGGCACGCCCCAGCGGAGGACTGAGGATTAATTTCGACCACCTGGGGATCTTTTGACGTGCAACCGAAAGCTCGGTTACAGTGTGTGTGTGTGTGTGTGTATGTATGTGTATGTCTGTGTGTGTGTGAAACCGGTTTTGTATAGGGGAGTGCGACTTATACACAGGGTTCTTGTTTAGGGTTTTATTTTTCTTTAAACTCGGGGGGCTGTTTTCGGGGTTAAATTTTTCCTACGAATTCAGTGTTTTTTGGTATCAACTTTATGTGTCGAACAAGAAACTGAAGTCTATCGGGGATCATGTTGAAGAAAAATAGAACACGGGCATGGAACTCCTCAAACTGCAGGACAGACGGGGCGTGACCCCACTACTTGGGAAACGCCCTAATGTCGATGAGAGAATGAAACAAAACTATGAGCGTTGTGCCAGAGAAAGAAGTAGCCTGGCGGACAGTTCCGTGGGGGCCGTGTACCGCGGGTCAACACAAAAAAGCCTGTAGGTAAAGATTTTCTTTCCGCGAAGCTTGGATTTTGCTTGTTCAATGACAGCTTAATCCGAGTTTTTTTGGTTTTCGCCGTTTTTGATACAACCGGCTCGGCGGGTTAATTATCGGGGTTTATCCGTATTTACTGAAAACACGAAACTCCACTCCAAACGGTCCGACGTATAAACCGAAGAATACGGTAAATACTTCGAGGCATTGGTGAATTTTTTGTCACTTTTGCTTTTCGTCGGTTTTTAAGGTTCGCCACAACGCAGTAGATTGCACGTTGATGTCGAGTAAGCACACCCAAAACGCGATTGATTACGAAAAGCGGGACAGCAACACAAAAAAAAAGAAGAAATGAACGACTGAACCCCTGGTTGACTATTTCAGTGCACGGTCTCAACAGATGAACTAACAGCGATGGCGAGCCGACGGGGGTGTTAAAACTACTAATGGCATACATTTGTATCGCTCCAGGCTCCGGATACTTTACACTTGCTTCCAACGAAACCCCAATGGTGTGCGAACCGCACGAATCTCGGACAGATTCCGGGCGGGGAGCGCATGCAGCGTGGACTGCGTCGCGGCGTATCTGCGACACGGGGCACTTCCCACGACCGTGGCGTCAAGCTGGTCTGGTCTCCCCGTGGTACCGACGCCGCCTTGTTTCCGGCGGCGGCAGGATGTTTTCTAGGCGTCTCTACTTGCTTCGTTATTACTTGTGTCATCGGCGCCCTTGGAACGTTTCCGGTCCCAGGCTTTTGCACCGGCTTCGGACGGTCTGAAGGTTAACTTGGCCGCGTGGTCGGTCGCAATGAGTTGAGATTAGGTTTTCCGCCTCACCTGTAATGTTAGGGCTGGTTCAGAGTCCAGGGTATTACGGGACGGCATTCCTGAAACGCGTTCCTTTTACGAGGAACGAAGGAACGCAGCCGTTCCATTTTGTATAGGAGGAACAGGAACGGAAAAAGGAACGAAGTTTTGGGATTTTAGCGGGAACAGTCCACACACATATATATATATATATATATATATATATATATATATATATATATATATATATATATATATATATATATATATATAAAAGCTCAAGTGCAAAGCCAAAGGACACTTCAATATATATATATAAGAAAATGTAGCGTAGGATGCCGAAGACTATAAAGTAATGCAGTCGCACTTCGAAAAGTTGTTCGAGTTTTAAAGCATTTAGTGAGTCGACATTTCGGCCTGAGACAGGTCAAAACATCGACTTACTAAATGCTTTAAAACTCGAACAAAGTTTGGAAGTGCGACCTCCTTCCTTTATATATAAATAACTTTAAAAATCAAGATCACTTCAGGCGAGAAGGGGTCCCACGTCATCATGAATAAAAACAAACTCGGTAGCAAATTTCATTCAGTAATTTTGCGTGGAAAAAAAATACGATTCCTAGTAATCTGTTTGACAAAAAAATATTCCCTTATCTTTCCAGAATGATCTACACGATTTGAAACACATGGTAATTTAGGTGCTTTTTTCTATGTAGTTGCTTTTTTTTAGATCGTTAATGATTGCGAACAAGGAGCCCAGTCTATAATATTTGCGTCTCAAAAATAAAGGTTCCCAACCATGTAAAGGTTTAGTATACGTTGACCTATTGTATCTATTATATTTTCCCGTTAAAAATCTGGCGGTATGCTTTTAAAGTTTTTCCAACGTATCAACAACGCACTTCTGATTCGGATTCCACAATTCACATGCATATTCCAGTGAAGGTCTTTCCAAACAGCTATAGGTAGTCTCCTTATTTTCTGTGGAGCCCCGCGTAAATTTCGAATGACAAAATTTAAAGTACGACTGGCTTTCTTTGCAGTTTAACTGACATGAACATTAAAAGAAAGGTTTCTGCATAAACGAGCAGTACGATCATTTTTCCAGTGTCTCATATCATGTCCACTCTCCTCTCTACTTCATTCAGTATTCTCTTCATATAATAGAACAATCACTCATGAAAAAATCGGCACTATACATGTTCCACAAAATACACCCGGGTCCAAAATGCATACATCAGAAATATGCCTACACAATATCATGAAACACATGACGCCACATGCATTACCACCACTGGAGAGCAGAAAGACTGCAGCACATAAATAATGTCTCATCAAATTTTACAACTATTAAAAAGGTTAGGACACGTCAGAAATAAAATATCAGATAACTATATCGATAGAACCCATTGTGTGTTTTTACAATTTTGCTAAATTTGTTTTGAAACTGGCGCGACAGTTTTATGGATAAATCTATTTACGATTGGTACCCTCAGATCAACACCTCCTAAGAAAGCCTAAGTGCTTAATTTTCCGGCGTTAACAAAGGCCACAGATCGTCCAGGAGTCGCGTCCTCGCTGGTTGGACACGGCTTTTAGACGAACGCTGACGCCGTGGTCGTGTCCGATTTGTGGCTGAGAGTGACCTTCTTCAGTGACGCAGGAAAATTCAGCACTTAAACTTTCTTATCTAGGAGGTGTTGCTCGGATCCACCGGATTTAAGAAGGAAAATAAAATATGATATAACTACACCGCTAGGACCCATGGTATGCTTTTACAACACTGCTGAATTTGTTTTAAATATGGCACGATAGTTTCGTGGATGAATCACTTGATAAGCGGTACCCTAGGATCCACCCCATTCCAGAAGGGCGCCGTGTTTGTTAGATCGGTGACGTCATTCGCGCAAAGGGCGGCGTCCCCTTACACGCACTTGTAGACCTAGCTCTGTCGACGTCTCGCGCTTCAGCTTCTTGGTTTACCTTCCACGTTTCGAGCACGCGGTTTGGTACGATGGCCGTCTAGAGCATCGCTCACTTCTTTGGAGTCTTCGAGCCAATCGCTGCGGCGATGAGAGTGATGTGACTGTTATCGAGAGATGTTGGAAGCCGGTCAGTTCGACTTGGACCCGCCGTTCTCGACCAGCTCTAGCAACGACTTTGAGATCATCATGGACGAAGTCGTCGTCGTCAGCGACGATCTCGCACGTCTGTGCAGGGGGGAAGGTCAAAGGGCAAGGGAGCGAAAGCGAGAATAGCGTTGGAGTAGCCGAGTATTGTCAGAGTGTGTGATCCGGCGAGGCGTGCTTGGACGAGCCTTTGAGCTGCTAGAATGAGACAGCGTTCAACTGAATTTGATAATCGCGTGGTTTATGGACGCGCTGGTGTGACTAACTTGAGCGGTGTTACCATGGTCGCCAGACGAAAATGATCAACATATTTAAATTGATTACTGCAATTACTAGAGCTCTAAAAACCGCGACACTTAGCGTATATACAAGTAGCGTATAAACGTTACATTTCAAGAATAGTCTAACCGTTTCATTTTCGTGTCCTAATCCCGTTAAACACCAACCTAGAAAATATGTTGAAGGGGCCATGAAATTATTTTGCTACTTCCTTCTCCTTAACTTCAATCCTCAATACAATATCGAAATGAAAATTCACATGGTTGTGACGTGCTCTGGCAACGTAGGCGATGACTCCAAGCTTTCGCCGGGCTTCTTAAGCTTACCATAAAACTTGTCATTCTCAAGTGATGATAAGTTCCGTCACGGCACTCATTGGCCACAAAGGCCAATTCAAATATTCGTCGATAGGTTGATTGTTCACGAGCGCATACGTTCGAGTTACGCTGTGTTCGGCTGACGTGCTTGGACACCGCGGATATATCAGAGTAAAAAGGCAGAGACCTTTCGAAGGAAAGGAGGAGCAAATAGACCGCTATATTTCAAAATGTTCGTACCGAAAAGCAGGCTTTAGGCTTTCTACGCTCGTGCACTAGTTTTATTTTGACGCACTAAATGATATGCGATTACTAAAAGTGCCAATTTATTCCAGCCAAACATTTATTCCATGGTCCCCTTAACAATCCATAGCTTCAAAACAATACGCGCATTTAAAACCATTTCAAGAATGTATTCTAGCCTTAGCATAAATTCTTCAAATAAATTTGTCATATATAAATGGGATTATATATGGTATATTATTGACCATGTGCGTAAATTTATAATTGTATTATGTTTATTATTTATTTACACATACTGGACCTCTATGAGGTCATTAAAGGAGTGGTATAAATACAGAAACCAGATGACTGCCAAACAATGCATTATGGCCTTGAACATAACAGAAATGAAAAACGATTACGTCATGTATTAGGGAAAAGAAATAGGCAGAACCGCGCTAATAAAATCACCACAGGGAAGAGTACGTATCTGCCCATCAAGATTATTCCAAATATCAATACAACGTGGAAAAAATCAATATTTAAAGCAGTTAATATGAGAATGAAAGGGAACTATATTTAATGAATGAGGTCGTCTGGTGCGTGTACTAGTATAGAATGTAATATAGTTATTTAAGAGGTTAAAAAGCGCGACACAACAAGGACAATAAAGACACGAAGACGACAGGACGGGCGCTAACTCACAACTGATTTTATTAGAAACAACACTGTCACTTTTATACACAAGATCGTATGCCAAACCCACACTGCAACCAATCACCACTCTCACAAGCAGCTATCTAGAAACATTACTTCTTTCTGAAGCAAAAAGAGAGAAGGCGAGCTAACGCATTTGTCATCTTTCTTTTTGATATAAAACGCCTCTATAATCCCTCTCTCGGTCTTATCTTTTGATTTCTTTAAAAACTTTGTTTCAGCCAAAGGAGGCTTACAGTCAGCACATCGCCTGCAGTGGTCTGCCAGGTGTCCCCCCGCGTTGTTCTGCACAGAAAGATTATGCTCGCGTGCCCTATCGTTAAAACAGCGCCCGGTTTGTTCAATATAAACTTTTCCACATCTTAATGGAATCTCATAGACAACATTGGTCACACATTCAGTGTACTGTACAGCGTGCCGTTTTGAACAGAGTGCTTTTTTCTGCCGTGTAAGCATCGAACAGATTTTTGAGAGCTTGCAAGGACCTGAAAAAACAACATTTACATCGTATCTACTAGCTATCTTTTTAATGCAAGCTCTCAAAAATCTGTTCGATGCTTACATGGCAGAAAAAAGCACTCTATTCAAAAAAGCACGCTGTACAGTACACTGAATGTGTGACCAATGTTGTCTATGAGATTCCATTAAGATGTGGAAAAGTTTATATTGGACAAACCGGGCGCTGTTTTAACGATAGGGCACGCGAGCATAATCTTTCTGTGCAGAACAACGCGGGGGACACCTGGCAGACCACTGCAGGCGATGTGCTGACTGTAAGCCTCTTTTGGCTGAAACAAAGTTTTTAAAGAAATCAAAAGATAAGACCGAGAGAGAGATTATAGAGGCGTTTTATATCAAAAAGAAAGATGACAAATGCGTTAGCACGCCTTCTCTCTTTTTGCTTCAGAAAGAAGTAATGTTTCTAGATAGCTGCTTGTGAGAGCGGTGATTGGTTGCAGTGTGGGTTTGGCATACGATCTTGTGTATAAAAGTGACAGTGTTGTTTCTAATAAAATCAGTTGTGAGTTAGCGCCACTGATCTCCACTAGAGGGGGCTGGATGGCGCATTGAGCAAACAGGTATGAAGCCACCGGAAGTAAGCGGCTTGTCCCGGAAGTGAGCGCTTGGCAGGCTTTGTAACCCTTCCGAGTGCTGGTTGGAAAAGCGTCGAGGGCGTTGGACTTTCGCTTGTTCCCTCAAGGGAGCTTGCTTGTTGCGCAGTAAGGGCGCACACAGACCCGAGAAGTATCATGGGAAGCCGTTGAATGTAAACATTTTGAAATTCTAGTTGATCAAGCGTGTATATGTCCCACGTTCAAATGACTCATTCTCGGGATTTAATCCAGAACGGGAGTATTAAAATCCAATCAAAGACACAAAAAATATGGTCTCAAATATCGACTGAATGCACTAGGAAGCCCAGCGCATGCCCGACTTCCGGGACAAGCATCGAACTTCCGGTGGCATCACTTGCGCCAGGCTCGGAGAGCAGCTGAGCGCCATCCAGCCCCCTATAGTAGAGATCAGTGGTTAGCGCCCGTCCTGTCGTCTTCGTGTCTTTATTGTCCTTGTTGTGTTGCGCTTTTTAACCTTTTAAATCAGTATGAACCAACTCGCCCAAACACAAGTTTTAATTGTAATATAGTTACTTCGCTCAATTGCACAGTCCTCATTAACAATTCTGTATAACATTTTAACTCTATCAATTGTTCACCTTCTAGACAAAGGCTACAGCCCCAGAGATGAAAAAGCCAAGGAGGGAGAGAAATTGTGGTCATACCTATTCAAAATAAGGCTAACAGCCTTGGCCTGAATAGATTCAATGAGATTAATGTCTTTCTTAAGATAAGGATCCCAAACAACAGATCCGTACTCCAAGACGTGCCTAACGAGGGTCTTATCAGCATAAAATTTAACCTCTTTAGTAGAGCGCTTAAGAGTACGTTGTACAAGATTATGTTGTACAATATTAAATAGCTTCTTTATTTGTTCCAATTTAAATTCAGTGATGTTTTTCTTTTCTTTTTTTCTGCCGTGCTGTTGAGTTGTGCAGGGGGATGGGGCCTAGTTAGGCGACAGCAATCGCCCTTTCCGCCATCCTCCTAGACATCTGTCTGAGTAAAACAAAATCTGAATTATGAATCTTGTCTTCAGCGCTAGTGCTATATTTGGGTGTGAATTCCAAGCGTACGACGACTCGTATCTTATTTTTGGGGTGAAAACTTACACTGTAATTTTTTTTTTGAGGCAAGATTATGCAAATATACAAAATATAAGACAACAAGCCGATATGATACCGTAAAAAAGTTTCGAAAGTAATTATTGCCTTCTAGAAGTCACGGCTAGTTATTTTTAATGTTGAATAAACGAGTACTGTAAGGGAATACGTTTTTTTTTATTATTAAAAGTAGTTGTAAGTGAAGGAGCTTTCTTTTTGTTAACCTGCCCGTCCTGATCCTGTTTGGTGTTCAAGGAATACAGCGCCACGCTGCTTTCAATAAACAGCTTAAAAAGTGGAAGAAAAACGTTCAAATGAAAAAAAAAAATTAAAAATAAAGTTGTGCCTAAACTAGTTTTTTTATTTCTTTTTTTTTTACTTTTTAGACGTTTTGAGATTTCTGCCATCGTGGCACTAGAGTAAGAAAAATAGAGTGAAAAGAGTTCTCAAGCAGTAGCTGATTTTCAATCAGGCATATTTTTCATAGTTGCTGTGAGTCCTTATGACCCACAAGGATCGACTCACCGCAGATTTGGCGGACAGTTTCAGTACAAATATGTCCGCCAAAAACAGATGTTGAAGTGTCGAGAGGCCATCTTGGGTGACTAGGGCACACGGATCTTTTTCCCCCTCGTTCCTTTTTCTTTATAGTACTCGGGCAAACCCAAAAAGGGGCGTGTCAGATGGAATAGCAGGAACAAGATATCAGACTTTTGTTTTTTTACTCTGGGTAGTGTTGAAGGAGGACAGGACAAAGAACCCAAACAGAGGAAAAGAAGACACTGCAGAAATTTTGACGTCACGGGTACACAACCAGGATAGACGTAGCCGAAGAGGGTACACATCAACCCCCAAACCAAGACTCCGCTACAAAGAGATGGTAGATTGCACCGTGATACGAATAAGAAAAACTGTCGTTTGATTGCTCAGCTTGACTTTGTTCTCAGTTGTTTCTATCCTTACAACTGTGCAGTCTACCATCCCCAGAAATTTGTGCCATCGTATGCTTGCGCCATCCCTTGGCGGGTTACGGCATCACTTCCATAGAAGCCCATGTATTTTATATATAAATATGGCCACAACGTCCAAAGGTTACGCTTTGAACAAGTTGCCATGCTACTAGTCTATTCTATCATATACCGCTGTTTTTGAGCAAACATTTCAAGATGATGACGTGTAAACTGCAGATTCCTCAGTCGAATTAAACTTATGATCCAATGCTAGCCCGGATAATATTCAGGTTAATCAAAGGGCACAGTTTATTCTTGGGTATAAACCAATCGTTATGCTTGCATAAACTAAATAGGATCCCTCCTCAATATTACGGCAAAATCTGTAGCGTTTGAACCGAAATTTGGATTTCAGAAAACAATGCAGGAGCTGTAGGCGGGACGCTACAATCCCTACTACACCATTTGTAAGGCGATATCTTGAATCGACGGCCGTATTTTCAGAAAAAAAGATGTCTAGATTGATCGAGGCCAACGAGGCGCGTGACGTCAAGATGTCTCGTTTCCTCCTCTTTTCGTCTCGCGTTCTCAAGGCGGCGAGGCGGTGAAGACGCGAGGCCGTTCCCTCTCCTTCCCGAGTCTTCTCAGAGAAACAAGACGTGAACATATCTGTCAAATGCGCCTCCTTTTTTTTAAATATTACTGTCATCTGTTCGATGTATGGTTGTATGAGGGAAGTTTTGATGTTTGTAGCATCCCGGCTGCACGCTTTTTCCGCCGGACTTTGTGGAATAAAGATTTAGGTTCAGCATTCCTTTAAGGTGTGTATTACATGTCTAGAAAAATATGTATTGGACGCAGCTCGCACCAATTTTTGTGAAACAACAAATTTAAAACTAGAACAATTAAAAATATAGAAAAATACAAGATTTGCCATTCGACTGCAGTAAACCTCAAGAATCGATATTGCGCGATAATGTGCTGGGTACATTTTGTTTCTTTTCGAAATTAGTTTCTTGGGTTCCATGAGATCAAATTGACGAATAAGGCGGATTCATTCTCGTTTTTACGTTTACGATCATTTCGAGTATTCTGCTACTCGCATAAAAAAGCTAGAAAACAAAACTAAATTTATATATTACGACAATAAAATATTTAAAAAAAGTTCTCAATTTTTTTTTATTTTCTATTATTGTTACGCGATTATAACAGTAACATTTTTTTAATGTAGCGAATGGAAACACTGTGGTGAATAAAAGATTTTTAAATACGATAGAATGATCGTTTTTGTGAAATTGACATTATGATGTCGAAACTAATAATTAGGCACGTGCTAAATATTTATATTAAAGTAATTATCCCAATCGCTCTAATCACGAAGAGAGAAAAAAAAGAAAAAACCGGGAAAAGAGCGTATTGGAATATCCGACTTGACATCATATTCTTCGAAGAGAGTTGAAGCACAAGATTTTGCAATAGCAGAGGCTTGTATTTGGCGGTCTTAAAGTTTGTGTGTCGACACCAGTTAAGAAATCGACCGATCTCAAAAGGTTCCGGGATGAGGCGCGGGGGCCCGATTTTGAAATGATGGACGAATGCCAAGAAACAGTCGAACTGTGTCCGCTCCGAGAAAAGCTTTCTCAGAGGTGGCTCATTTTAGAGGATTCGCCATAGCAGCAGCTTGTAGTCAAGAGCTCTAAATTGTGAATTTAGTCAACAATCAAGAACTCCGCCGATTCCAAAAAGTTGGTGGATGATGCGCGAATCCACGAATTTCAAATGATGCAGGAATGCCTTAAAATAGTCGAACCTTGTCCACTTCGAGACAATTTTACACAAATATGGCTCATTGTAGACGATTTGCCATAGTAGCAGCTTATTGTTGAGGGCCTAAATTTTGTATTTCATCACCAGCTAAGTTTTCGACGAACCTCAAAAAGATTATGTATGAGGCGCGGTTGCCCAAATTTCAAAAGATGAATGAATGCGTAAAACGTGCCGAACCATCCCGCCTATGCGACCGGTTGTCTCAAAAATGATTCGTTTTTAAGTATTTGCCATGGTTCCAGGATGAGCTCGTGTGCTCTACGTTTTATATTACGCTTTTAGCTGGGAATTAAGTTGACCTCAAAACGTACCCGGCTAGGCGCGTGTACCCAAATTCCAAAAGATTAACAAATGCGTAAAAACAGCTGAACCATCCCCAAATTGAGATCACTTTTCTCAGAGAGGATTCGTTTTAGAGTACTTGACATAGTACAATGATGTAATAAAGGTCTCTACATGTTATATTCCGCCGTTGGTAGGTGACTGAGTTGTCCTCAAAAAGTTCTCTGCCGAGGCGCGGATGCCCAAGTTTAAAACAATTAACAAAAACGTGAAAACGGCCGATGCACCCCCAGTTTAACAGGATGCTACTCGGTATATGTTGAATCTTTATGATTTGGGGTGATGGACGTGGATGATGAAATTATCATCCGCGTTTTCAGCTCCGCCAGCTTTGCACTCTGTTGCACGAGTGGTGACTTTAGCGCACCACCACGTTTCCCGTGTACTGCGATAATTTCTAGAATTCTCATTTAGTGATTTTCGAAGACGTGAATTTTAACAATGCGTTTATTTTTACTAAAAAAAATTATTCGAAAATTGATAGTTTGTGGCGATTATCCTTCTATACATTGTCCCCCTAGTCCTGTAAACTACTTGACTACACGGCAATAATGTAGCCTTAAAGGATAAAAAAAAACGATGCGAAAAGCCTAAAATGAGCACCATATACACATGATAAAACTCTGATAAATTAGATTGAATATTACAGTACATTCAGGGGCGTGATGTAAGTGCCGCATAAAGAATAGTTTCTATACTAAGTTTCCTTCTAAGTCCAGGCGCAGCCGACGCTACGAGCTAAAGGGACCAATCAAGTAGCGTCAAAAGCGCAAGTCACTGGGCCTTGTTTTTTTTTTCTATCTTCTCAGCGATGATAGAGCACGTGCAGAAACATGACGAACGCCATAATGGGGCTCTCTGACATTATCTACGTACAGAAACATGACGAACGCCACAATGGGGCTCTATGACGTTGTCTGACTGGTCCCATCAGCTCAATGCGTCGATATAGCCGCGTGCGTTGCGGGAAATGTGTATATACGCCCCTACTGAGGCCGAGGAATGTTTCATCATTTGTGAGTTCGTTGAAAACTACCTTCAAACTGATCGACTTCTTATTCTTGGGGTGATTCTAAAGGTTTTCGTACGGGGCATGATAGAGCGAATGGCGCTCGATAGGAACACGCTAGCAGCGAGTTTTTGAACAATATAGTCCAACGCAGTGAGTTAGAAGATGAACTTTTGGCGTTAAGTAGACGAGGTGGTACACCTCGTCTACTTCCCCAAGTTCACTCGTTTTCAAGGTGTAAGCCACGCGAGCTTGGATAGAGCGTACGTTTCTTTCAAACTTCTCAGAGAGTGCAAGCAGTATGGGATTGATCACGTGTCCTTCAGTGATCATCTTCCAGTATGTATCCTTTACGCTTCGTTCCTTTAAATAAACGCCGAAGCCGTTTGTTTGGGATTTAAGGAAGTTTACGCAAAGCATCTAAATTTATAATGTTTTGTAAACAGGGTTTGCCGGCATCTTGAAGATTTGGCAAGAGCTAATAGAGAAGACTTGGGAATTAAGTGAGAATTGTTTAAACAGGAAGCTGTATTGATAGCTCTTCAACGCTTCAGTTTTTAACGCACGGATAAAAGAAAGAAGGAAAATGTTTAACGCACTACTTCTGAAGCTGATGAGGGAGGGATGCAATTCCCCAGGTTCGTTTTCTGAAGAAAGAATCAGTATAAAAAAACGCCTCGAAGTTTTTGATATTGGAAGTAATTATCGCTCAAAGAGACTCATGCAAAGTGCGAAAGGAGAAAAAAAATACGTAAGAATGAAGCTGGTCAGATTCTGTATCAGGGGGTACTGTCGCGCGATAAAGTAATCATCGAACGCGCTTTCGTAGAATAATATAAAGCAGATTTGAGTTACCATGCGCCCAAAAAGATGGTATTAAGAGGTTTCATTTGCCGAGATTTGTAGCCGATTTAAAAGTAAAGTAATCATTGAATGTGTATGGTCTTGCATAAATTTCAAAGGAAAAACAATGTTAATTTGTGCTTAATACAGACCCCAGGATCAGGTCTTGAAACAATTGCTGGGTTACACGAAGTTATCAATAATAGCCAAACGATTGTGTTATATGTGGAAGAAAGTTTAACCTCCCAGAACTCTCAACAGAAAATGGAAATATTTGTACTCCTAATACATATATTTATAACGAATTCTAATGTCTTGCCAAAGCCTTTAATCTTAAACAATACAAAACTCAGCCCACCATCGGAAACAATACTGTTACTCTGATTTATGTAACACTCCAGGTTGCATTGATAATACCACAGTTAATCCTGGAATTAACGATCATGAAACCGTGACTGCTCCCTACTTACACCACCTAGGCGTCCTTGTAATACAAGGAAAGTGTATTTATATAACAAAAGCGACTATGCATCGCTCTCACAGGAACTACAGTCTTATCTAGCAATATTCATTAACAGGGCAAATCTTAGACATTAACACAGCATGTAACCTATTCAAACAAAAACGGTACTTTCTCATAGACAATTACGTTCCTACAAAAACTTTTAAGGATGGTAAAACAATTAATAATGCTGGGGCTACTCACGAACTATTGCAGTTAATAAAAAAACGAAGTAGGGCATTCAGTAACTACTGTGAAAAGCAGTCGAAGGCGGACGCATAGGTGAAAGAGCTTATCGTCCCAATACAGTTGTTTTTCGTAGCAAAGTGCAAGGCCATGTGTCTTGATAAATTAAATTGTAACTTTGCTAACAGTAAAAAATAATTCTGGTGATTTATGAAAAGTAACAGTTAGGCATATACTACCATACCAGTACTCTTTACCGGAGGAGCTAACGTAATTGAGGACTCAGCAAAGGCGAACTGTTTCAATTATTATATAAATCTGTATTTAATGTAAAAACGCTGGATGGGGACGTGCCACCGCCTGGAAAATCTGGGTTATGACGAAAAGTTGCCATTTACCCTACAACGCAATTGAACAGCTGCTGCTTAATTTTGACACTTCAAAAGCAACTGGTCTTGACGGCATCTCTGCTGTGGCCCTTAAAGACTGCGCTTCTTTTTTTCTTTTTTTGCCATGAGTTAAGCATAAAGTTCCCGGTGATTGGAAGATGGCAACTGTAGTTTCCATCCACAAAAGCGGTAGAAAAAAAGTGTTGCCAGTAATTATCGGCCCATCTCGTTGACCTCTGTAGTTTGCAAAGTTCATGAGCACGTAGTTTTTAGTGGTGTTGTTTCCCATCTAAGGCGCATAATTACTTCAGCAAATATCAATACAGTTTTCGGTCCGTTCCCTCTCGCACATCATTGTTGGTTGAATTCCATGAAGACATCGCGCTTGGAATTGATTCCGGAAAAGAGTTTGACTGTGTTTTTCTAGATGTGTGCGAGGCTTTTTAATAAAGTGGATCAATGTTTGCTACTGGAAAGGGTACATGATCTAAATATTGATCGCGGTGGTTTTTTGTGTTTTTCGAATGGATTGGTAATTATTTTTGTGATAGAAACAAGCGTGATTCTGAATGGTTATTTATAAAGTACTGTAACCGGAAAATCTGGAGTTCCACAGGGCTCGGTTTCGGGTCCTCTTCTTTTCTTGACGTACATAAATGATATTGCTTTAATATGTCTTCGCGCCTTAAACCATTCGCTGACCACGCTGTTCTTCACAAAATAATTAAGGATGTCGAAGATTATTTCAAACTTTAATTATACATAAATCGAGTATAAAACTGGTGCAGTTACTGGCGTATAAAACTTAATGCAAGCAAATGTAAAATGACAAGGTTTTCGAGAAAAAGGAAAGGTACAGAAGACATGTGCTATATTACTAATAACGAACTCATCGAAAGGACTAACTTAATTCGTTTTCTCTAGGATACTTTTTCAAGCCATGGATACTTTTTCAAGTTATGGAACAATTATATCAATGCGATCACAAAAAAGGCAAACAGCATATTGGGATTCTTCTAGTCGGAATTTTCAGCGCTGCCCTTCAGAACTAAAGGACATTTTGTATTTTCTTTTGTCCGTTCAGTCTAGGAACAAAATATATCTCTGACAAACTAGATAGAGTGCAGAGTCGCTGCGCAAGATTTGTCCTAAATAATTATACGTTCAAGGCGAGCGTCAAATATATGAAATCACAATTGAAATAAAAACTGTTGTCTTGCAGAATAAAGGGCAGAAAACTAAATGTTCTACTCTTTTTATAATAGTGCAGCCTGTATCACTAGAGATAACCATATTCGAAGTCAAATTCACGTGTCATAAAGAATTGATAATCAATTCAAAATTGCAACTGTTAACTCTTGTTATAAATCTTTCTTTCTTTCTTTCTACAGCATTAGAATGTAATCTGCTTAAAGAGAATGTGTTCCCACCTGTATTTTCGCCCGACAAGCTTTTTAGACACTCTCTCTGCAATAATGCATTGAAGGCGCTGCAGGCGTTTATAATTAAAAAATAATACATAAAGAATCCCATCACGTTATCGTAATTTAAAAAGGCGATTCACAATTTGAAGCCTGGCAAAGCTGCAGGACCACAGGGTCTAATACTGGGTGCACAGCTTTACAAAGAGTTTAAGGACCAACTTGCTCCTTTTTTGTACTGCGTATTTAGTTAAGCATACAGACTGAAAACTTTACCCCCGTCGATTTTGTACACGATTTCATACTCAAAAGTGAGGACCACTCAAAACTTTGTTTTGTTCGATCGTACCGTTCGATTTCACTTGTAGCCTTGTAGGTTGTCACATTTTCCGCGTATAACCCGGATGATATGACATTTTTGCGGAGACTCCAAAAGTGTCGAAAAGTACGTCGAGCTCACAGGGATGTTTTGCGAAAATACGAGTAGCTCCGTCAACTGAGAAAAATGTTTGGCTCTTGGGCACGGCAATTGCCCTTCAACGCCAGCTGCTTTTCAACGTACTGTGCGAAATGAACCGCTGCCCCGTTATCTTGAAGTTCCCCTGGAACACTACCGCAACAGTGACGACAATTCGCGCGATCAGTTTGAAGTTTTGAGCGCAAAAGCGTCCAAGTTGGGAGGTTTTGGGGTATGTCCGTTTCATCACGTGCATCGGCTTGAAATGCGGCTTGTTACCGCAAATCTTTGGTATATTTTAAAGGTGCGTCATTGCTGTTGAATTAACATACAAGGCATGCACTGTGTTTTTGCTGTTTTTACTTGGTGCTCGGTTTAGGAACGTACAAGTCGTATAAAACCTTTTTTTGCAAAGTGAAGCCTCTGGGGGGACGGGGGATGGGGGGGGGGAAGGAAAAGGGGGTACTCTTTTTTTTTTTTTTTGATGCAGCTTGTTAATAGATTTATTTTTCTCAGAGACGAGAGAGGCACATTTTTTCACACCCTTATTCAAGTGAGATTGCGTGGTGCGCTTCCTGGGTTTATTGTTTCGTCAAGTGAGGACGTGGATGCCTGTGTTCGTGGGTAAATAAAGATGTTGTTGGTGTTTAATGGTTGAAGTCACGCGTTTCTCACTCAAACACGTTTCTTGAGTGTCGAGCAAGCGAATAACGAAGGCTTTAAGTGATTTGTTTTTTAACTAATTTGTATCGTTTTATTTTTTATTTTTTTTTTTTTTGCAGTGCAGGCTTGGGGCAGGATATCTTAGAGCAAGTCAGGCGAATGGTGGTACCCCCTAATGCAAATACTTTTTTTTTTAAGTTTCATAATGAAATACTTTAAGTTGAAGCCTGGTCAGTGGTTACACTCTTAAAAAAAGGGAAGTAGTACTTTGTCCTTTTTGAGGACTAAATCGATGTCACTGAGAGTGATCCCCCAAAAACGGCAAAACCGCCGTTTAGTCCCTTTCCATTGATCCCTTGAGGTCAAAGTGTTGATCCATTAAAGGGAGTGTTTTTTTTTATCCCTACAGCAAAGCATCAGGGACTAATTTTAACTCTTCAGGGGATTAATTGTGGTACCTTGAGCGCCGTCCTGTCCATTTTTGGGGAGTAACTTTGATCCCTTTGAGGATCAACAGTGGTGATTGGGGACTAACTTTTTTTATCGGGGACTAAATTTAGTCCATTTGAGGATCAATTTTGACCCTTTTAGGTATGAATTTGACACTACTGAGGGAGTAAATTTCGTCCCTTTGAGGATCAATTTTGGCCCTTTTAGAGATGGATTTTATAGTAGCGAGGGAGTAACTTTCGTCCTTTTGTGGACCAATTTTGACACTCTTAGAGACAAATTTACTAGTAGTGAGACCCTTCAGCTGTGAATAGGAGTGAAAGGTTTGCGGCATTGAACAGCTTCCTATTCAGAAAAGGCAGGTTACGCAACTTGTTTGAAAAGGTATTCGCGTCTCCAGTTCGCCGCTCGCCCTCTCGTGGCGGTAGCCAGAACGAAATATTTGAGGTCTCCGGGAGGCTGCTGTGGCGGATTCCAGCGATGTTGACGACCGTCTCGCTAAAACAGCCGTCTCCAAGTGCAAACGGCACTGTTCGGTGCCCCAATGCACCGCTGCCGCGTGGAAAGACCATAATTTGTTGTTTCAGCGATTCCCGAACGCCTGGGAAACATGTCGGAGGGGCTCAGACGTGGTAAACAGACGCGAGGAGTGGGTCCGCGTCCTTCGGATTGGGAAAAGTGTCACCGAGACCATGCCGGTGTGCTCGCTTCATTTTACTTCGAGCAACTACACCCTGCCAGGTAAGAGTGTGCCGACATGTGTTGCGTTGCGTTATCCGGGGACGGCATCATCAGGTTCGAAAAATTAGTGCATCGATAAGCGCATCGATCGAGACAAATGACGAGGCTTATTTATTGGGCATTTTGGGCGCGCGGTAAACGTCTTTAACGGGGTCAGCGACGCAATAAAAACAGTTGAACGTGCTTATGATAGATTGCGATCAGCGTATTAACACTGCACTCGATCGTTCGTTGCTAAAGTAGTGAGGTCCACGTCTCGGCAGCGTGGGCCTGAGAACCGAGCGTCGCGCTCGTTAGAAACGACCCGTAGAGCGTGTTAGTCGAATAAACACATAAGAGACGGGACGGTGTGCTCGTGTCGTCTTTTCTTTGTTCTTTTCCGTTCATGCAACCTGAAACACTTGGAGAGAACATCCTCGGTGTCTTCATGTGACATTCGCACATTATCGTACCTTGAATTTGAAAATTTTCCCCAGTTTGGAAAAGTAAGAGGTATGTTAATTTCAGCTGTTTGGTAGACTCGTACTAACAGCGAGTAGGCGGCAGAAAAATACATTTGAATGTGTAAACCTAGGATTGTTTCGCTAGCTTTTTGAAACTGAGAAGTCAATTTGTTAAGCTGTCTAGCTCGATTACCAACATATCATATTTACTTCAGAATACCCAGCTCAGAAGCGCCACCTTAAGAAAGGAACTGTGCCCTCCGAAAACCTGCCTGTTCCTTCCACTGAGAATGTGGGCAAGAGGAAGAGGGCAAAAGACCTGGACGGAGGCCGCCAGAAGCGACGTGAGAAGAGGGCGGTGGTGGAGCCTTTGTTGGCCGAGGTAAATATGTCTGATGCTGCATTGCATGGCTATCTTATCCTGAGTAGTTTCTTCTTTTTTTCAGTTCAGTCAATGTGCAATTTCTTATAAAAAGAACAGTGCATTTCATTCAGTCCTGTACTCACAAACCTTTCATACTACATAACAATTAACTCATGCGCATTGGTCGCATCTGCAGGAATTAAAACCACAAAAACAACTGAGGCATCGAATTAACCGTGGCTCCTAGCTGATTCACAAAGCTACCCTTTGCATCAGTTCTTACGCTGTGTGCGGAGAACGCTTGTCCCAGTGTCTTCGCCGCTGTCGCCTATCCAGTCAATTCAAAAGCAACCAATGCAACTGTCTGAACGAGGCTTAAATATTCATACATGTGGCTCTGTCGCCAGTTCGTACACAACGACAAACCCCCGAAACTGCGGGTAAGCAAACAACAACAGATACTCGGAAAGGCCTTTCTATGTATGTGTCGTCCTTTCCTCATCCGTAGTCTAAGGGGTTTTGTCGTAGTGTTTCATCGCTACCAGCTTGTTTGCGCCCTTAAGTTCTGTTCATTGGTTTGTATGCTTGCAAAGACTGCATCCGCAACAGCCAAAACAACAGATAGGACTGAGGCATCAGGTTAACCGTGACTTTTAGATGCTTCACAAGGCTACCCTTTGCGTCAGTTCTCACTCTGTGTGCAGAGAACGCTTGTCCCTGTGACTTTGCCGCTGTCGTCGTTCCAGTCGTTTCAAAAGCAACCAACGCAACCGTCTGAACGAGGCTTAAATACCTAGACATGTGACTCTGTGACCAGTTCGTACACTACGACACAACCGTGAAGCTGCGGGTAAGCTTACAACAACAGATACATGAAAAGGCCTTTCTATGTATGTGTCGTCCTTTGCTTATCCATAGTCTGAGGAGTTTTGTCGTAGTGTTTAATTGCTACCAGCTTGTTTGCGCCCTTAAGTTCTGTTCATTGGTTCGTACACTTGCACCGATTGCATTCACAGCAGCCCAAAAACCAGATATGACATGCATCGGTTAACCGTGGCTCCTAGCTGCTTCACAAGGCTACCCTTTGCGTTAGTTCTCACGCTGTGTGCGGAGAACGCTCGTCCAGGTGACTTTGCCGCTGTTGCTTCGGTTGCTGTGAACGCAACCAACACAATTGAGTGATAGAGCCTTGTGGTATGTGTAATTAATTATGTTTCAACCTTATTCTAGGTCGCACCTTGCGAGGCCGAGGACCCCTGTGATCAGGACGACAAGGAGGAACATTCAGCGGAAGTTTCAAGTGCTGCGCTTCCACCTGCAGGCTCGTTGGAGAGGCCTACCCCACCTGTAATAGTCCTCGACCAAGGCGTGCACGTGTCGAGTGGTGACTTTGGGGAAAACTTTTCCCGTATGATCGATCAGGGTAACGTATGTTCCTTTACGGCCATCCCCAACATAGAGTTTCTCAATGTTCTGGAGAAACTCGTGTCTGGAAAGACACCCAAATCAACAAGAGCTGCACTGCCAGCAAGGGATAGAGTAATCATGACCATGATGGCTCTGAAGCATGCTCTGACATTTGATTTCTTGTCAAATATCTTTGGAGTGTCACCATCAACCGCAAGTGCCACTGCAAGAAACACAGCACAGCTCCTAGCTGTGTTTCTGAGAAAGGCAATAATCTGGCCCTCCAAGGATGAAGTGCTGCATAACATGCCGGTGTGCTTCCAGAAATACTCTCATGTTCGCATCGTACTTGACTGCACAGAGATTCCTGTAGGCACACCTAAGTGCCTTAAGTGTCGTATAAGCACATACTCTCATTACAAAAAAGGGCACACAATCAAGTATGTGGTAGGTGTTTCACCCGCTGGTTTGATCACCTACATTAGCAGCGGCTATGGAGGTCGTGCCTCGGACAAGGCTATATATCTTTGACCAGAGTGGTCTGGTAGACAAGCTGTTGCCGGGGATAGACCATGTAATGGTGGACGAGGGGTTCCTGATCGACAACACGTGCGAAACAAGGCTGATAGCTGTGGTGAGGCCCCCCTCCCTACATGCTAAGAAGCAGCTCTCGAAGGCCGAAGCTCTTGCCACGAAGAGCATAGCTGCGGCACGAGTTCACGTGGAAAGAGTTATCCAGCGGATGAAGCTCTTTAAGATTACATCCCAAAGGATGCCCTGGCACGCGGTGCCAATAGCTGATGATGTGCTCACCATTGTATGTGGCTTGGTGAACTTATCTTCACCAGTTCTAGCAGATAACAGGTTCTTCTAAGCCTTCTGTAGAAGCAGAGTTGAGTTGATACCGTGCTAGACAAAGCCGCAGGAGCGTGCGGCATTGGACTACCGTAGAGTACCGCGGATCCGCCTCATTCCACATTAAGCGCCCATTACAAAATTTGTAAGATCTGAGAAAATACGCATGGTACATTTATGTGTAAAATTCATGACCGGACAAGCGCCCATCCCCCATTTTTTCGCGATTATCTCCAAATTTTGAGTGGGCGCTCGCCCAGTATTTTACAGTATGTACACATGTTATGCCAGTGGCGAGAGGAACTGCTGCTGCCGAGTACCGGCCAATGGAGACATTTGCGGCTACCAACATCCATCTATCTGGCACGCTCTGTTGCCATACTGGCAGTCATTCACCTCGGGTGGTGCTTTCTACACGGACATTGCTCATTCCTTCAGATGATCGAAGGAACTCTACGAAAATTTTCATCTCGACAGTTCTGCTTTCAGCTTAATGTCATTGTAAGGATTTGTAGCAAATCAGCTGATTGTGCATCCTTGTAATCGTTTCAAAAGATGTAACTCCAAGGATAGATGATCGGTTTACTCAATGCAGATAATTGAAATCACATTAAACCAAATATTCACGACTCTCAGCAGCGCTGCTAAGCTGCAAGGTTTCATAGGTGTCAGCATAGATCTATCACTTGAGGCGGATGACAACCAGTACAGTAGCAGAGCAGGTTAGAAACCGGGTGTCAATAACCGCTAATCTTGCAACCATCTGCCAACCTCCGGTAATAGCCCCTTCACTGCTGGCGCAACGTACACGAATGGTCCGAGGCCACACTCTCCTGCAATCTCGGTGACTTTGGCTGCGGCCGGGCTGGATACAGGTTTTTTTTACGGCCTCTTGAGCAAACCACGGATGAGGCCAGGTGGAAGCACTACTGTGCGGCCGGTAGCCCCAGGCATAGGCGGTAGCATAAGTAGACCGATTGTGCACACCCGGGGACAGCTTTCCTTGGCATGCAGTCAAAGCTACGGGAGGGTACCGATCAGTGCTCCTAGCTCGCAGCAGGGTGGAACTGCGGCAAGGTGGGGTCGCAGCGCTTTGCGCATCCACAGGCATGATTTCTCCAGCTCTGGCGAGTATCCACGAGGATCCAAAAATCCAGCCCGGCCATAATACAGCACCGTTCCCTTCTTTTGTGTTAGCACGTGCCACCTTATGTCGGTTTCTGCAAGTCTTCTTTAATGTTTCACATTTTAACACATTCTTTTTTGTATCTACTGCAGTGTATGTATTTGTGCTTGTTAATGTTTGTATGTTTGTGAATATTTCCATAGTGACATACCTGGTTTTCACTATGTTGTTTCTGTGCTAGTGTATGCTATCCTGAGGCTGTTTTTCAACATGAAGCATCATAAGACACATCTGCTTGAATGTTCCACATTTCAACTCGTTCTTTTCGTTCAGTTCGTCACCTGTGTGTGCATGTTTGTGTGTGTGTCAATATCGCCACTTTGACGTTATCACTAGAGCACCTGGGGCATCTTGTTTTGTGCTAATGTATGCCACCCTGAGGCTGTCCGTGCATGAAGCTTCATAAGAGACATCTACTTGAGTGTTCCACATTTCAACCCATTCTATCTGTTCTGTTGGTCGCCTGTGGCTGCATGCTCGTGTACATTTGTCAGTATCGTCTCTGCGATGTCATCATCACCGATACATTTTCGGTACCTTGTTTTTGTACTAGTGCATGCATGCCAGCCTGAGGCTGTTCTTGCCAAATGAAGCTTAATGCATATTCCTTGATACCTGTCTGCTTCTGTCTCACATCTCTTCGTGTGGGCCAACCGTGTGTGCATGTTTGTTTTTCTGTCATATATATTACATGATTTTTGAAGGTGCCTTCTGGATGCCTCAGGAAAGCAGCTGCTAACATGTCGCTTGGAGACAGCTTCTCAGGGCCTGAAGAAATTAAATCCCTAAGTGAAACAGCAGCAGCCCTGAAGCTTCTAGAAGGCTCTTTTTTAGGCTCTTGCTACCACCTTCATTTTTTATTTCATTCATTCATTTATTATCTCTTGAGGGCCTGTTAGGGCATTATACAAGGGGGGGTCAATAACACACTAATAATCATTGTTTAAAATAAATTAACACTCACGGAGGGGAAGTCAGCAATACAGGTGAATCAAAGAACAACAGAATACAAGTAGTTATCAACATTACACGATTTTATTAATATTTTTAACGGTATGCACTGTGAACAATAAAAAGGAAGAAAAACAATTAGCAGATAGACATATTATTAAGTTCAAGGTAATTGATTAGTTCTTCGGCAAATCTATCAAGGTTAGTCTCGGTTACAACGCTATTGGGTAATTTATTCCAGTCCTTGATTGTCATGGGCAGATAGGAATTATAAAATGCTACAGTTGAACTAAAAATCGGGCGAACTTTGCGGGAGTTATCATGGCGGAGAGATATGCTGTGGGGTGCAAGGAAGAGGGATGCTCTAATAGAGGCATTATTATAGTATAATTTATAAAACAGGGTTAGTCGAGAATGAGTCCGCCTTAGCTTTGCTCCTTAGGCCTGTTACGCTAGTGAAACGAGCATTAATACCTGCACGCCATTCAGTATGGTAGTGTCCAACGTGATGGGAAAGATATCAGCAAGAGGGGCAGCCACCAATGTTTTAGAACAGAACTGTAGCCTGTGCTTTATGGAGTCTTAGGGGATGCTATTCCAAGAGAAAAAAAGGGCCTCTGAGTAAAACTTCGGCTGACTTCAGATCTTTACACAGATTTATTCTGAATGAAAATATTTCACACTTCCCTAGAATATTCGCATTAATTTTATTGCATATATAGAAGTGAATCGGCAGTTTATTAGTCAAAGGCGATTTTTACATAAGAAATATCACAAGCAGAAAACGTCTGCTCCACGAAGATGACCGCCACATTGGGACTTCTCAGCCTGACATGCCATACTCTTTCCTCTACGAGTGTCGGAAACTAGCACCGCCTGCGGCATGCCAACCAACCGCCCATAGACTGGCATGGCATGCTACATGCAGAGCTACTGACCGACAATCTGGAGAGAAGGGGCAAGTAAGTGAAAGTTGCCAATCTGACAGGCATATCTTCCTAAAGGAAGCGTTGGCTGGGGTTCTCGCCACATTCAAGGGTCCCTGTGAAGCCGTGCATCTAGAGGCACTGGGTTTTTAGAGCGCAGCTCTTAGGGGCCCGTTTCCAGCCTGAGCGGCGTCGCCGTTGGCGTCGCCGTCGGCGTCGCCGTCGGCGTCGGCGTAACCGCGCCCCTCCCTCTCCTCCTCCTCCCCCTCCTCCTCCCCTCCTCCCCCTCTTCCTCCCCCTCCTTCTCCTCCTCCCCTCATTGTGTAGTATGGTCCGGGCGGGTCACGTGACCTCGGGGGTAGGGGCACATGACCCGTTTCCAGCCTGTGCGGCGTTGGCGTCGGCGCGCCCCTCCCCCTCCTCCTCCTCCCCCTCCTCCCCCGCCAAGATCACGTGACCCCGGGGGGTGACTCCCCTCCCCCCACCGAAGTCACGTGACGGCCCGCCCAAGGTCATGTGATCCCGTCCCCTCGAGGTCACGTGACCCCCCGGACCTGCCCTCCTCCTCCTCCCCCTCCTCCTCCTCCCCTCATTGTCTAGTATGGTTCGGGGGGGGGAAAGGGTCGCGTAAAAGCACAGCTCTTACGCGACCCAGGAGGGGAGGAGGACTAGCAGGCATGATCACGAGGGAGGAGGAGGAATATACCCTCCACTCCTCCTCCTCAAGAGCTGCGCTCCAATTCGGTGTTACAGGAAGTTGTAAACGGCTTTCACTTTTTTTAAATTCTTTTTATGGCCATAGTTAACCCTTCCTATCCCCCAGAGGCCTAAGCGCCATCCTCGTAAATAAATGCTTCATCTATCTATCCATGGCCGTAGCTGAACCCATGCACTCTAAACATTCTAATATCCAGAAACTATGGCCATGAAGGGCCTATAGCCTCCCTAAAAATGTGATAAAAAGTAGAGAATGCCCCGAAATTCTTTTTATTGATTATAAATAAATGAGTTTTGAAGTCATAATACATGGACATCACGTTTGATCTGTGGATTTCTAACATGAACACAGAACTGGAAGTAAGCGTTCGAAGTACGCATTGTTCACTTTGGTGAGCAGAGACCACAGGAAAGCTTCATCAAGACCCACACTTAAAACTTCTATGCTACTATCAAAGTACGCATAAACAACAAGGTCGCATGTCCTCACATCTAAAAGCGCCATTCCCAGCTGCACCTGGGCATAGTGGGTACGGCGCACCTTCAGCGTGTAAATACCTGCATCATCTTTCTGGAGAAAGTCGCAGGTTTCGAGGAGAGCTTCTGCGCTCATGGTCTACCCCTTGGTAGGGCACTTGATGTCCAACAACTTTGCTGGCCTTCCGTCATCAAAGAGCACACCATCAGGAGAACAGCCAAGCCAGGGATTGCTTGGCGATACAATTAGGCCACAAGTGAACACTTGTACTTGTCTTGTAGCTTCATACTTCTGGCGTGTCTTGGGCTCTGACCGTTTACCAGACGCCGTCGCAGCGTTGCCGCGGAACGATGGCTGCATTGTCGACCGCACCTTCTTGTCCCAGTCGCCCTGCTTGTATGTTAACAATGAATAGCACGTTGTTCCTGTAATAAAGTGCGGCCGACAGCAAATGTTTTCATTGCAAAAACCACAGTGCATACCAAAAAAAATATATGCCTTTCTTGCAGTTAGATAACAACCAGCACCAGTCAAGAACACTGGGCAGGCGGATGAGCTCATTCATGATTCGTGGCGGACCATACCAAATAAGAAATATGTCCCTTAAATAAAATCACTGGCATGCTGGTAGTCATCAAGGAACCATGTAGCAGAGAACTCTTAAAACATGGGACGGCACAGCAAATCTTTCAAGTAGCAACAAATATTTCCAAAATTCACTGTTTGCTTCTCCTTGGAAAAGGTGCTTGTGTCTCCCTTGTTCTGTATGTTAAATCTTCGTTCCCTCGATATACTTCCATTCAGTTTATTTGATAACTCGACAAAATATTTCAACGGAATTGTTTTTGTTGGGAACTAAGTAACTGAACGCACTTCTATTCTGGCTTGATTTAGCATAAAATACTTTGGACAAACTGGACAAGGCTATATAGAACAGTAATGACACTAGGGGAAAACTTGCAATAAAGAAACCTAGAGGGAAGGTTCTGCATCTGTTACTGTTTTATGGACCAGAGGTTTCGAAATGTTGATGTATGTTATTCGTCCAAGTTCCCTTTGAACTTGTGTTCTGAGCGAGATAAATATGTTCGCTAATAATAAAACTTAGAGAAAGTCTACAGCGGAAATGTGCAACTCAGGTGTTTATGCTTTTCTATTTCAGTATTCCTGATTGTGAGGCTCCCAGTTGTCATGGACAAATTTCAGGAGCCGAAATGACGGTTTGAACCAAAGTACTAGCTTTGGCATATCTCCAGAGATTTTTATAACCATGCTCACTGGCCACAGCTATATCACCATTAAAGCTGTGTCACATTCAGCACCTTCATGTGTATGAGTTTGCGTCAGGATTGTGACTTGAAGCCATTTTGCTATTCTACCGAAAAATCAATATTGCAAGTGTTATTTTTTCATCAAACTGCAGAGTGTTGATAAAAGACACAACATTAAAGTTGCACCAAAGACGTTTCTGAGATCGTCTGTTCTTGGTGGTAAACTCATTCAACAGGCTGTAAGCATCTAAATATCTTAAAATTATGCTTGTGCGATACTCATTTTACTACTAAAAATGTGATTTGCGATTGGGATGCGCTTTTTTTTGAGCCGGACTTTCCGCACAAAAAGGGCGGAGCATAATCCAGCCAAGCGGGCGGCGGGGTGACGACACTGCTCGTCAGCGAACCTTAAGCTGCCATTCCCATAGCAGGCGACGCCACGTCGTCTGCTATGGGAGCGACGGCTTAGGTTGACTGTCGAGCAGTGTCGCCACGCCGCACCCCGCTCGGCTGGATTATGCCCCGCTCTTTTTGTGCGGAAAGTCCGGTGCAAAAAGGGCCGCATCCCGATTGCAAATCACATTTTTAGTAGGGAAACGCACGTTGCACGAGCATAATTTTTGGATATTTAGGATGCACAGAGCCCATCGAATGAGTTATCACCAAGGACAGATGATCTCAGAAACGTCTTTAGTGCACTTTTAAGGCACACACTAAGGCGAGCAATATGCGAAACACCGCTTCTGATTAATGTGAAATCAAAACCAAAGACATATACTTTCAAAACATTCCCAATGCTCACTAATACAGTTTAGCAAGCCTCTGGACATCTCTGAAACATGTAACATCTGACTTGTAGTGTGAATAAAGATGTGCTCTGCACACACGCCACTTGCCTGTAACCCGGCAGCGGCGTTGCATCATCCAGGCTGCCTTGTTGTCTTTCGTGTCGCGCAGCAAGGTGGCAGCTGTTTCCATAGAAACAACTACTTCCTTGTTGGACAAGATGGAACACCCTTCTGGAGGAGAGGCAGGGATTGCAGCAAGCCTATAGTCAGGAGAACACTGCCCTCCCAGCTTTCTACAATCTGGCAGAACCTCTCGTCCAACCTTGTGGGCTCCGGGGCACTGGAATAGCACACACAAACATCCGATACTATGCCTGCGGCCCAAAGCAAACTGATGCGCACCGATTATACCTAGGGTGACCACCCGTCCTGCGACTCGTGGGGTTGTCTCGCATCGAGGGGTCGTGTCCCACGTCCCGCGAGAGATTCCCGAATCTTCAAAATGTTCCGCATTTCACACTGTCGTAAAATTCACCCTGCAACTCATGGTGCTGCCGAACGACGGGGCACAGAAAAGCGCTGAGGTCCCTGGTAATTGTGTGAATTGCAATGGTACGCTATTTTCTACACAAGAATTGCGGGAAGCGACCGTCGTTCTTGCAGGAGATCCGACGCGCATGCGCCGTTGTGCCTCTCCCTTTGGTAGGAAAATAATGTAAGAAAAAACTGTTCGCCAAAAGTTTAAATACAAATTATTGTAATTATTTTCAAATCGCTGCTTCAATTTGAAAGGGTTGCTGTCGCATCTTTTTTTTTTCTTCAGTGAAGCCAGTCACACAAAGCAAAAAGCCTGCAACTCACAAAGGTTGAAAGAGCATAATCTTAAAATTTTGTGTAGGACCATGTTGATAAAAGTAAGCGTTAACAGGAAACAATACCTCGAAAAGGGTTTACGGTTTCTTATTTCCATTTGATGCATTGAGTTCTCCTGCAACCGATTTTTATGTTTTCAGCTTCGACACATTTTTAGCATTAAAAATATGTCATTGGGAGTGAAAACTTAATTGCTGCTATACAATTTGTATATGTGTAAACAGCATAGGTTATTGAATCTGTTAACAGCCTCGGTTCGTGGTGTGCGTGTTAATAAACTTTATCTAACCCCCCCCCCCCCCCCCCCCCCTGCCCCGCGTGTCCCGCATTTCGCTAGCAGGAAGGTGGTCACCCTAATTATACCACATACTTCCTTTTTTTTCATTTACTATGCAAAACAAAGATCATATGGGGATGAAATGCTACTAATAAGTGCATGCTTGCCCTATGTGGCCCTCATACTGTTTTGTTTTGTCTACACAACGCTTGAGTGTAAAACACCAACCATTGCACACGATCCAACATACTAACTTATTGTTGAATCGTGTATTGCCTATTCAATGGCCTTGCCAAGTTCCAATTACGCCTTGGGGCCATATAAACATGTCTCTGGCTCACCTGCATGACTGTTCAGCCCGCCGCCGCCTCCTAAAAAAGAAAGTAAAAATTCATAAACAAAAATTAACCTATGTCTTTGTACAGATGATACTCTGAAATCATTCGAGCAGAATTCTCATAAGCAAAGTTGAATTACATTTCTCAAACAAAATGCTCCCATGTCTCGAGAGAGAATTTAATGAGCCGAAAGAACTCTGGACTGGTTGTGTGTCAAAGGCTTTTTGAAAGGATAGGCGGCCAACATACACCCAAAAACAGACAGCTGTGCATCGACTAATAAAATAAACATTCGATGTGGCTGCAGTCACTAGTTATAATTCCAATCATTGTTGTCCAATTATCCTAATTTTTATTGGTGGCATAGTGCCACAAATAAAGATTAGGACTAATGGGACAACACCATGGCGATGGGAAACTGATTGTGCGGTGCCACTGACACCGCACAATCAGTGTCGTCCCATTTCTATTGATTAACCTGCTTATTAGGTTTTTGTTATGTCGGAACAGCCATAGTTGGCTTACTGATGTTTAATATATACAAGAAAAAGGAACAAGACCGGCCCTATGGCCGTTACAGACGGGAGCCAGGGATCGAATGCCTCAGTCCGGGGGGCCACACTCAGAAAGCGCGCGCCCTTCTTCGTCCTGCTGCTGATGATAGCTATTTGCAGAAGAACTGCGAGCACATCAATTCTTCCCCCCTACGACGAGGTCCTTATAACTGTCTGGGAGACGTCTGGCCCGTGGAGACCGCAGTTGACTTACGGACACTTGGGATGTTTTAGTTGCTGGCAGTTGTTGCGGAGCATCCGGCTCACCCAGGTCATCTGTCACGCTCCGCTCTGCCGGTTGCGTCGAGGCCTCTTCTGCTTGTGTCGTTTTCCGAATATGGTACAAGTGGCGACGTACCTTGCCACCGGCGCATTCAATGAGCCAAGAACGTGGACCTGCTCATCGCAAGATCTTGCCTCGAGCCCAGTCTGGCTTGGTCAGGAACTGGCGGACCAGTACTCTCTCCCCTCTGGAGAAGGGGCGAGCTGGACCCAGTGGATCTTGACTTTCCTTGGCCTCCGTTGCTGTCTTCGGCTGAAGTAGGTCAAGGGGGCATGGTAGCTCTCTGCCAAACATCGCTTTCGCCGGTGTCACTTCCGTAGCACTGTGGGCCGTGGAGTGCTGTCGAAAGATGAAACGAGCAAGTCGACGCTGGTATGCTTCCGCTTGTATCTTTTAGAAGTGCCCTCTTGAGTTCAGCGACATATCGTTCTGCCTGTCCATTAGTTGCAGGGTGATATGCTGCTGCAGTTACGGCCTGCACACCATTTGACGCGTAGAACATCTTAATCTTGTTGGAGACGAATGTGCCTCCATTGTCGGAAACAACTTTCCGCGGAATACCAAACGTAGCAAAAAGGTTCTGTAGTGCATTAATAACAGCTGCCGATGTTGCTTGTGGCATGTGACGTACCTCCACCCACTTTGTGCCCGCGTCAACTACAACAACGTAGGTCTGTCCGTGCACTGGCCCTGCGAAATTTAGATGCAGCGTGTGCCAGGGTGTCTCTGGACGTTCATAGACAGGCATCGGAGCCTTTGGTAAGTTCTTCTGTGTCGTTTGGCATTCACGGCAGTTCTGGACCGTCCCCTCAATCTCGCTGTCAAGCCCCGGCCACCAGACATAGCTCCGTGCACACTTCTTCATTGCCACCATGCCCCTGTGGCCTGCGTGTATAAGCGCTAGGAAATGAGGACGTGCTGTCGCGGGGATGATGATCCGAGAGCCCCAGGTAAGGCATTCTTGGTGAAGTGCCAGTGCTGCAGCTCTCCGCTTGTATGGCGTGAACCTGTCACCTTTGAGTTTGCCCACTGTGCCGTTCTGTATGGCGTTGTACAGTTCACACAAAGTGCCGTCTTGCTGCGTCAGACAGGCTATCTCCATGGCTGTGCATGGTGGTCTTGATAAGGCTTCAAACATTAGTATGTCACCAGGTGGCTCTGGCTCATTCTCACTGTCTGGTAGTGGCAGACGGCTCAATGCGTCAGCGTTTTGGTGGTTCTTCCCTGCCGGTAGACAATGTCGTGGTCATATGAAGACAGTTTTATGCACCATCTGGTCATCCGTGGAGACAGGACTTGAGCCGTCGGTTTCTTTGGGCCCAGAATGCCCAGCAAGGGTTGGTGGTCAGTGATGAATGTTACTTTCTTTCCCGCGATGTACTTGTGGAATTTGTGGGCTCCAAACACCACTGCGAGGCCCTCTCTGTCCAGCTGGGCGTAGTTCCGTTCTGCTGTTCCAAGGGTACGTGAAGCGAGAGCGATCGGTTCCTCTTGCCCCTGGTCGTCACGTTGAAAAAGGATGGCTCCGACGCCGTAAGGCAAAGCGTCGCATGACACAAAAAGCTCTTTCCTTTCGTCGTAGTGTGCCAGTACTGTTTGCTTGATGAGCAAGCTCTTCAGTTGTTCAAATGCTTTCTGGTGCCTGTTTTCCCATCTCCACACAGTGTTCTTCTGAAGGAGTTCATAAAGACAGCTGGCGATAGCTGCCCTGTCTTTCAGGAACCATTCTATGTCCAGGTATGTGCATACGCCGGGGAGACCAGTCAACATCGACTCCATGAAGCGCTGGGATATGGCTGGCGCCGCCGAAATCCCAGATGGAAGCCGTTTGACCTTGTAAATTCCTTTCAGCGTGTTGAGGTTCCGCACCTCTGCTGTCCCAGAAGTTGCGCAGAGCTGTTGATAAGCCTGGGTCAGATCGAGGGTGCTGGATACCTTGCTTCCTCTCAAGTTGCTGAGGACTTCGCCTGCTGTCGGCAGTGGGTAAGCTGCATTTTTAGCTGCTAAGTTCACTGTGCAGCGGTAATCGCCACAGATGCGTACCGTGCTGTTCTTCTTACGTACCAATACCAGAGGCGTTGCCCAGTTTGAGTGCGGAGTTATCTCTATTATGCCATGGTCTTGCAGTCGATTCAGTTCAGCTTCTACAGCTGATCGCAAAGCAAAGGGGACCGACCGTGCTTTCAAGAACTTCGGTGCTGTGCCCTCGACCAGTTCAAGTTGTACTGCAGGACCGACATGTCCTGTGATGTCTTCGCCGAACACAGACTGGTACTTGTCTCGCAGCTTGGCGACAAATTCGCCGTCCGACACATCATTGATCCCAGCGATGTCTATTCCGAGGTGTGAAAACCCGTTCCACCCTAGAAGGTTACTCCCGGCTCCTCTGATAACCAAGAGTGGCAATTTGCAGGACTTGCTTTTGTGCGTTACCTGCACGTTTGTGGTACCCAAAACTCGAAGCGACTGGCCGTACCACGTGCGCAGGAAGACTTTCCTGGTTTCCAGCCTTGGCGGGTCGTTAGTCCATGTGGAGCCGAATGTTGCTTCACTGATGAGCGTGCAGGCTGCTCCCGATTCGACTTCGAAAGTCAGGCACTTGCTGCCAACCGCCACTTTCAGTGTGAACTTCGGCACACTGTAAGCAGTTGGCACCGAGTTGAGCTCGTACAGTGTCGACGTGTCCAATGAGCGTTGGAGACTGACGTCTGGTGCCGTTGTCCGCAGCTAGGTGTGTGGCTGCTCAATGCTGTGGTTTTTGTGCGAGTTGTCTGTGTCTTTGTTTTTTGATGCACGCTTTTTCAATGTGCCCAATTTTCTTGCAGTAGTTGTAGGAGGCTGTCATAAATCTACAAGTGTCCGGGCTGTGCTGTGCGTCGCACAACCAGCAGCGTTGAGCGTTCCGGGCTTTTGGACGGTTTCTGGGCCGATCTTCGTTCCGTGTCTGGCAGCTAGTTGCACTTGCATTGTGCACGTCTTTGAATTCCGACTTCACCATTTTTAGGGGCGAAGCTCCTTATGGGCTAGCCATGTCCCTATGTCCGTCCGCCGTCGGGTGCACGTGCTGCTGCTCGTGAGCTCACGTGCTCACGAGCACGTGCTCCCGTGCTCGTGTAGGGCAAAAAAAAACCGCACCTCCACGTGGTGAATGATGTTGATTGGGGCGAAGCTCTGGTGGTGCTTGTCTGCGTAGACGGTGAGCCGCAGCATGCCAAGCCTTTCGTTCGTTTTCATCCATGTCAGAAAGATAATGTGTGGTATGGAACGTGGTTACATACGCATTTGAGCATTTGACCGCAGCGTGACATGGATGAAAACGAAAGAAATGCTCGGCACGCTGCGGCTCAACGTCTACGCAGACAAGCACCAGCAGAGCTTCGCCCCAATCAACATCATTCACCACGTGGAGGTGCGGTTGTTTTTTTTATCCTCCGCGGCGTTCTCTGCTCTCAGAGCGAAGTCGAAGGCCATCTGAAAGGTCAAGTCTTTTTCAGCGAAGAGGCGCTGCTACACTTGCTCGCTCCGCAGGCCGCACACGAAGCGATCCCGCAGCATCACTTCCAGGGGATGACTGTCGGGTTTGTCGCTTGATCTGCGCTGGTACCGAAGTTACAGTCCGCAGCGAGCTTCTTCAGGGCTGTCTTGTAAGCACTGACCATCTCGCCGACCTCCTGGTCGCGACGTTGGAAGCGTGCTCTGCTGAAGACTTCGGAAGGGGTCGGGTCAAAGTGAGCCTTCAGAGGTTGGCGATCTCGTTGAAGGTCACCTGGCTTGGCTGCTTGGGTTGTACGAGCACGCACACCACGTCGTAGGTCTCCACCCCGCACAGTGTGAGCAGGTGCGCACGTTTCTTCGAGGCGTCCTTTACATCGTTAGCCTCGAAAAAAAAACTGGAGCCACCCGTACCAGGGTTTCCATGAGCTGGAGCTGCCGTCGAACTCTGGAATGCGACCAAACTCAGGTGTGGCCATGGCGTTGCGCTGGTGGGCATTCGTTGTCAAGGCAGGGTGTCCGGTGGTTCGTGAGTTTCCCTCGTCGGCAATTGTTATGTCGGAACAGCCATAGTTGGTGGCTGTTCCGACACTGAGGAACAAGAATGGTCCTATGGCCGTTACAGTCGAGAGCCAGGGATCGAATGCCTCAATTCGGGGGGCCACGCTCAGAAAGTGCGCGCCCTTCTTCGTCCTGCTGTTGATGATAGCTGTTCGCAGAAGAACTGCGAACACATCAGTTTTCATACTGTGCCAGCACCTTATTTCATGGAGTGATTGCGTAAAAGAAAATTTAAGTATGCGAGAATACAAAATTTATTATGAAAGCTGAACCAAAGACACTTCAGAAGAGCAGTCTGTAAATACCCGTGCTTGGCAAGTGCAGAATTGAAGCAAGCCCCCATCAGCTGCTTCAGGGTGTCTGCCTCCTCTTCAGGTGCAAGTTCCAGGGGAGCTGGCAGAGTTTTAACATGGCAGAAGGCCTTCGGCAGTAAAGGCTCTCCATAAAGTGCTCGCCCAGGAGTTTTTTTCCACGTACACGCCTTATCTGTGGAGCTCAGGTATTCCAGCCGGTGAATTCCAGTTCTGCAAGATGAAACCGAAACCAAAGGTTGTAACAGATGACGCAACCTGCCTGTTCTCAGTTTTGATGTATGTACTGTAGCGTATGTTGACTCTTAGTTCCATCGTGCCACAATTAAGTCTGCGGTTTATGAAACGGCGAAACCCTACCACGTTAACGCATGGTGCGGTTGATCACAGCAGAGACACGTTCAGGGTATCGCCCATGTCGCAAAATCGCGGTAGTCCTGATCGCGCGCGCTTAAAGCCGAACCGACTATCGTGCTTTAATGAGAGACGTCAACGTGCGAAAACACCTGTGCCCGCGAGCACGCCCGCGCCCATAAAAGTATCGGCGAGCAACGATCAGGGATGCCGTAAGGCCATCTTGTACTCGCGCCGCACAACGAGGCCCGTTTGTGGGTACATATATACCTGTTGCAATGTAGAAGAGCGGCCACTGTGTGCTTGCAGCATTCCGACGGGCCTACCACGCACGAGCGGATTGCCCTATCGACTCTGAACTTGCAGCTGTCACCTCCTGCAACAAGCTCCACGTTGATCTCATAGGGGTACGTCTCCCCTCAAGCTGCTCGTCGCGAGGCACAAGGCAAAAATACTCACCTTGTCCTCGGACGATGTCGTTTTTCCGCAGAGGAAACGGTGGCCTGCTTGAAGTAAACGGTCTGCCTCCTCATAGCAACGCGAATATTTCGTTGCATTCGCAAAATCCAGAATGCTAGTCAGCAGCAGGGCTCTGCCCGTATCTTCGACCGTCAATACTTCCGCCATTTTGAAACTGCAGCAGTGTCCCCTATAGTTAGTTGGAGTTGCGAATATCTTCTGAAAAGTTGCACAAAGTGCATTTTCAGAACAGGGAGGTATTCAATACCGCAGACCTTTCACTCACATTCACAGCTAAAAGGTGGAAATATTGCAGTACATCTGAAAAGCAGATGTACTGAAAAGCGAAAGGAAGCAGATGACACGCAGACGAAATTCGTTGGCAGCAAAAGCGCCGTCGCTATGCAGACGCATTTTTTTTACTCGTTTTCTTTAAATTCAGGCTGGTCAGCAGCCTTTTGCCCATGCAGCCCAGCTTTGAATGTTTGAGACCTAAAAGTCTCTCAAAACAAACAAATGTGCGACAATATTTAACGAAGTACTGAAGCTCGAAAACCCATGCCAGGCATGCAGAAACAAAGTGCCACAGTTTCCAGAGGGCCCTCTGTCTCATAGGCCTGATTTACAAAAAGCACACTGCAGCGCTCTGTTGATGTCCTGGGAGACACTGCGATGAAATAAACTGCGGGGCACGTCTGAAACAAAGGTTGGAAATTAAGAGAAATCATAAAATTGAAGTCTTTCTAAAAAAAAAGAGGCCCACCCTTAGAGCAGATGCAGGTAACTGATGATAGACTAGCTGAAACAGGTACACTACATACTCCCTAAACCTAACACTCCAAACCAGTTACTCAAATATTGTTCTTAGCAAATCAAAGCTAAATTGGTCATTGGAACAGCTGGAGTATCTTCTCCAGGCCAGGTCATTATCGGGTACCCAAACTTCACTACATGGTTCGACTGGTAAGCCAAGGAGTAGCACAAGCAACGCAAAAGATGGACCATCTCCGGCCACATTAAGTTTCGGGAGCACTGCAACATCTAAAACTCCTAGATGCGGTTGCTCTATCTGCAAAGGCTCTTAACACAAACAACATTGTAAAACCCGAGACGTAGGACAAAACGAGAAGAAAAAAGGGGACAACACAAGCACAGGTCTTAATTTTTTCTTCTCCTTGTGTCCTACGTCTCGGGTTTAACAATGTTGAAAGTTCACCAGCTCGCTTGTATCTTCTCTGTAATTTATATACGCTCTTAACACGGATGCACCTAATGCCTTGCATTAAAGCCAGAAAGGAATTTCGTTGATAACGAAAAATTCAGCCCTTCAGGCTCAAAATACAAACGTGACATTGTAATTTACGGATATTGATGATCATATTCAGCGTATTTCTGAACACAACGGGTATATTTTAAAATTTGTTGAAGTATCCCTTTAAAATATTTCCACACCACATAGCACCGACACTTCAGGGTTTTTTCGTCCCACCACCGTGTACACTATACTCCGTTTCACCTTAGTCAGGGCGCAGTGGATGCTGCGAGCCATCAAAGCAAATCCAAAGCCGTGCGAGTGTCATCTGTCCGTAGAGAGCGGGCGCAGCGACACGTGTTATGTGCTATGTTGAAAGAGCACGATTGGCTGGGATTGCTCTTAGCATCCGCTGCATCCGGACATAGGGTGATACAGTAATACCATGCAGCAAACTCCTACCAGGTGAGAAATAAGGGCCTGATTTTGTTTCCTCATATGCACCCACTTAATGAACAGATTAATCACCCATGCTAGTAGAGTTTTTAAAAACTAATCCATTCAATTGTGCTCAGCGCCAAGGGTCACAGCAATGCAACACAAAATATGAAGGCTGTATTTAAGCATCACATCAGTAATGCAAATTTATATATTTCTTTTTAACTGCAGCCGTTCACCAATTTTTTAATGTCTCTCATCACCAGACGGTCCCTCAAAATTTAAAATTAATGTACAGAAGCAATTTGAATTTCAGATGCCGTACAGCTCACTGTTAGATATCTCAAATTTAATTTACATAGTTTGCACCCACCTATCGCATGAACTGAGCTGGCACCAATTTGGTTGCAATAGAAAGCTAGATGGATTGGGACTTCCGCTAACAGTCAATGAAGGATAAATTCCAAAGCAGGTATACCTAGTTTCTCCGATTTTTTAACATCATCCATCCTTTCAACGGTTAGGTAGAAAATGTCTGGCTTTGGCTTGCCCTATGTCAGTTCAAGGACGATCGCCTGGTTTTCTAAAGCAAACTAAAAAAAGCGTTGCTTGGCATCAATGCTTTTGATGCGATGAAACTCAGCAACAATATGAAATAAAAATAGTTGATCTTTAGTCAATCTATAAATTGTAAACTACCCTGTAGAAAAGCAGGAGGCAAGAAAAAAATATTGTCATTTTATTATGAGAAACAAAATCGTAATTGCAAAGATGTCAGTGGAATAAAAAAGACTCTTGGTACTTGCTTTTGCCATGTAGGAAGTGCCAGTTAATAAGGCTATGGTACTGTTATCAGTTTTTTTAAAGTAATTTGTTTCAAGCACATTTCATTATGCTTCTGATCACATTTAGTTTTGCCCGTGCTTCGACAAATGCTGTTTATGCTTACTTTAAAATAAACAAAGAAATAAAAACAAGTATGAGGTACCCCAATTAGCCCCGAGAAGTTCGCGTGGCGCCCCCTTACGGCGAACCGGGGTGACGTCACGGCGAGGAGAGAATGTTTCCCCGACTCGGCTCACTCGCCCTGTGGAGGCTTTGACGACGCTAGCTGACGGCGCGCTCGTTTCTATTTAATTTCTTTTCGGCGTGTTTTTCGTAGGAAGTGTAAGTTTTTACATGAGCCTTTATTAAGGTATGGCCTGTAGCTACAGGCGAAACTTCAACCAATATTTTGAGCATGGTTGACAGGGCAGGCAACGCATGAATCACAGCTGGTATATGAAAATGAAGAAATGTGGCCACAATTGCAGGAGCATCGCTATAGATTTACATTTTGCACAATAAATGCTGCTGATGGTCTGAATGAATTGGCAGGTTATGTATATTTTTTTTTGTATCTCTGTTTTAAACAAGATCACCGAAGCAGAAAAGTTGCATGCTGTTCGAGCAACACGTTAAAAACAGTCTGGGCCATGAAGAGAGAATTACAAGTAAGACAGCCCAAGTGCAGGGGCAAAGTAAAAAAAAAAAACAAGGAACATTTATTCTATACATTGCTCGCATTTGACCTTTGCTGGATTCGGATAGTATTTCATTGGACTACACGGGTGGTATCTGTGGTCTTGTATATATCAACCCTCAAGTAATGTATAACAAACGTAAGCGAAGGTGTCTAGCTCGTTATTAGCCCCTTAAGCCCTGAAACTGAGATTTTACTTAAAACGAATTGTCCTGGAGCTAAAATACCAGAAGCTTTTCTCAAGCAGACTGTCGCCCTTCACAGGTTCCACATTTTCTGCGGCTAGTGCTGCATCTACCACTGGACAGACGTTCGAATGCTTGCTTTTGCTCCTGTTTTCCTCTGATGTCAGAGAGTCCAGCTCTAGGGAGTTTGGAGGCTGAGGAAGCTTTTGGGGACCTGAAGCAGTGTCTCTTTTAATTGGAAATGACAACTCCGACTAGACGGTGTATTTTCGCAATACCCAAGGCTGGAATAAAGAATGTCAGAAAAAAGTATAAACATTCCATATTACGGCACTATTGCCGTGCATAGTTTGGCAGTTCAATACATATCATACAGACAACTGGGGGGCAATTCGGCCGTTTTTGCTGCTACCATACAAACTAATTTCCAGTAATTGTGCAGCTTCTAAGAAATATGCCTCCATGCGTGTATAAACTATATAATTAATTCACGAAGAAGCTACATTTATGTAAAACAACCCTGCTCCACGAGCACTTTCAAGATCATCAGACGCAGGTTCTTTAAAACATCTGCGAACCAGCGCATGCAGAGTGGTAGCGCAGAGTCAAGGTCGCGAGCTGATTTGCCGACCACCCAAAGGCCTATGATATAAAGGGCACTTCAAATGCCTTGAAAGCGGGATGTAATATCGTCTTAAATCATGAACGTGCAAGGAACAGAATTCCAGCGTCTGAAACACTCGCGCCACCGCTTCACCGACCCCTCGCAAGATTGCCTTGTGTCGTGTGGACGGACGGGGAGGTTCATCGGCGGAATTGCCTCCGCCGATAGCTTTCGGGATTTGTAACCCAATTTTAAAGGTAAAAGGGACAAGCAGGCTTATAAGATGTCCGAAGCACGTCAATATCGGCCTAACTCAACGTCTTGCACACCAGGTAAACGAAGTCCAGCTCCTCGGAGAGCTTGCGGCACGCAACGCCAAACCAAGAAACCGGTGCTGAGATGCGAGCCGATGCGAGATCGCGGAGCGGAGTACTCACCCTGACGTCACGGTACTCCTCACCCAATCAGGGCGCGGCGACCGCAGCGACGCTTGTGTTCGCTCTCGGGGCTAATACTCCACATAAGCCAACTAATGCAGAATGCGTAGCGTTTTTGGTTGGCCAGTTTCGATCCGATGCATCTCACCTGCACCAAATCTCGCTCAGCAGGAGGAGCCTCCCAGAACGTAAAGCTATTTGCTCAGTTGTCTAGTCCTCCAAAATTATAACTAAAACGCAAGTATTTTCTTATAATACTGCTATAAAAAGGGCAAGCAAGAACTGTCCTATGAAGAGAATTCTTTTTTTTTTTAAGTATGTTGAACTTGAATAATTCCCACTGAATTGAGCAACAGGGCAAGGACAGTGTGCTAGCTCTCCTGTTGGGTTGAAAACTTTCAATAGGTTGGCAGGGCAGTGGCATTTTAAACGTTGTTATCACATTGGGTATGCTCTCAGATCCAGCCAGCTGTCGATCATAAAACTGGTGACCATGCTTTCTGCACATACTCATGTGCATGAGGACAAGGTCAGGTGACGAAATACTTGTCCAGACAGCCAATAGTTTCTGCCAACCCGTAAGCTGAACCCTTGGAAGGAAATTAATAGCAAAAGATGAACAAGGGCTTCATTTGCTGCAAATGTGCTGAAAAAGGGAAGTGTAATACAACAAAGGGTAAAGAGCTCCTTTTTTTTTTTCTATATCTTCTGCATCAAGAAGCCTTACGATGATTTCACAGAACAGGGCCGGTCTTGGTTTTCTCTCAGTCACCATGAGAACAGTTGGCAGGTTTTCTGAGGCAACATCCATAAATCACTCCTTTGCCTCGACGCCAGCACTAATACGAAAAACACTGCAAAAATCTGCAAGAAAAAATATTTTCACGTCTTCAGTCTATTTGAAGATATTTGTAAACTGATCTTTTTAAAATAAAAAGCGAAAAAAGTCATGATTTATTAGTTGTAACGAAATCGTAACTGATGTCAGTGAAATAAAAAAGAAAACCCTTCACGGTGCAAGGCTTCACCATGACAGGGCTAACGACGCGTTTATGCCAGGACTGGAGCCGCAACTGCAAAGCAGATCTGCTCGTTGGGGAACATTTTGCCCAACCGCGCCACTGAGCGAATGAGATCTCCTTGCGGGACCTCCCATTCGCTAGCAGCGCGAATGCACCATAATGGGGGTGGTCGTGGTCTTATCAGGGTACTTACTGCTCCTAAAAGCATGAGCAACATCGTTAGTAAGCGACATATTGCCTGGTCTGTGAGCTTTAGGGCTGGATAGTCGTCTACGATGTTGGAGATTGTAGGGTGTATACTGATGTACTCTTTTTGCCCAACATGTCCTCTCCATGGCATCTTTCAACATCTCGATATAGTTAGCCGTTTCCTCCCTTTCTCTTCTAATTGCGCCCATGTGGCCGGCTATGAAATTTCAATCTTCAGTCATGGGTGAGTATGCCTGCAGCTTCGAAAGTTATAAGGAACGAAGTAAACCGACCTTGAACATAGTAAAGCCACTCCGAGATTGCGAAAAAGAAAGGACAGGCAGACACAGTCTTAATTAACTAGCACCAGCTCGTTTTCGCCCTTAACTTCTGTTCATAAACCAACCCTTTTCCATATGTCTGCTCTCCACCTGTGGTCGGATATTTTTTCTTCATCACAAGTATTTCTCTGATAACATTCAAGAGACAAAGGAGCCTACAAGCCCGAAATCAATAGTTTAAAGAGCTCAATAATCAAATACTACTCAGTTAGTTCAACGCCTCCTAGATCGCAAGGCATTAGTGTTGCTGGATTCTACCCCCTCTCATAGGTCATCGCAAGGCAGTCTAAAAAAAGTGCTGCATTAGCATTCAGCTGGAACAAGTATTCTCACCACCTGAACACGAGTTCTAGGCCAATGCTAACATAGCACTGTCCATTTTGTACCCTGCACTGAAATCTGATAATCGACAAAGAAAATGAAGTGCTAAGGTATTGGTATTCAGGAGGCGTTAGGCCAACTCAAAATTAAAGTGTCCTTTAAATGAAACTATAGCAACATTTTGTGTCGTGATGACAACTGTTCATGGCATGTGCAAACTAGTTTTTACGTGACTTGCTTTTATTTTTGTTTGCGGCTACGTCTGTTCCAAAATGGCGATGCTAAGTGCTATAACCCTATGCTTTATGTAAGATACTGTCATAAAACATAGTGTCTGCCATAACCAGAATTTATTAACGTGAAATTGAATGACACTCAAGACGAGAAAATTGCACCTTTAAAAGCCCCTGAAAAAAAAAAGTTTTTTTTTTTTAAACAGGTTGTACGGGATACAAGTGTAAACAAATTTACGCAAAAACATTTTTTTAGAGCAATAATGACGGCGCGAGATTAATCTCAAATTCTTCGCGCAAAGTCCACGACGTCACGGAATGATAAAACGCGCTTTCCACCTCAATAAGACAGTCATACCTTTTCTACACCTCAACGCGATGGCCAAGGCGGTCCATCTCTCCTCCTCGCACCCGGAATGCCGAGAAAACAAGTGGAAAGGAAGTGACTACCGACTAAATCGCGTCTCGCGCAATCACTAACTATTTAGCAGTGACCATGACCTGTTGTTTTTCTTGGTTTGTTGCATATTTAATACTGATGACTTGTTACCCCTATTGAAAATTCCATCAAGCTACGTAATTTGGGACACTGACTGCCAGTCAGCAGCCTTGGTGGAACGTGATGGACCATCAGATGACGTCTGACTGCCACTGCCAAGGGAATTTCATCAACAAGGGCAGCATTTATATAAGAGTCAAGCTATACGCACTCATAAATATCGCCAAATGCCTCGATAAAACAAAAAGTTCAAGAAAAAAAAAGAAAAAAAAAGCAGGATTACCGCGGATCGAACCCGAGACCACTTGCGTACAAGTCGGACACCCTAACGCCTATGCTATTCCATTTTCTTTTCCCACGAAAACAGGTTTATTTACATAATGCAGTTACACGTAATATGAGTGGACACTTTCATATGTTTAGTAATTCTATTATCAGGACAGAGAGACAAAAACAAGAAAAAAAAAAAGTCAGTTTCGGTTTACAGGTCACAAGATGAGACAAACAGTCAGTCCCGGTTAACAAACTAAAAAAAAAGTTTTTGTTTTTTTCTACCCCTTCCCTATTCTTCCTCCCCCCTTCCCCCCTTTTTTTCCCGCGCTTTTAAGAATTTCGTTGCCTGCCCGCAGCCCGCCCCCTAACGGGCCAGGAAGTATGGGCACCTTAGTTAGCCCCGCTCCTGTCTCTCCGTTACCAGTCGCGCTGGTCCTTCAGTCGTTTTGCCTCCAGTCTATTTTTTATGTTCTGCCATTCCCTTCCTTCGTGGTATTCCTCTCTCGCGGCAATCGAGAGGAGCCACCTCAGCCTTGACGTGAAGTAGTCGCACGTCGGCCTGGCGTCGGTGTGACATTCCACCATGGCAGTACGCGCCAACCAAATGGACTGCAGACCCAACAGGACAATTGCCGGGGCTACGTCCGACTTGTCAGCACCTCCGAGGTTCAAATACTTAAAGGTTGGCCACTCGATTTCAAAGTGCTGCCCAAATGCCACCCTGAGTTCGTCCCAAAAAAGATACGCGTTTGAACACTCGACGAAGACGTGCTGTAACGTCTCACTCGCGCCACACAGGTCGCAGTTCGTGGACCAGGGGACGAAAACACCCCTCGCGTCCAACCACACCTTCACAGGTAGCACCTCGAGGTGGAGTCCGACGAAGAAGTCCTTACTGGATGCCGGGACAGGAAACCTCCGCACCCGCTTGAAGAGCCCGGCTGCGCAAAGGGGAACCGTCTCCATTCTGTAGAGGGGAACTGGGAGCACGATGGCGAGTGTGTCCCAGTACAGCGTCTTGCGGCTGGCAGCAAGGAGGTATTCCCAAGAGAAGTAGACCAGGAAGAACTCCACTGAGGCGGCGATTTCTGCGTAGAACCGCAGACCCGCTCCCCTGGTGGTGCGACCTGTGGTACTGACCATCCATCTGCCGAGGTACGGGTAGCCGAGGTAATGTAGGGCACTTAAAAAGAGGGGGTCCCGCCTGTCTCTGAAGAGAAGGAAGCGCTGCACGTGGAGCTTCAGCACCACGTTCACAAGGCCCAGACCTCCGGCCGCCAAACTGAGGAAGAGATTGCTGCGCCGCGTCCTCTCCATCGTCGACCTCCAGATGAAGCTCGCCCAGCTTCGGTGAATACGATTGGCTGTTGACTCGGGACACACGGCAGCTTGTGCCCAGTAGAGTACAGCTGGATATGAAGTAGAGTTGCAGACGTACGCTCTATTAAAGAGCGATAACCGCCTGCCGAGCCACGGGGAGAGCTTCGCCTGAAAGGCGTTGGTCTTCTGACGCCACTTTTCCACCGTGGGCCCACGTTCTCCAATCGGCGCTCCCAGGTAGCTGTCAACCGTTGTTCCCCATTCGATGTCTGCGAAGATTTTGGGCGTCGTGGCCCAATCCCCGAGTCGAGCACCGATGGACTTCCGCCGGTTGACCTCTGCTCCAGACGCCTGGGAGAACACCGCAACGTGCTGCAGAGCAGCCTCAACCTGAGCCTTGGAGGTGCAAATCAAGGCCACATCATCGGCGTACGCCAGGAGTTTTACGTGTTGATCGCCCATCTGCAGTCCTTGTATGGTTGTGTCTCGGATGATGGCCCGGCAGAGGGCTCCAGTTGTAGGGCGAAGAGTATGGGAGAGAGCGGGCAGCCCTGTCGCACCGAGCGGCCTATCGGTATTGAGCGCCCTTTATCGCCATTGACGAGAAGTCTCGTCGATATGTCTCGGTAGCAGAGGCCCACCCAGTCCAACATTCCGTCCCCGACTTCACATTTCTTCAGCACAGCTCTTAGGAACTCGTGGGACACCCGGTCAAAGGCTTGGCTCATGTCCAGTTGAAGGACCGCCAAAGGCTGATGTCCCCCACCACTTGCCTCCCTGACGATACGCATGGCGTGGAGGTTTCGCGCTATGGAGCGCCCCCGTAGACCGTAAGCTTGATGGTCGCCTACCACGCACCGAAGTCCAAGATCCAACCTTCTCGCCAAAATTTTGGCAAGAATTTTGTAGTCCCCACAGAGAAGACTGATGGGCCTGTAGTCCGTCACTGCTGGGTCGGAGCTGTTGCCTGCCTTTTTCGGTATGAGCACCGTAAGACTTTCCCTCATGGACGGAGGGAGATCTTTGGAAACTCGATTTGACCATTTGTTTTTTACGAGATGCTTCGGCTGCAAACGCAGTTAAGTCTTCAGCATGTTATGCAAAGCACTCGTACATCACTCGCCGTACTTCAGTTCTACTCACCTGCCATGTAGAGTACTTTCGCGTCGTAGAACGATCCTTTTGTTCGCGCGTCTCCGGCCCAGTAGACCTGGTACACCTTGTCGTCTTCAACTACACCGCTAAAGTCTCTTACATCGTCGGAACTCACAACAGACTGCGTCTTGTCGAGTAGAAATTCTACTAAAACATAAGACATTGTAGAGCCCGGGCAGGATCAACAGGTTGGAGCAAGCGGGCAAACAAAACGAGTCGAGAGCGATCGTTCATGAAAGCTCGGCGAAGCGGCGAAGCCTCAATGGGCGAAGCGAAGTGGCGTGTTCGGCGGCGTTTCAGCGGGCTTCTGATCAAGGTTGACGGTCGGCTGTATGTCATATCTCTAACATCAGCGGTTTTATGGGCTCACGTCCCGAAATCGTTTTATCGTGCATAGATTATTTTTCATATTCATAGATTTGACGAAATAGTGGTATCCGAACGAACTTTACGTTCTTTGACCGTACGTCTGTCTGCACGTCAAAGCTTTTTGACGTACAGTCAGAGACAATCGATGTACAATCAGAATCGCCACCAAGACATCCTGATGGCATTTCGCGGCGGCCGACTGCCACCAGGAAACCATCAGAAAGCCGACAAGTGGAGTCTGACTGGAGTTTGACTTTCGGTCAGAGTAACTTGTTGGTCAATCAGACATGCTTGACGTACAGTCAGGCACAGTCAGCGGTCCACTAGAAAACATTGACTGCCAAACAGGGTTACATTGATGGATTTTTCCTTCGGGACTACATTACTATCTTTATTTTATGTATGTGCCTCTCCCCCTTTGTAATGTTTGGGCCCTGAGGGTACTTTCAATAAATAAATAAATAAATATAGCTCTAAAAAAAATTGATTCGCGTAATTTTTTTTTTTTTTTGACATGCGTGTTTTAGTAAGATTGTTTGAACATGTTCAGAGCCCAAAACAATGAAAATGCTCAGAGTGCAAAGCAAACACAACTATCAAATGACAAGCATACAAAGAAAAGAACATTTTAAACGAAGTTTACAAGAGCAGCTTTGAACAATACAAAACACATTTCGAAGTTACGAGTACAAGATAAGTTATACACAGGGCAAAACCAAAATCCGAAGTGAGGAGCTCAAAAGCAAAAGTATTACAAGACAAAACACCTCCACGCTGGGCTCTATAAGCAAGTGTATCGTTACAGCGTTCAAGTTCAATTCCAATTTGGTGATTCCCGACCATGGTTGAAACTATAAACCGTGCCGCGGAGCCGACCAGCATCGGCCGAAACACACCCGGAAACCCGCCGAGAAAGTAAAAACATAAAGTAACGCTTAACTAAACGCGCGCGAGATCGACCTCGCAGCACCGCTCAATTTCGTGGACACGTGCCCCTACAAGGCTTCGTCAACTTGTTGTTTTTTTCGCCACGGGGATCGGATTATCGGTTTAATTTCGTTCGCCGCAATCCTACCTCAACTAGAGCGAACTTGCCCAGGCGACTCCGATACGCCACAAATGAATTCGCGATCGCCGCTTTTAAACAGTTCGCACTACACGCTGAAACCCCTTGCTCCGCTCGGGGAAACTTTAATATTGATCGAGAACATGTTTATTTACGCATACCGGGTACAACCATACCTTTCGCGTTAGAGCGTAAGGGCGAAACTTTACTCTCGAAGCGCGAACTCGCTCTAGGCCTCATACGAACCACAACGGTTTCGTCAAGCTCGCACCGCCTTGGTCGCCAGTGACTTCACGCCGATGACCGGGGCGAAAAGTGCGGAAAGAGGCTATCGATGAAGCATCGCAAGGTTAGACTTCGTCGATGAAACGAACACAGGAACTTTTCGATGAACGTAAGTCGCATTAAAACGCGGCTGCGTCGACGAAACGATCTGCCGGTGTAACATAGTTTGTTTGATGAACCGATTGCCGCCGGGCATACTTTTGAAATGCTAGGCCTCGTTCGCACGCTAACATGGGCGAGTACGCGACCGACCGCGTCAGAGAGCGAGCGCCTATCGTACAGGGCAATCCTGCGACTTCATGAAGTACGTTCTGAAATGCCTATAACATTTCTGCTGCTGTACAAGTAGCCGTTCGATCGGTCGCCACTCCAACTGCATCCGTCGAGGCATCCACCGCACCGCCACTGGTCAACCGTCACGGCTATAGCAGGCTATAGTTCAGGCTCGGGGGCGCGAGCGGCAGTTGGAGAGTAGGTAGCCTCGTTACCGGCGCCTCCGCGTCGCTCGAGATTCCAATCTCATGTTCTTCGCGAACGCAGACATTCACTAATTATGCGCGTGTAGTCACAATTTCTAAATCCTGGGACAAAATGTTGTTTTGCCAAGGCTTCTTTCCAAAATAGCTACTCGAGTGATGCTTCGTCCACTACATCGAAGGCTTGCGGCAGCCATTATTGACGAGGGGACTAAAGTATTCATTAGGGGAGCAACTCCAGTGGGAGCAACGAAATGCCCGCGGGACGAACTGCTCAAGTTAGCGCTTCTGAATAGAGGGCGCTAGGGTCGTGGGGATGAAAGATGGCGATTGGTCTTTTTACGCCCCCTTTTTTTTTTAAGAGTGTACTTGATACAAATACCCCTGCAGCTTGGACTGACAACTGCATACTGTGCAGAAAGCAGGAAACGGTTGATCACGTTTTCATAGACCGTTGAGAAGCGGTCATCTTTTGAAAAATCTTGCAAGGGACCCTCAGCAAAGACTCGATTACCGCCTCCTGGCAAAGTTTCTGAGCAGTAAAAGGAGAAACTAACATTCCTTACGACATGGTCGTACTGCTGGGCCTGCACAGCATATGGCGTGTCGCATGGCTGTGCGCCACGTGGATGTCGATTTTCGCCCCGTGCATAAGTATTTTGTTGAGCACATGTGCTTTCTGGAGGTATTAGGATCAGCAACCTGCACCTCAGTGGCTGCCACTTCTTGAGGTGTTGTCTACCCTTAAAGACTTGTATCATGTTCAACATTAGCCAAGATGGCTGGTGTCTTTTAGTGTTCCATCGCGATTGTGTGCAATTGCCTTGTGTCATGATGCTACTTCTGGCAGCGGTAGCGAGCGGACGTGGGATGTCTGGTTCCGAGGGAGCAGTTTCAGCGGCTCAGCCGGGTCGCGGTATCAGGGTCGCCGACTATAAGGACTATGCTGTTATCCTTTTTCCGCTGCCCACAGGATCACTTGCCTTGAACACAGCTTTTTTACACTGCGATGTTAAAAGCTACCCGTATCGCGCGGAAGAATATCGAGACACTTTGGCACGCTTCGGTCTATTTCCCAAGGTCGTCGCCCTCGGGGCGTACCAGATGAATCATGTCTGGGCCGTCACGTTCAAGTCCATGGAGGGTGTCAAAAGACTGCTGGCCACACCGGATCTCACCGTCAAGGGGCAGAGATGCAACGTTGCCGACCTGGGCAACCGGGACGTGCGCCTCAAGCTCCATTGGCTGCATTTAACGTCGCCGACGACGTCGACATCAGGGCAGCCTTAGCGCCTTACAGCAAGGTCCTGGACGTCTCCAGGAGGTTGTGGCTCATTGACGGCTGCCACAGCGTCAGCACCATGACATGGGCGGCGGTGCTGTGACTAAAGCGCGAAACACATGTACGACGAAACCGTCCGATCTGACGTGCGGACTGCCGGAATGACCTCAGGGGGCGAGGGTTTTCGTAGCATCGGAAAGCGTTGAAAACCCTCGCCTCCGACCGTCGTATTGCGTGGTCGGACGTCGGATCGGACGGTTTCGTCGTACATGTGTTTTGCGCCTAAAGGGGGGCGAGTCTCCGGACGACATCCGTACCAGCTGCGTGTTGGCGGTGAGCTCGCGCTCGTCATCGTGCCGGGAAGGGCGCCGCCTTGCCTGCGGTGTCAGAGGACGGGGCACATCGGCAAGGAGCGCCGCGTCCCCAAGTGCAACGTCTGCCGGCGGTTCGGCCACAACGGCAAGCAGTGTAGAAGGACCTGCGTGGTGGCCACAGACCCTGTGGGAAGCGAGGAGAAATCCGAGCTTCTCATGGACAAGGCTGACGCCGAGGAGGGCGGTGCAAACGTCAAGAGCAATGGCGGCACCCGAGGGCGACGCGGCCCCGTTCGCGGTCAACGATGAACCTGGTGCTGGGACGGCGGGCCAGGCCATGTCTCCGGACGTTCAGTCCGTTGAGGCGTCGAGGTCTGGAGTCAAGGCAGCCAGCACGCGCGACGACGCCCCCCCCCCCCCCCCCCCCCAACCCCCTAAACAAACAGGCGAAGCGCCCACGAAGACGGCCGTGACACTGGAGCCCGCCGCAAAGCGGGCACGGGACGACGACATGCAAACCGAGAGCCGGCGACCAAGGAGGAGCCGGCTACCAAGACGGCACCCACAAGGTTGAGACGGCCCTGCGCCGTCCCGAACGTTGCTGCGAATGTAGCAACGTTCGCAGCAACGAGTCGCCGCGCTTAAAGGGGGGGGGGGGGGGGGGGTGCAACTGTTTCTGGACTCTGGTCAAAAATTTGTGGAAGTTGCCCTCTGACACTCCTGAAGTAAAGAACAGAAAACTGATTTCGTCTGCGTGTCCTAGTTGTTGTGTAATATATATATATCAGGGTGTCGAACCGGAACCGAACCGAACCTAAAAACCGGAACCGAACCGGTATTTTTTCCGGAACTGAACCCGAACCCGAACCGTTACATTTTTATCGCGATGAACCCGAACCGGAACTGAACCGGAAAAAGAATAACGGTTACCGGCTCATGTCAAAACGGTTCGGCCACGCGCTGTTGACAATGAATGTGCTATCAATGCCATTTGTTTTTTAAGTGCCGTCAACTGACACACACCTCTCTTACATATTTTTCTTCTTCACTCAGTCTTAGGAATATAAACGCTGCATCCACGAATCTTGACAAACGCTGCATCCATGAATCTTGACAGAGGAACCAGTATTGCGCTGGTCGCGGCTTGCACGGAAGAAAGAGAATTGGAAGGCTGTGCAAAAAAAAAAGAAAAAAAATCGCCTCACGGGATTTTATTTTCCTACAATCTCGTAAATCCTAAATGCTGCTGTGTGCTCATTTCATAACACGTTTCTAGAACGCGCGAGTTCTTGAAGCTTGCTTCCATCGGAATGAGAAAAGAAAAGGCTGTGGAGTTTGATAATAATGCATCCGGTTTCGTATAGGCACTTAGAAGCTAACATATTTGTGAGACAGCGAACTCTTCTATTTTAATATTTATCCTATTACGTCCTTCTGGCGTTGCGTTCGGTGAAGTGTTTTTCATATTCCGTATCTTGCTTAATGAAAACTTCTTTAAGGGTCTAATTTAAGTTACCGAAGGCTAGTTCAAATAAAGAAAGCTGTATTTTCTCCCCACTGTTCCTTCAATTGCTTACACGCCGAGGTGGCGGGATAGTTAGCGAGTTCTACTTGTAAGTGGGTTTGTAAGGAGGTCGCGGATTTTACAGCTACTGCGTTGGACCCAATTAGATGAAGTTCGAATGCGTAAACGTCGGTGAGGTAACCTTTGAGTGCGCATAAAGAAACCATTCCTGGTAGAAATCTTTGAGCCTTACACTACGATGTATCCCGTTTCGTATGTGCTGATTTCAGATGTTTTATTTGTAATTTATTTTGATGTTGCAATTTGTCATTTATAATTTCCGAACCGGTTCGCGAACCGGTTCAGCGCCCCGAACCGGTTCGCGGATCGAATTAGTCGAACCGGAACTGAAACGGAACAAAATAAATTTACCTGAACCTGAACCGTAACCGAACCCGTATTTTTTTCGGTTCGACGCACTGATATATTAATATATATATATACAACACGGGCACTTCACACCATCGTACGTGGTCTCCGAGGAGGATATAAAGAAATATGTGCAGATGAATGAACCGCACTTAATCCAAAGAACCAAAGTTTTCAGGAACCCGCCGAAAGCCAAAAAACGGCGGAGCCAGGATCTTGGCTCCGCCGTTTTTTGGCTTTCGGCAGGTTCCTGAAAACTTTGATTCTTTGATTCATTGGATTATGTACGCTTCGTTCATCTGCACATATTTGTTTATATATATATATATATATATATATATCAGTGTGTCGAACCGAAAAAAATACGGGTTCGGTTACGGTTCAGGTTCAGGTAAATTTATTTTCTTCCGGTTCAGTTCCGGTTCGATTAATTCGATCCGCGAACCGGTTCGCGAACCGGTTCGGAAATTATAAATGACAAATTGCAACATCAAAATAAATTACAAATAAAACATCTGAAATCAGCACATACGAAACGGGATACATCGTAGTGTAAGGCTCAAAGATTTCTACCAGGAATGGTTTCTTTATGCGCACTCAAAGGTTACCTCACCGACGTTTACGCATTCGGACTTCATCTAATTGGGTCCGACGCAGTAGCTGTAAAATCCGCGACCTCCTTACAAACCCACTTACAAGTAGAACTCGCTAACTATCCCGCCACCTCGGCGTGTAAGCAATTGAAGGAACAGTGGGGAGAAAATACAGCTTTCTTTATTTGAACTAGCCTTCGGTAACTCAAATTAGACCCTTAAAGAAGTTTTCATTAAGCAAGATACGGAATATGAAAAACACTTCACCGAACGCAACGCCAGAAGGACGTAATAGGATAAATATTAAAATAGAAGAGTGCGCTGTCTTACAAATGTGTTAGCTTCTAAGTGCCTATACGAAACCGGATGCATTATTATCAAACTCCACAGCCTTTTCTTTTCTCATTCCGATGGAAGCAAGCTTCAAGAACTCGCGCGTTCTAGAAACGTGTTATGAAATGAGCACACAGCAGCATTTAGGATTTACGAGATTGTAGAAAAATGAAACCCCGTGACGCGATTTTTTTTTTTTTTTTTTGCACAGCCTTTTAATTCTTTTTCTTCCGTGCAAGCCGCGACCAGCCCAATACTGGTTCCTATGTCAAGATTCATGGATGCAGCGTTTGTCAAGATTCATGGATGCAGCGTTTATATTCCTAAGACTGAGTGGAGAAGAAAAATATGTAAGAGAGGTGTGTGTAAGTTGACGGCACTTAAAATTCAAATGGCATTGATAGCACATTCATTGTCAACAGCGCGTGGCCGAACCGTTTTGACATGAGCCGGTAACCGTTATTTCTTTTCCGGTTCAGTTCCGGTTCGGGTTCATCGCGATAACAATATAACGGTTCGGGTTCGGGTTCAGTTCCGGAAAAAATACCGGTTCGGTTCCGGTTTTCGGTTCGGTTCGGTTCCGGTTCGACACCCTGATATATATATATATATATATATATATATATATATATATATATATATATATATATATATATATATCTTGTCCATTGTAATATTTCCTTCTCTAACATTGAGTTGGGGTTATTATATATATATATATATATATATATATATATATATATGTATGTATATATATATATATATTTATGGTGTTTCAGAAAACGCAGGCCAAATCGCTCCTGCGAAAGCTACTCATCGCAACGAAAAAAGGCTTGTGGCGTTTTGGTTCCGGGCGAAGGGCCCATTTAGGAAAATTATTAAAGTCCGGGATACTTAAGTTGTTAATTATTTTTGCGTAATGAACTTTTTTTAATATTGTGTTTAAGGGCATTGTTTTAAATTAGAAAATTGCTCAGCATCATCGAAAAACACTAAATCAACAAATTGCAGAACGATAGAAGGCACGCGAAGCGTTTTGCAGCTTTCTGAAAAACCGCACAAAATCGACGGGTTTTTGAAGTTTCGGTTTGCTATCAGAGCGCATCTCAGCCCCGGCGGCACCGCGCCCCGTAAACAGATAGTGCAACCAACCTCTGCTGCGCTGTCATCGCGCGACGCAGCAGAGGCTGGTTGCACTATCTCATCACGGGGCGCAGTGCAGCCGGGGCTGAGATGCGCTCTGATAGCAAACCGAAACTTAAAAACCCGTCGATTTTGTGCGGTTTTTTAGAAAACCGCAAAACGCTTCGCGTGCCTTCTATCGTTCTGCAATTTGTTGATTTAGTGTTTTTGATGATGCTGACCAATTTTCTAATTTAAAACAATGCCCTTAAACACAAAATTTAAAAAAAGTTAATTACGCAAAAATAATTAACAACTTAAGTATCCCGGACTTTAATAATTTTCCTAAATGGGCCCTTGGCCCAGAACCAAAACGCCACAAGCCTTTTTTTTTTTTTTTTGCGATGACTAGTTTTCGCAGGAGCGATTTGGCCTGCGTTCTCTGAAGCACCCTTTATATATATTGGCATTTCTGACCTTTCTCAACTCACTCCCAGTCTTCGGGGTCACACCTGGTCGCACTCCTAGTGGCATAATTCGGGGCGCCGTCTAGGTTCTCGTGTGCTCTCTCGGAGGACTCTTCCTCTCCCTCTCTCTGCTGCCATTAGCGGGCGTTGAGCTGCAGCTTAGAGCCGAGCGAGGTCGCGTAAGCTTCTCACCGTAGTTCCTTCGGCTGCCACTCGTGGCTGCAGGTGGGGGAACAAGCTCGACCTTTGCTTTGCGATTATGCAGCGGAATCACGACATTTCGTAATGAAGGACATGATTTCTCTTTCCTCCGGGACACGATAAACAACGTAAAAATGACGAGATGTAAATTCACCCCCCCCCCTTCTTTAGCGAGCGTGGCCCTTCAGCGAGACGCTGGCAATACCAGTTAAGCCACCTGTTTGCCGAGCATGAGCTTGACATAATTTCCGTGCGGGGGACGAAAGTCGAAAACCATGAACAGACGGACTGTGTGGTGCGAGCCTTTCAGGCTTTTTTAATGCATGCGTTCCGCACGCGGTTGGTTTTTGCGGAGGCTGTTGTTTCTTTATTCGTCGGTCAGTAGGAGCTGTAGAAACGGCCATACATTCGTGTTCCTCTGGCCGTCTTGTCTATTGTAATATTTCCTTCTCTAACATTGAGTTCCGGGTTATTTGTATGTATGCGCCTAACCAAAAAAGAAAGCGTAAAGTTTTTTTTTTTTTTTTTTTTTTTTTTTTTTTTTTTTTTTGAAGTGTCGAAACGTATATTAACTGCAATTCGCGACTCCAGCGACCTATAGGGGGCGCCACCACCAAACAAACATGGCAGCTGAGTCCAGGTCGCGCCGGCTCGGCCGGGCCGCCTGAACAGGTGGCGCGTTCAATTTAACAGATTTTCTTTTCTTTAATGCCCAATTTTATAAGAATTTGAGCTGAGACGGTTAAGTGTAGCCGGTGCACATAAACTTGCAGAACATAGTTTTGTTTTCCAACTGTGTTTTTTTTCTTTTCATGTCAAACTTTCGTTTCGGAGATTTCGTTCGAAACCGAAACTATGGGCTCTGGAGAGTCGGTAATATACTAATCAGTTTTGATCATTTAAGGAAAGCGGCAATGACTACAGAATTATTCCACCGAGAGTAATTTTCAGCTAACTCGCATGCCTCGACCATGCGACTTATCTGTCCGCGAAATCGGGCTTTTGTGCGTATCCGCGTTTAAGAAACAGGTTCAGTCGTCTGCTCGGTCAACAACACAGGCTGCAGGAGAATTACGAAAATTAAGCAAGCGCTTCTTGGGCCAAGGAGCATGTTAACCCCCCGGCGCCCCTCTAAGCAGCTGATACTCGTATTTCAATTCAGGTTTTAGTAGCAATAGAGAAGTCATTTTGACGAGCGGGTTATGTATTATATTTTTTTTTTATTTAAGAATACTGTCAGCCTTCACTTGAAGGCTATTACAGGAGAGGTAACAACAATATATATACAGTCATATCAAAAATTTGAACTCTATACATATGCACGTAATAGAAGAAGACTGTTATACAATTTTTAATTGAAGACAACGTGAACCATATTGCCACACTTTGTAAAAAGAAGTGAAATAGAAAAAAAGGAAAAACGCCCTTTTTATTTATTGCTGGGTAAATATCTTTTCTAAAGAAGACTCGAATTGGGACATATTTGCAGATTTAATGACATAATCTGGAAGTTGGTTCCAGTCTTCAATTGTTTGCACAAAGAGTCGGTAATATACGTACAATTGGGGGGGGGGGGGCACTAAAGCGATATTAGTATGTTCTTCGGTTTGAAATATGAGCTTAGTTAATTAGCTATTAGGTGAATTGCTGAATAAAAGTATATTTGACAGACAGAGAGATATTAACTTAAACTTAGCGAAATGGTTCTAGCCGGTAGCACGGAGACGAATGCGGACAAACTGAAGAGAGTCTTCATTGGAGATTCACGCAGAACCTCTCGGCATTGAACTTGACTTCGAATCCTGAACGGAAAAAATTAGTATTTTTGTGGCCGGCCAACCTGAGCAATGTAGACGAATATTTCTGCTGGCTTAATTTGACGGGGGTATATTATAAATATTGGAGGCGCGATAGATCATAATGCCGTGACAACTTCTAACGTTGCGAGACGCGTCCCCCACCTTGTGAAAAACATATAATTTCCCTCATTCATCATTTGCAGCGAGCAGGCTCTCCTGAATCAAATAATTGCGAAATCAGCCCAACTCCTTTAGAGTGGTCTAGAGGATTTTTCGGCAAAAAGCAGCTAAGATGACTAGCCAACGCACCAACCGGCGTGGATGGCTCAAACTTGAAGCTAATCGAACACAACCAAACTCAAGAAAAGCGGCTATTGAACCTTCCCATTCACTTGAAGGAGGTGGCAGTGGTGTTCCCTTCAGTGAAATGCCTCGTCTGTCGTCCTCCCACTGTTCTACATCCTTATAAAGAAACCCCTTATCAGTTACGAAGCAGTCGTCACTTTGAATGTGATTCGAGACAGACAAGAAACCAAAACGTTTTTCCGGGATTCCTCCCCATCCAAGAAATTGAAAACACGTGGTGGAAGGAAACAATCTACTGAGGCTTCACTGCACTAATGAACACTCTGGCAAACTTAAGAAATTTTCGGACCTTCGTGAAATTACTGTTCGCCATCGCGCTTACAACACGTGTCCGCGAAAGCCACCAGAGACGCGGAGGGGCGCGGAGCGACCTGGACCGGCTGGTTCCCGGTTTTCCCGCTTGGTGGCGTCCGTTTTGCTGGAGTCGCGAATAGGGTCGTTATTTTCTCGGCGATTCTAATTGTGCTTGCTTTCCAGAAAATATGGCGAATCAAGTGCGTTTTCGAGATTGAAGTGATTTTTCCATTAAGTGAAATTATTGCAAGAAATACACATTTTGAACTCGTTCATAATGTGAAAACGTTTGTAGCTTATTTTAACAACCACATGACTTGGAATGATCATTATATCAATATAGCTAAAAAAACTTTCAAAAGTGCTGGGCAAATCGTACCAGTTTAAAAATATACTGAAGTGTCGTTTAAACTTGCTTATATATTGTGGGGATTCCTCTGGTCTCCCTTCCCCGATGGCTGCGATAACGGCCGCGGGTCGGAACGCTCGGCCTTCTTCGCCGTGAGCTCCGACCTGTTCGTGAGGCGGAGGGCCGCCTGGCTTGGGGGGCTCTCCTCTCACTCTCTCCCGGGGGGACCTCTTTCCGTCCCCCCGCTCGGATGCGAATCATTGCCGACAGGCGAGGAGGTTTCGCCTCTTGTTTTCCCGCTTTCGGGAAAGAGACTCGTCCGGGTGACCGCGAAAGAGATCGGACGTGTGTCGGCGACTTCTCCGACGCTTCCCCGGTCTTGGCTCTCCGGAACCCCGCGTCTGGCCAGGTAAGGACCTTTTCTTACCTTGCCAGCGCGGGGGGCATTTTGGATGGGGACATAGTAGTTCATTTTAAGAGTGTTCGAATAAATGCTCTTGGACTCTGTCCTTACTCTGGTACGTGTGTCTTCTCCTCCGCTACATTCGTGAGAATGAGACAAGGTAGACGATCATTGGTACCGACGGAGGTAATTAATCGAACCGACCCGCGGTAATGTAGCCCTAAACGTTCGTCTACATTGCCGCGGAGATGTGGGGACCGCGGGCTACTAGGTTTGACGTCTCCTTTGAGATATCGCCGCTGTTGAGACAATCCTTTGGTTACTCTATCGGTACCTGTGTTAGTTGGTAGCTAGCGAAATCCCACAATATAAAGCTCTTTTTGAACCCATTTTAAATTTCTGTAGCTTGATGTGGAGCCCTACAACCCTATCCAACCTAAATAAATTACATATTCTTCAAAAAAGGCTGTTCGCATAATACAAAATCTGTCTTTTGACACACACACTCCTCCTCTATTCAAAGAGCTGCATCTAACATCTATTCTTGAATTATATGAGTATACTCTCCAAACACGATATAGATCCACTCTTCAATGTAATGAACCATTTTTTACTTGTATTTCAAATTTATCTCCCGTTTCCAAACCTTATGACGTTAGGGAAAGGGAGCGCTAGAAAATTCCATTAAATCGCACGAACTATGGGTTTGAAATGTTAAGCCCTAATCTTCCGTCTGTTTTAAATAAGGTTGAAAAACAAACCTTGTCAAACATTGAAAACCTACATCTAAATGAAATTCGAGGACTTTGTTTTCACAAATAAAAAGTAGATTGTCTTTGTGAGCTGTAGATACATCCGTTTTATATATTTTGTTTCCAGTATACATCCAGTCACTAGATGGTGTCGTTCTTTGTGTATAAGGCCAAATCCTTCCTCTAGGAGCAAATAGAATGTATAAATGATTTCTTCTTCTTTTTCTTTTACCCAAAGTCACTGTTCCTTGCTTTTTCCCTGGTTGCTATTGTTTGCTACCGTATGCCAATTGTAGGGCTGCAGAGGCCTTATCAAGTCAAAACTGTTCTTACTGTTTGCCTCTGCAGCCCACATCACTATATGATGATGATATAAATAAAGTTGATTGATTGATTGATATTAGAGAACTTCATTGTTTGAGCATCTATAAGGGAGGGGTTCAGTACACCAATTTTCAAGGTTAACAGCTATGCGAGGCTTGATAGAGCGTATATTTCACTTGAACTTGTTCCCTTTTGCGACCACTACCCGGTGAAACACATGTCTTTTAGTGATCATACCTTGGTATTATTTTCCTCTTGGGATCAAGAGGAAATCACCGTGTTGGGAATGGTTGCTATGGAAGATGAACGGATGTCTCGTTAATTATAAACCTTTTATTTCCCGAGATAATGAATTGTTTCAGAATTTAAGTGAGAACGACAAAGCAAAGTGGGGGAAAGGTGGGAATTGTTTAAAGAGAACGTCAAAATGAGCGCTATAAAGAGATGTAGCGTCATAGCTCATCACAAAAATATTAAAGAAAACACTATTCGGCGCAAGTTAGACATGTTTATAGCCGAAGAAGGCATGAAACCTGGCGAGTTTGCGAAAAAAATAAGCGATGTAAAATGTCAATTGGAAATTATCGATGCCGGAAAGTACAGAGGGGCTATTGTGTGTGCGAGTTGTGAAAAGTATTTGATGGGAAAAAGCCCGACAAAGCACTCGCTTAGCGAATTAAAAAGGTATGCAAAACGCAACAAAATCAAACATATAAGACCGTGATTGAAAAAGCGTTTGTCGAACACTATCGCAATCTGCTAGGGAACAGTGCCCCTCTACACACTGGTTTTTTGTCATTGATGCCCCAATTGGATCAGCAGGTTTGAGAAAGCTTGGAAGTGCCAAATAGTATTGAAGAACTTGAAAAAGCTATTAATGAATTAAGTGCAGGCAAGACGCCCGGGCCGGATGGCCTTGGGCAGTTCTCTATAAAACATTAAAAGTGAGGCAGCAATTGCACTGCATAAGGTTTTGTCCGAGGCCTACAAAAATTCACTTGTTGCCGCTATCGCTTTCAAGGGCGCACACTGTGCTCATTCCCAAGTCTGAAGATCTAGTTAAGCTCCTGTCTATTTCAGCGTATAGACAAATTGGATTAACCAATATGTATTACAAAGTTTTTATGAAAGTTCCAGCTAGACGGTTGCAATCTGTGATTCAATGTCTCGTGGGCCCGCACCAGACGTTCAGTATGAAAGGGAGCGCTATCGCTACAAATACTCACGTAGCCAGTTCTGTCCTAAAGTGTTATGATGCTTTTTCTGGACGAGTGGTGATTCTACAGCTCGAGCTAGAAAAAGTGTTCGATCACGTTTAGCATGAGGTACTTTTCAGTGTTCTAGAGCATACGAACGTAGGCTCCGTTATTCTGGAGGGCTTAAAATGGCATATACGAATTGCACGACTAGTTTGATTGTGAATCAGGAAGTTACCGAAGGTATCAAAGTTATTACCTCTGCAAGGCAAGGTTGCCCCCTTTCGCCATTATTGTTTGCGCTTTACTTGGCGCCTCTGTGTTTAAATATTATTCATAATTGTAATATTCGTGGTTATAAATTGCAGTGAAGTAAAGGTACTTTCCTACACGGATGACGTCGCTGTTGTTTGTGTCGATCAAGATAGCGAACGTGAAGCGATAAATTTGGTTTCTTCTTTTTGTTCGCAAACTGATAGCGTGGAGAACTTTGATAAATGCGTTGGTTTTTGGCACGGTGCCTGGTCAAGTAAGACAAAAGTGTTCATGAATGTTAGGTGGGAGACTTTACCCACGAAGTATCCCGGAGTGCCTTCAGAACATTATCAGGACACCACAAATTATTGGAACGAAGAGACCGAAAATGTTAGACTAAAGGCGAAGGGGTGGAGGGGAAGGGATTTATCCATGTTCGCGCGTTCGACTGTGTGTAATCTTTTTTTTTAATATACAAAGTGTGGTATATACTGTAAAGTACTTAATTTTCGCACGGACCTAATTTTTGTGAATTTCGAAAATCGCCTACAGTTCGCGAAAAATAGGTCCGGCGAACAATTCCGGTAAAATGTAAACACATTGAAATCTATATGGAGATCCCACCGTGTCACGAAAATTAGAACCCGCGAATTATTCCAAAACTTCAGCTTTGACCTAAAACGCGAAATATTGAGCCCGCGAAAAATAAGTCGTTAAAAGTATTGCAAGTGTTGAGTATGTGACGTATGAATATGCAGAAGCTGCATATTGTGGTTGTCGTTTTTATTTGGTTTTCGAATTGGGAGGGGCGTTCTGCTCGAACAAATTTATTTAGGTCGGTGCGACGTGGGGGCTTGGGTTTGTCCCATTTGTTCATATGTCAGATTGTTTCACGCTTCATGTTTTTGCGCGATGAAAGAGATGCCTTCTTGTGCACAGTAGTTCAAGTGCGTCTGCAAAACGTTTTGTCAGAATTTATTGCTTCGTCATCCACTGTGACAGGTGCTGCAGGTCGAGGGTATATGAGAGAGCTGTTACTTCCTTCTAGAATCTTGAAGGTCCGTTTTTCTTCAGACTATCTTAGTACCGTGTCACGAAAAAAAATGTATCGAGATTTGGTCGATGTTCTGCTGCCTGTGCCGCTTTATCGTTCCCTATACTGCGAAGGCCCTGACCTACATGGTTTAAAAAGTGTGAGGAACATGCCGGTAAAGCCTAATGCTATTTTTTTAACTTCATTGTGGCGTCTTACCGGTTAAGCCAGGTGTTAAAGGGGCCCTGCAATCATATTTAAGCGTCTACCTTTTTTGCGGTTTTCAGGTCTCTCGGAGTTCGGGCAAGCCAGCGGGTACGGAGAGAGTAACTATAAATATCAGTGCGTCATATTTTAACCGGAAGACGCGGAAAACTCCTCCACCTACGAGGGCGACCCGCGTTGGCGAAAGCGCGCGATATGTTACCTCTTTAGTCCTGGGCTTACTACTGGTCACAACCGCTCAAATCTTTTTTGTTAGTCGAGATACAAAATATAAGTGTCGCGAACCGTTTCAATTATGTATGAAAGTAGTTTTTGTTCAATATTTGAGATCGGAAAAGAAACAAATGCAGTTTATGAAGTACTGAAACAAGAATGACCCGTCGAACTACCCACCACCAAGCGGCGGAAAGAACGGCGCATACTAGAAAGGGCTAGTGGGATGAGGCGCCGACGAACGGCGTGCGTAGCAACGAGGTAGAGGGGCTTAGAGTGATATACCGGAAGTTCCGAAGTGGCACCCCCCCGGTTGCGGCCATGTTTTACGCAAATGTGACCACTCGTCACGTGACCTCACAAGAGCCGTGACGTCGAAGGTAAGATGGCAGCGCCCAGGGCTGGCGGATGCGAGTTTGTTCGGTGCGCGGCAGCCGCGGCAGCCGTGATGTGCAGCCGCTTTCCGACGAGTTCGGGCTTTTTCGTGCTTGCTGGCGCAGGCATGATGTGAAGATATGAAGGAATGAGACTTTATACCCTTTTTGCGCAAGATCGCTTTGGATCATCTGGATAATAACACCTGTGAGACAGCATCAGCCGTATCGCCGTACCGGTGCTCGGATTCCGGGATGTGTTCGAGGATCGATAGAACTTTGAGTGCTTTTAGCATGAAATTTTCGCGTTCTCTTAGCTTTGTTTGAACGTTGAAATGTCTATGAATCGGGCCTAGGAGAAGTTGTTTCAGGCCTGCGTCACCGAATAACCATAGCAACTTTTAGCGATGAAGCTCCTGCGATCTTTAACCCTTTGTGCTAATTGACAATTCTACATTCGATTGCCTTTCTTCCTTTTTTGGTGAGTGCGAAGTGCACACTTATTTTCAGCTACGAGGGTGACGTTTTATTCAGTGTGGGGATGAATAAATCGTTGCAGGCATCTGCTTCAAAGCTATTCGACTTGCAATAACAACAACTGTTTTGGTGTATGCATAGATTAACTGCACCTTTTTTTCTTTCGTAGGATTTATTGCAGCAATACTTTTTTTCATCAAGAGTGCATTATAGTAGTCAGTCAATTATTTACTTGTTTTAATTACCTGGATAAGATGATTCATATTTGTGTTCATCCCTTGCCTGAAGAGCAGTCTTGTTGAAAAAGGTTGACCATTCCTTTCGGTCTCTTTAATAGCCTTTTTTGAAAAGTGTGAGTTGCCTATAATTTGTATCATTGTAACCTGGAAAAGGACAACCGCCACAGCCCCCTCGAGCCAATCAGAGAGACAGAGCGAAGGTGTGTGACAAATCTGTGCAGACGAGCACTCTGAATGACATGTTGTCATGTGCCTCTCTCCAACGTGCATATAGGCTCACCAAGACTGTAGCCTTTGCTGTTTGCCAAATTGTGATGAAACAAATTACAGTAGCTACTACTCTAATTACCCCAGGCTTTCACATTTTGGTCATTTGTTCGAAAAGAATGTTACGTCCGCCATCACTGTGAACTCGGCTCAGCACCTATTGGACTCGAATGCTGCATTAGCATTTCACGTAAACTGGGGCCCATTTGTGTGCTTTACGCCGAAAAAAAATGGTAACAGTTGTGTTGCTTGATGGGGTTCTGCAAAGGGTCTACGTATAGGAAGTCTCCTGCTATATAAAAATGCATCAACACATACGATTAAAGTATATGTTCAGAGGTGTGTTCAGGAAAAGTGGAATGAGTGCAGCCCAATGCAACAAGTCTGCCAGTCTGGTATGTCCCATTAAATAACATTGAAGGGTCAGAGATGCGAGTGTCCTCAAAAGGACCTGCGCGTGTGGTGAACACAATTCTTGGTGTATAAAATCTCGAGGCGTAAAGGCAAGCGGAAATAGGTTTATCTGGTTAGTGTATCAAATATGTTTATTTCCACTGGATTACATAATTATTGATTCTTAGTTAATGGTTCCAGAACGAGTTCCTTCTGCGACAGTCTCCTGTCAGGCGTTCGGTCGTAATACCTGTGGACCTTGTTGTGGGATGACGGTCCTGGCACGTCGTTGTTCAGTTTGGTCGAGTAGCAACTTTAACCGACTGATGACGTCTTGTAATCATACGTCATGTGCGCCCACTGACATCTGATGCACTGAAGCTGCAAGGCTGGCTTCTAATCCGTAGAACTTTCTTGGTAGTTCTCTGCATCAATGCAGCAAGCTCGGGCATGTGTTGGTTATGTGGCTGTGCCTTTTGCTGTACCGTTGACTTGATAGCTGGCAACAATGTTTGTTTGCTATCCAAGCCATTTCACTTCCATTTCGTAATGGAGATTTATTGTGCATCCCACCACCACTGCAACTTGTGCAAGTCTTGTGTGGCAAAGTGAAGTCTCGTGATGCTTGCGGTCCACTTTTGAGAGCAACCAACCATTCTATTTCTTAAGGTCACTGAGCGGCATTCTCCCTCAAAGTTGGAAATTGTGTGCTTCGTGGCGTGGACACAGATAATTAGTGTCAGCAAATTATTAGGTATTGTCCTTAGACGACAAACGCCACCAGATCAACTCTCCTTGCATTGCCGCTCACCTGCTTTGTCGTGCTTACCTCCCGTCCAGATGAAGTAGATCACGAGCTTCGGGGTAATGCCGGCACCAGGGACAAAGACCGCCGAAGATAATCCTCAATCTTCCCCGGACGCTCGTCGAGACGTGGTCGAGGGTCGTTCGGCACAAACCCTTGCAGGCCAATTCATTGGTACGGGCACCTCCAGTTGACATGGTCGGCCTCATGCAGTGGTAGCAGAGTGGTTTTCGATCGGCCATTCGCAGTACCTCCGTTTTCCTCGGTGTACTTTGTTCAGCGCGGACCTACACTGGTTCTTCTCGATGTCAGGAATGCTTCAGCGTTGGGGTGTTTCGTTGAATTGGCACTGAATAGTAACAAGTAGCCAGTGGTGGTCGTTGTGACTCTGTGGCATAAGTCGCCCTCGTTTCGTTAGATGCCGCTTCGCTCGAAGAAGTCTCCGGTTGAAATGCCTGTCGAACTTCTTCTGAAAAAAATCTCGGCGATCAAAATTAAAGCCGGGCAACTGATGGCAGGAACTAGCTTCCTTATCTCCTCCCGGACACCGTTGTGAATGATGTCACGGATGCCTGGGGGGCTGGCGTCGAATTTGCAGCTGGACGACTCGAGTGTCGCGACGCTGGGGAGTTTTTAATAGTGACATGCTCGGGCCTGCAGTGTACATTCAATGTTGGAAGCTTAATTGATATGAACCCTTCAACTGTTGTCGTGGAGTTGCGGACAAGGCTGCTGAAGGTGTTGTCCCTCACATGAGGAACATGGGATTCTTATCTTCTTGTCTTCTGTAGCATCAGGGTTGGCGTCAGTGCTCGATCAGAAACAAAACATCCTCCACGAAGGTGGTGATGCTCTCGTTGGGGCCGTGTCCTGGACAGAATCAGGAATTCGGCTCTCTCTTGTCAATGTTGGCTGATGAACGTGCACTTCAGCTCGATCTTGCAAACTTCCCACGACGTTAAGGAGGATTCGTGGTTCTCAAACCAGTGCCTCACAGTTTCTTCCACGAGAAGTATAGGTTCTGCACGAGCTGGTTGTCCATCTACCCACTGTGGCGGCCGACACGGTCATATTGTTCAATCCAGCCCTCGACGTCTTGTGCACCTTGCGTGAAAGGGCATCAGAGTGCGAGGTGCGACGGGCATGCAAACAATGTTGGGAGCGGACGTGGTTTGCTGCTACAGGGTTGTCATTGTTGGCTTAGTCAGCTTTGGTTTTTCTGGCAAAAGACCTAATTCCGGTGGTTCTTGCTGGTAGCAGCGACTGGCTTGGATTTCAAGTTCTTCATGGTGTATTTCCAAGTTTCGCCCTTGTGATACTTGCTCGTCTTGCAATTTTGCTGTCGGGCTTGGGATAGGACTTGGTTCACGGCTCACCGGGGGTTTAAGACTCGGGATAATGTGCCACCCATGTCTTGTTATCGGACAACTCGGCTGAGGAGCCGCCAGGGTAGACACAGAGTGAAGGGCTATGGGTTAAGTGTGCAGCACCTCCACCAGAACATACAATGACAGCTGAGCATGGCCTGGAACTTTCCAGAATAGTAAATATTGATAGAAAATAGGACTGGAGCAGGCATCCGAGACAATATAACAAAACCGACAGAAAAGAGTCTATCCTGACCACTAAAGAAGGTGCACTGCTTTAGTGACATTCTGTCCGAATAAATCCTCTCCTTCGGGGTCTGACGACTGTCGTGGACGAGCTGAACTGAAATCGGTGTGAGACCACTTTTCTGCTAATGAGCCGCTACAGACTGCCGTCGCAAAGCGGCGTGAATGCGTAACGAGTGTTGAAACTTTGGTGTCGACGAAACGTGCGACAGACCAGCGGAATCAATACCAACCGCAACACCTGGGGGGCTATGTTGCGCTTTTTGCACTCCCAGGAGACTAGGGAGAGGGAAGTGACGTCAACGACACAGTAAACGCAGATTGGGTGTTGATTTCGCTTTCTTCTGTCAATATCCAATCTGCATTTGCTGTGTCGTTGACGTCACTTCCCTCTTCCAAGTCTCCTGGGAGTGCAAAAAGCGCAACATAGCACCCCTGTGCTCCGTGAAGGTGCACGTCTACGCCAGAACAATTTAATAGGCAGCACAGCATCACCTAAAGCACGACACAGGAACTATTAGCTTGGAGGCAGCTCTTCGGCGCGCCGCACACCTGTGCTCCGTGAAAGTGCGCGTCTACGCCGGAACAATTTGGGAAGCAGCACAGTATCATCTAGCATGGAACTACAAGCGGCAAGGCAGCTCTCGGTGCACCGCACAACCAAAGTGAGCCTTCGGGCATTTGAACGAAGCGGCACCACGATTGCACACAGCCAAGCACGACTCACGCAATTTCCGTCGCTAAACTGTGTATCCAAATATATCGCACACGCTTTACTGCAGATCTCGAAGGTTTCGACGGCCAACGAGAGCACAGAAATGTCGCCTTAAATTTTATCCTAGCGGTATCCGAATCAATCCGAGGTGCGAGCAACGTAGGGCAGATTGTCTCTTCCGTGCCATTACCGCCGTCGGTCACCAGCGAAATGCACACCGTTCCTCCGTATTTTCACCTTGTACATACGTCAGACACCACGCTGAACTCTGAAGTCGCTGTCGACCGGCCTCATATGACGGCTTCTGCGTCTGAAATCAACTCGCCGAGACGAACGACAGCCAACATAGCATCCGACAAGCTCCGGCCCAGCTGAAGCCAGCCGCTGCATGGGCGCTGCCATCTTTCCTGTGACGTCACGCATTTGGTTCGGTCATGTGACGAGTGGTCAAATTTGCGTACAATGGCAGCCGCCTTATGGGGGTCACTTTCGAGTGCAGACCGGAACCCCGGTTTATCGCTCTAAGCCCCTCTACCTCGTTGGTGCGTAGAAAGGTCCGGGATGTACGCGGCGGCGCTGCGGTCGTATACAGGCTCGAGGATCCGAGCGGTTCCGAACGTTCCGAAGGCCTTCGGCGCGGGCTTGGCTGGCGATTTTGCGATTTGGCGGTATGGCCGCGCGAAGTGGCTCCCGTTCTGAACTCATATTTACCCCGTGTTTGCTGTCGTTTGTGGCCAATGAAGTGTTATGCCGAATTAGTCTTTAACCGTGCAGCAAATGCAATGCGAACCCCCCCCCCCCCCCCCCCCCGGCCCGCTTCATACAGCCTATTCAATACGTGCTTTAGTGGCGCCCTGTCGAGTCGTCGACACGGAGTGCGGCAGCCGTGAGCGTTCGATGAGCTCATTGTCCCTCCTCTAGTTCACGGCCACTCAAGCCAGGACCTACGACGTCATGAATGAGGTTATTTTTTGCTTGTGTTTGTAATTCAAATTTGCCTATAACTTTTAAAATAAAGCGAAATTTCTGAAAAGAAAAGTTTTCTTAAGTTACTACGTTCAGTGCCCTCAGGATCGGTGCAAATTAAAAGTCAGTCAAGAAGTTGTTGCAGGGCCCCTTTAAGTAACGAAGGATTTTGTTAGAAATAAGTACGATTTGTTTTAGAAAAGTATCTTTCTACAGTTGCGTCGGCATCGTTTTTTTTTTTTTTTGTTTTTTTTTTTATATCTGCTTATGTTTGTCTCTGCATTTTTGGGCGTCTTCCGCCCCCACGCGCGGGGGGCTTTGAGCAGCCGCGGGACTTGGTGGAGGAAAGTCGGACCCCGGTCGTTAACAAACGGATTGGATTTCAGTTTAGGGCACCGAAACACGCCTGTCTTGGGCTTCTGTCCGCACTTGCGGCTTTTAAGCGGGTGTGCGTATTCCGGCGTATTTCGCCGCTTAGTGGAGAAACTTCGCTTTTAATCGACGCAATAACTTAACTTGGTGGCGCCAGCCAGACGGCGAAGAAAGAATGTAGTGACTCTAAAAAGAATTTGGGTTTGACCGTTGAGGTGTCGGAGGGGGGTCACGTTGACAGCTCGCTGATCATTGGGTAAGAGCTTACCACGTGACAACGGGCGAATTTGAAGTGATTGGTTCGTCTCTGGAGGGAAAGGAGGCCCCTGCGAGTCTAGAAAAGGGCTGCCGAGAGGATTCTCGAGGATTCTGCTTTTGAGATCAGGCAGATTCGGCTCTGGAGACTGGGGGACTAAAGTGTGAGTTTTAATTTTGGGAGTTTTGTAATGTAAATTACTGTTGACTTGTTGTCGTTTTGTTTTGAAATAAACGTGGCCACACTGGCCATCGTAAACCAACCAACGTCGTAATGTGTCCAGCGGGATCGAACAACTTTTAGTTTTTGTTTTTTTTCTTATTCGACTTCCCGGGGGCATGCATCGGGCGAACATCATCATCGGTCGTCACCATCCTGACCGGCCCCCTCTTCCCTGCGGAAAGTTGACTCCATGGTTAGGCGAAAGAGGCACTTTTGTGGTCAACACATTGTATTTTATGCAAGCAGCCAGAAACTGTAAAACACGTATTTATTTACTGCTGGGACGCTGTGTTTTTGTGGGATATACTTCAGCGCACACTTAGGAAAGATTTACCGGTAACCGCAAGAGCTATACGATTTTTATCAATAGAGGATGTAAATCGTGTACCTTATGAAATGATACTAGTGCTCAACCTTCCCAGTCTATGGAAAACAAGAGTTGGCGTAAATCACGTTGATGAAACAGGTGCGTGAATATTTTATCAAAGTGTTTCTCGCACACGTGATGTGTGCCAGGCACGGCCCGAACAGTCAGATTGGTTGCCCATTCTTGATGGTTTGGTGTGCCTGAAAGATTTTAATAAAGCCACTGCAGCCAAGTTACGGCTGACGTGTTTTTAACCTCCTTTGTATATCTCCTAAGTTACAAATGTCAAAGCAGACAATAAAAAATAAAAAGAAAACTGCCTTGTGTTATCGCCCAAATCTGGAAGAAAAAAAAAAAGCCGCGTGGGTGGCGGAGTAGGCAACATATGCGGCCGTCACGCATAGGAATGGGGTTCGAATCCCGCTCGTTCCAGACCCAAATTTATTATTAATGCACTCTTACAATATGTAAACTTTAGTTTTGCGATAAGATGGGAGAATTGGTACTAGTTGAGCACGATGAAAATATAGCACTTTTGTGTTACTGTGTTCGGTTCCTATCCCTGTCTTCGTCTTTTTATGCGATATTTTTTCATCATGTTCTAAGAAATTCATGCTCATTCACGGCTGTCATCGAATGTTCTTGTTCAGAACATTCCTGAACGTGCTGCGTGTATGAAAGTAGCAGCGACGCGCTGCCTAGGGTCAGTCACCTTCCGTCGCCGACACAAGATGCGTGGCACCTTCCTTTTAAGTTAGTAGGTGGAAGTTCACCTCAATAAACATTTATTTTTCGTTCTAAATCGTCTAAGTTTTTTTTTTTTTATTGGTGGCAACATCGCACTAGGCGGAAAGTGGCTGTACGTCGACGCGTAAAGAATTATGTGCCTGGAATACATAAGCTGACAATCTATTTTTAGATACGTCTTGTACAGTATCAACCACTAATATTAGGGTATGCTTTATGCTTATACTCACTGACAACATAGTTATATCTGAATGTGCTAAGTATATCGCACTCCAAGTCAACTATAAGAACTATAGGCAACCTGCAATGCTGTTTCGTTTGGTGCTATCTAGCGACTGAAGCAAGAAACGTTAGATGTGCCTGTGAGCGGCAGCCACATCGTTCAAACGTGGGCTTTTACTCTGGTGGCGCCGCTTAGCCTAGCCTCTGGAGCAAGAAATACTGGGCCAGGAAGCCGTGATCGCATAACATGCCAGTACGGAGGAAGCTACGGCCCTCATAGGCCAACCGCAACGTGACTGCGTATCACCGAAGTATGCTTTTACTCTGAAGTAGTATAAGGCTTTCCCCTGCGTCGTGCTCCATTATGTGTGCGTTGCGCTCGTATACGTAACGCATATCGAAGCGGTCGGCACGCAACGTGGGGCTTATCGTTCAGACGTTCACCCTTTACCAAGTTCCAACGAGACAGGGTATAACCATGGGATCCCAATCTGCTGGCGCCGTCTGGCTTTAGCCGGCTGTCTATAAAAATACGTGCGACGATTTCTGCGAAATTGCTTAGAAGTTCCGACGTTCTTCCTTTGATCGCAGTATCGCCGTGAAATGGTAAGAGAGAGTGATAAAGTAAGTAGTATGATGCAACCGCACGACACTAATTATCTGAGTTTCTTTAACTGTAAAGTTGCTGTGGCTGTTTTTTTTTTGTTTTTTTTTTTTTTTATTTTTTATTTAGCACACATTCTTGCTTTGGCGGTAACTTGCAGACGGTATTACGCGTGGCCGCATCAGTGAACTAAAAGCGCCTGTCAAAAGTAATGGCCATGATCTTCTTGCAGCGGAGTCTTGGTTGTGGGCTTGATGTGTAACCCGGTTGACTATGCGTATTCTGCTTCGGTACCCGTGACGTCAACATTGTCATCTGTATCTTCTTTCAGTCTGTTTGAGTTCTTTTCTTTGCTTGTTTAAGAGTGTGTTTTGTAAAATAACCATCAGATGCGTTTGAAGATTCGTGTTGTCCTGTCCTTTTGTTTTCCCATTCTCCAAGGTTAAAGACTAAAGTATGTCAGTTTTTAACTAGCTCGCCTGCACCCTTGCAATAACTTCAAGTTTTCAGCGAGCTTAATCTCCGAACCCGGTACTATCCCTAGACGAAAAGCTGACAAATCGACGACCGACGGACGCTGTGTCTTTTCCGGGCTCCTTGTAAACCTTCCAAAATTTGTAGCTTTTTTTTTTTTTTTTTGTGTGTGTGTTGTTACACGGAACTTTTTATACATTTCGTATGAGGTCGACTTTTATTTATATTTCGTAAATGTCGCAATAGTAATTACCTCTTGGAATCGTGTTACACGTCCCATGAAAAAGTAATTAAGATGAATATTGACATTCATTTATCGAAAGGCACGAACGGAGACAGAAAAAGGGGGGGGGGGGGGATGGAGGTAAGAAAAAGTCGGCGTACTTCAAACACGATTAATCTTGAAGGATACCAGACAGAGGAATGTGCGCTTCCTGTACAGTTAATCATCCGTGATTAATCGCGGGAGAATATCAGATGTAAATTTTGTTTGCTCATTGAATTCCCTGAACACTTCCGTAGTATCAACGTTCGCTGTTGGAAGTCTGTGTCTGCCTATTAAGAGCGCCACTAATGAAGCATGGAACGCAGTTTATTGATAAATAAATTATTTGAGAAAAAATAAAATGTCTTAACGTTTCTTCTTTTCTTTTCTTTTTTTTTTTTTTTTACTTTCAAAAGCATTTCTTTGTTTTGCTGCCTTTTTTTTGCACTTTGATCGTGTGAGTGTTTACTGTTCATAATTTTGTTTTGTGTTTTCTGTGCGTTTTAATGCCGTAATTTCCGGCTTGTTCTACAGTTACTGGAAAGAAATGTGTAAGCACATATCTAAGGGTGGAGCATACAATTAAGCCCACGTCAGGTACGCCTGACTGAAATGCATTAAACGCATTATATCGCCGAAGTATTAAAACGACGAATACGTTTAAATTCTGATATTCATGTTAGCTTTTTTTTTTTTTGATCATGCTATAATTTTGGCGTGTTTATTAGCCTGAAACTATCTTTATTATTTTCACCATTTAATATTTTGGTTTCGATGTTTCTTTTTTCGTTTTGTTCTGCGTCTATCAACGTTTCCTGTCACGCGTAAGCCTCCTTTCTTTTTTTTCTTTTTTTTTTTTTTGTTTGTGTGAAGACGCGTAGCACTCTTTAGGCGAACAATTAATGGTTCTCTAAATTTCACTAAAGATTTTTAGACGTAATCACCTGAAACCAATCACGCGCGAACTGACGAGATCTTGCAAGCAGATAGATGCCTGTTGCTGTTGTAATCACTAGACGAGAAAAGGCGAGATGTCCGTGCGTAAAATTGATCCACCCATAAAAAGGAAAAGGTTCGCACGGTCGGGGAGAGGGGAATAAAATGGGTAAAAGGGTAACGGTAAGAAAATTTTGATCGTGGCTTTAAACCAAAATATTCGAATAGCCACTTGCAGTTCCGACGTTTAAGGAGTAACTCTGATGATGAAAAAAGAACAATATTACGCTACGCTTATTCAATGAGATAATGGGAGCAGCAAAACAATTTGGAGCATTGTTAATAACACCATTGTCCTTGACCACGGCGTGATATACAGGGTGTTTCACTAAAAGTGGACAAATTCAAGACTGCAAAAACTACTCGTCGCAACGAAAAAGGGCTTGTGTCGTTTTGGTCCGTGGCCAGGGGCCTACTTAGGAAAATTATTAAAGTCGGGGATGATTAGATTGTTAATTATTTTCGTGTAATTAACTTTTTAATATTGTGTTTAATTGCATGGTTTTAATTATAAAATTGCTCAGCATCGTAGGAAAACACTAAATCAACAAGTTGCAAAAGGATGAAAGGCACGCGCAGCATTTTGACGGTTTTCTGAAAAACCGCACAAATTCGACGGGTATTTAAGTTTCGGCTTGCAATCAGAGCACATCTCGGCCCCGACGGCACCGCGCCCCGTGGAGAAGTAGTGCAATCAACCTCTGCTGCGCTGTCTTCGCGCAACGGGGTCTCCCAACCCGCTCACGTGAAAGTCATCTGTTCTGACAGCGGTCTTTCCGGTGAAACTCTGCCTGCGGCCGCTTCCAGTTGACCCAAACTAGCGGCTCAAAAAAAGCAAATAAAGTGTGCTTAACCAGAAATTGCGTTGTAACACTCTCTTTCCATATTATTAACTGAACATTGTCATCAGTAGTATTGCTACTCTTAGTCCCCTGAATGATGTTTGCGTAACTATCTTAAAACACCATTGCGCTCGCACGTACATTGCACTTAGTGTCCTCTGTCACATTTATCGCATATTTTCAGCATTAGTTTTATCATTGTTATTAGGCTGGCGTCACACTGCTCATACATTATACAAAAGACAGTCTGCAAACAAGAGTCACCGCAATATCCGTGTTTCCAAAGGCCGCGTGCCAAGTTTCTCCTTGAACTCATTGCCATGCGGCATTCGAAGAACGGATCTCGCGGTGACTCGCGTTCAAATCTGTATGCAGACTGCCTTTCTCGTATCATGTATAAGCAGTGTTATCCTGGATTTAGTCTTCTGTCTTCTTAGAACATGCCAAGGTTCCCATGCCCTTTGACTTATTTCTAATCGGTTTTCTTGCTCACAAGTTGTGTGTAATGTCACAAATAGCTAAATATTACATTTAAATATTAAAAAAATTTATACTTTTTCACATTAGGTGTTTTTTTATATACTTGCACTAACATTAACTTTTTTTGTGTTTAAATGCTTATATGGGGTTACATACATAATTTTCCTTCGCTCATACCTATTTTTTTCCGGCCCTCGGGACTGAGAAAGACCGCTGATCCGGCCCTTAGGCAAAACGTTTGGAGACCCAGCTTGAAGCGACAAGATAATCTCGCATTTCTCCAGCAAAAGTGATCTCGGTCGGGGGATGATCGGTGGCCGAGTGTGATAGCGCACCGCACCTCGGAGCGCGTTCAGCGAAAGCTCGCGATGCAGAACCCAGCGATCCCCGGCTCAATCCCCGCCCCTGAAAGTTTTAATCTGGATAAGCATCGTACCGGCGTGCGGTCGTGTATCACTGTTTCGTGATGCAGGTTAAAGACCAAAGGCTAGCGGTTGTACTGGACTGGCTAAATTGCTCATCTACAATTGATGCACCTGACGCTTATTTAGGCTAGCTTTCACCTGTATAAAAATACGCACAAAACAATTTATTTCCCCGCGCCTGGTGTCGAGGAAAAGTGCGCGTGCCGCGACCCATTTGCTGGGCACTTCTTTCTATGGTGAAAAGGGCGGCGCAACGATATTCAGTTGGAACGTTCTAGAGCGCAGCTCTTAGGCGCCCGTTTCCGGCTTGAGCGGCGTCGCCGTCGCCGTCGGGGTAACCGCGCGTAACCCTCGTAACCCTCGTGAGGGTTACGAGGGTTACTCTCACGAGGGTTACCCTCACGATGATCACGAGGGTTATCCTCGTAACACTCGTGAGAGTAACCCTCGTCACACTCGTGAGAGTAACCCTCGTAACCCTCACGAGGGTTAGTTACCTTCAAAAGGCTTACCCTCACGAGGGTCACGAGGGTTATGAGAGTTACTCTCACGGGGGTTATGAGAGTTACCCTCACGAGGGTCACGGGAGTTACCTTCACAAGGGTTACTAGGGTTGCCCTCACGAGGGTCACGATGGTTACCATCACTAGGGTCACGAGGGTAATGAGTTACCCTCACGAGGGTAATGAGTTACCCTCACGAGGGTTATGAGAGTTACCCTCACGAGGGTCACGATCAGGTTATGACAGTTACCCTCACGAGGATTATGAGAGTAACCCTCACGAGGGTCAGGAGAGTTACCCGCACGAGGGCTACGAGAGTTACCCTCACAAGGGTTACTAGGGTTACCCTCACGAGGGTCACGATGGTTACACTCACGAGGGTCATGAGAGTCACCCTCATGAGGGTCGCGAGAGTTACCCTCACGAGGGTTATGAGAGTTACCCTCACGAGGGTCACGAGAGTTACACCGAGGTCACGTGACCCCCTCAGGTCACGTGACCCACCTACGGTCACGTGATCCCCCATCAGGTCACGTGACCCTGTCAGGTCACATGACCCCACTGAGGTCCCACGATCCCCCTGAGGTCACGTGACCTCAGGAGTCACCTATCCCTCAGTACCCATCGATCCTATCCCTCAGTACCTTTCCATCCTCCTCCTCAAGAGCTGCGCTCATCCGGCGTTGCAGGGAGTTGTAAACGGCTTTCATTTTTTTTATTTTATTTTTTTTAATTACACGAGCTTACTGGCACTAGTCGGACCCAAGGATACTCGCACTCAACTCCACCGGCTAAGAATCTCCTTCGTTGCGGCATGATTTCAAGGACAAAAGCGAGCGTTTTCATGCAATCTCTCCTTCGCAAACTTTGATGGCGTAGCTGGGCAGTCGCGGTACCACCCACACTCTGACAAAGAAGGGAGTAATACTTCCTCCTTTTGGGGAAGTAAGTCAATGTAGAAGGAATTTCAGACCATAAAATGATTTTGTTTACGATTCCACTACCACGACAGGGTCATTGCAGGGTTGCTAGGCCCCTAATTGTTAAAGACTTTACTCGCGCAGACGATACAAGTATTATAGATTACTTAGAGACATCCTTAGAAACATTAGACCAACTAAGCATTACAAGTACAGTAGATGATCTGTGGAATTTTTTTAAAACTACTACTTCCTTTTGTATTAATTCCTTTGTTCCCAATAAAACTAAAAAGACATATCGCACAAATCCCTGGATAACGCGTGAAATTATCCACTTAAAACGTCAAATCAAAAGGCACAGAAAAGGTTTTAAAGAACATATAAATGCTCTAAAAATTAAATTAAAAACATCACTCAAACAAGCCAAAGAGAGATTCTTTTCAGTGACTCTTCACAACTTTATAAAAACTGCCCCTCAGAAATTCTGGCGTTTCTTAAGAGGAAAGAGGGAAATGATCGAGCAGATTGTTGAAAACGATGTGGTCATTACTGACAGTGCAGAAATGGCAGATCGGTTTAACGTGTTTTTCCAATCAGTCTTTTCAGCCCACGACGTACAAAATCTCGATGAGGCCTTTCATTCTGATATTGAAACGAGTACGCCAGAAATAGAGATAAGCCAGTCCGGAATATTTGCTAAGCTATTGTCACTGGATTCAAAAAAATCAACAGGCCCGGATAAAATACCTAATGAATTCTTAAAGCGATATGCAGAGTGGCTATCTTTTTATTTAAAAATTATCTTCGACAAATCATTACAAACGGAGTCACTCCCTCAAGATTGGCTATCCGCACGTGTCGTCCCTGTGTTTAAAGGAGGAAGCCGCTTTACGATAGAAAACTACCGGCCTATTTCATTGACCAGCGTTTGCTGTAAAGTGATGGAGCACGTCATTTCAAAATATATATTTACTTTTTTAGAGGAGCGAAAGACGTTATACTCTCATCAGCATGGCTTTCGAAATGGTTTGTCAACCGTAACGCAGCTTGTTGAAACGTTTCATGATTTTTCTTTATCTATAAATAATAAGGAACAGATCGATGTAATTTGTATAGACTTTTCAAAAGCATTCGACCGCATACCTCACAAAAAATTATTATTCAAATTAAAAAAGATAGGGTTGTGTGATAAAATCGTTAACTGGATAGAAGCATACCTGTCAAATCGGAGTCAAAAAGTTGAGATAAATGGAAACATATCACCACCTCTATCTGTAACCTCAGGAGTCCCGCAGGGCTCAGTCTTAGGTCCATTATTGTTTTTGATATATATAAATGATATAGCTACGCATATTGCAGAACCAGTAAAACTAAAACTTTTTGCAGATGATTGCCTTCTTTACTCTGTCATAAACAATACTAATGATCAATTAGCTCTTAATAGGAACCTGGAAAATCTAAGGCAATGGTGTGAGGACTGGCAAATGCAAATAAATTTTCGTAAGTCGACATATATCCATATAACGAACAAAAAAAGCGTTTTGAAATTTTGTTATAATATAGGCAATGTTAATTTGAGTGTTGTAAACAATTTTAAGTACCTTGGTGTGGTGATCTCACACGATTTGCAATGGCGCACCCATATAGATAATGTCTACTCCTCTGCCTATCGAAGTTTGTGCTTTCTTAAACGAAAGTTAAAACATGCAACTAGTAATGCCAAAATCACAGCTTATAAGACAATGATCCGTCCTATTTTAGAGTACGCCAGCATTGTATGGAGTCCAAACAAAAAAGTAGACATCAATAGACTAGAAAAAATTCAAAGGCAGGCTGCACGTTTCATTCTTAATAAATACAAACGAACAGACTCTGTGACTGAAATGCTTAGCCAGTGTGGACTTCAATCATTAGAAACTAGACGGAGAATAGCGCGGCTAAAGTTCTTATTTGCGTTGTATAACAATCACTTAAACATTGAACCTGAACTATATTTAAATGAAACACATAAACGATCGCGCAGATTAAATCACAATAAAACAATCCAACCGTATAATAGTAGGATAGACGTTTTTAAATATTCATTCTTTGTGCAAACAATTGAAGACTGGAACCAACTTCCAGATTATGTCATTAATTCTGCAAATATGTCCCAATTCGAGTCTTCTTTAGAAAAGATATTTACCCAGCAATAAATAAGAAGGGCGTTTTTCCTTTTTTTCTATTTCACTTGTTTTTACAAAGTGTGGCGATATGGTTCACGTTGTCTTCAATTAAAAATTGTATAACAGTCTTCTATTACGTACATATGTATAGAGTTCAAATGTTTGATATGACTATATATATTGTTGTTACCTCTCCTGTAATAGCCTTCAAGTGAAGGCTGACAGTATTCTTAAATAAAAAAAAAAATAAAATGTCACGGAGAGTGATCCCCCAAAACGGCAAAACCGCATTGTAATCCAATTAAATGCAAAGGTGCAAGCGAGCTGGACAAGAATGATGCAAATAATCCCTGGAGAAGGGGGAACAAGAGGGACAAAGGACAAACACAAATCTCCAAACACAGCTAGGTGACAGGTGCGCGACCGAAAAAATCCACCTGGTTCGGGTATCGATCGCGGTCGCGCACCAGTCACCTAGCTGTGTTTGAAGATTTGTGTTTGTCCTTTGCCCCTCTTGTTCCCCTTCTCCAGGGATTATTTTCATCATTCTTGTCCAGCTCGCTTGCACCTTTGCATTTAATTGCATTATAATCATAACCTTAACTTGCAAGCTTCACCCTTGTTGGTGTTAGACTGGTGGCGGCTGATAAAACCCGTTTGCCCTACTGACGTCTAACCCCTGGTTAGCTCAGTTGGTAGAGCGCTCCACCTGTGTTGGAGAGGTCCCGGGTTCGATACCTGGACCAGGCGGATTTTTTCGGTCGCGCACCAGTCACCCGGTTGTGTTTGGAGATTTGTATTTGTCCCTTGTCCCTCTTGTTCCCCTTCTCCAGGGATTATTTTCATCATTGTAATCCAGCCTTTTTTTATATATACCTTTGCTTTTGTCTTTTTAGGTCAAAATCTTGATTTGTTAAAAGGAGTGTTTTTGATCCTTACAGCGGGACACCAGGGACTAAGTTTAACAGTTCAGGGGATTAATTATGATTCCTTAAGCTCAGTCGTGTTCACGATTGGAGGTGTGACATTGATACCTTTGAGGATCAACAGTGCTGCTATTGGGTGGTAACTTTTTGATTAGGGACAAACTTTTCATGTTTTGGGGGATTAATTTTGGCACTTAGAGAGATTTATATTTATAATAAAGGAGGGAGTAACTTTTGTCTCTTTGAGGACCAATTATTCACACCTTTAGAAATAAATTCGATAGAAATTAGGGAGTAACGTTTGTCGTTTAAAGAAATACTTCAACGAAAATTTGAAATATACATGTCGTGTTCAGAAATAGGCTGAATTTGATCCACAATATCCGTAAGTGACAAATGCGCGTTTGTATTTTGATCCTGATGGCTGTATTTTTCGTTATGAACGGCCCACTCTGTCAAGCGCTCGGAGAGCGGCCAACGGAGAGCGCGTCACATCTGGCGCAATCGTGACGTAGTTTGTCTCGGGATGAGCGAAGCTACGACGAGGCTGACGTCGTCAGGATGCCCTAGCCGTTCCAGCCACAGAAGTGGTCGAAGCACGCCAGCGATCGGGCCACCGCAACTAACCGCAAAGCTGGTTTTGTGTGAATTTTGAGTGAGAGGTTAATCTTTTATAATCTTTTATAGGGAGAATAGCGACGTCTGGGACACAAAAGCCAGTCCCGTTGACTGGGCAGTTCCTCCCTCCCTTCTTCTCTTGAGCTGGCCGTAGAGCTGTCGGTATGACGTCAGGTTCTACGAATATATAGTTCATGGCGAGACAGCGATCGTCACCACCTGTCAAGGTTCATAGACGGGCATTACGAACGAGGCTCTAGCGACATCCACCAGGTTCTCTTTGCTAATCGTTTATTTCGTTTTAAAATTCTTTTTCTTGTATTTTATAACAATATATTCGTGTGTCCGATGTGATACAGCCTTTTTGAGCACGTATGAACCAAAGAATAAGCGCCGAAATTTCGTTGTGTATTATCCCTTCACAGGACCAATTTTGACACCTTCAGAGACCATTTTTATAGTAGCGAGGGAGTAACTTTCATTTCTTTGCGGATGAATTTTGATGCTTTTAGGGATGAGCTTTTCAGTATGAAGGGAGCAATGTTCGTCCTTTTGAGGATCAATTTGGACACTTTCAGAGACGAATTTTCTAATAGTGGGATCCTTCAGCTGTGAATAGGAGGGAAAGGTTTGCATCATTGAATGGCTTTCAGGCCCGAAAAGACAGAGTGTGTAACTTGTCTCAGGACGTATTTTTTCTGAAAAGCTGCGCAAAGTGTCCTTTCAGAATGGGAAGGTATTCAATACCGAAGAAATTTTACTCCCATTTATACCTAAAAGGTGGAAATATTGCAGTACATCTGAAAAGTCGCACATCTTTATTTGGAAAAAGCAAGCCTGTGTTGCCAAACAGGCGGCATCATGTCCTACCTCAATCTATACACCAACTCATGTTTACAAACAAACCGGAGCGCCCCTAACGGACGCCACTGGCACCGCGCATGCGCGATGGGGGTATGAGCAAGAAGCTCGCCTTCGACCATTGAAATGCGATGTTATCGGCAGGGTGGCCAGATGCGGTTGAGCGAACAAGCAGATAGTCGTCCCTAACCAAGCCCCCCCCCCCCCCCCCCAAAAAAAAAAAAAAAAAATGTGGCGTGACCTTCGTGAAGAAGCCCAGAATAAGCGGAAGTTCAATAAATGTACACATTCTTAAAAATAGTTTATTAATAATAAAATGAGAAAGAGAACTCGCTCAAATATGAAAGCGAATAGTCAGCGTGCCATGGCCACAATCCACAGAGCGGGTAGTGGCATGGCACGCTGAGTAACATACCAGCTTGAGCTCCTGTTCTGGTATCGTTCTTGGAGGCGACAACTTGGTGAAGCCCATGGTGGTCAAACGTGTACTGGAAAGTGGCCGAGAGTTCCTCACATGTTTTTCTGTTGCCATGTGCTGAACGAGGTCGGCATGATGAGCGCGGATCTCGCACTTGCAGTACTTGCACGCTACTTTTTTGTCGCCTCCGCTGGTCGTAGCCAGTCCTTTAGCTGCGTTTCCTTTTCCCACTCTTTACAATACATTTTGGCATGCTTCGACCACTTCGAAGCCGTTTTGCGAAAATACAATGGCAACTAGACACGACGACCGCAACTGCCGACTGGCAAGATGGGCAAGGTGCCAAAACATTTGTGAATGAATAGTAATAGTTTTGTACTTTGTGACGGACGGTAGCTTGCGCCATCTAACCGCTGCGCCAAACGGTCATACTGTCTTTCGCGCTTTTGACGACAAACGCGCTGTCAGTGAGCACGACGAGCACTAAAATAACAATATTTGTGGGGAAAACGTGAATACGCCCAAAAAAGGCGACAAGCGGCTGGAAAAATCTACCAGCGACTCAGTGAAAAAAGACTCCCGAATCCGCTTATAATAAGCGGAACTGTCCACCCTGGTTATCGGCGTCGGTGTGAGTCCCTTTGCCCTTTTTTGTGTTAGAATTGTTGATTCTACGTCTCCCTGGCAATGTCTAAGTACTTGAGCGCCCCAGCGAAATTACCGAGGCTCGTTGCACCGCAAAACTTCGCGTGAATAATGTGACATGCGGCGATTCATTCCGCGTGGACGCCGCAGAATGAACGCTAAAGCCTGATTCGTATGATAAGATTTCGCTCACAATTTTCAGTCGCGACGTCTCTCGGGCTGCGAAAGCGTGAACCGTAGCTGAGATGGTCGACGTCGATACTGAAAATCTTAAGCAGAATCGAACCAAGTTAATCAGGCATAACAAGTCGGTGATGGCCACTGGTAACAATGATCAACATATACTTGTATCTACTGTTTACATTGAACCTGCTTACCAACATCCAAACTTAAGTCTTTTGAGGCCTGCACCTACTGATCGCAAGTACCGGGCCCACGTTTGGTCTACGGGCCAGTGTCGTCTAAAAGAGCAGACGACAAGCAGAAACGTTTGGAAGAGCAAACGACAGTTCGAACGATCAGGCGGCCGTTTGAACTTGAGGACGCACTGAACGCAGTCCGCTGGTGGTCTGTGCAATTTAACGGTTTCCAGCGTTCATTTTAGAAAAAAAAAATAAATCTGATGACCACAAGTATCCACGAATTCAACCCAAAGTGATGCCCGCCCAAACAATCGTGATTCGACGGCGTCTGGTTTTCCCTTTTCACGGCAAATATTCACGTTCTCGGACGAACCGAGCACATGAAAACTGACCTTCAAACCTTTCTCGATTCTTGGTACAGCCCCAATCACGGCGTTTTACGGAGAAGGCAGGTTTTTGTCTCGTTCTTTTCAACACAACATAGGAATACACGTCTCACATGGGGACTTCCGCCCACAGTCCCAGACCGGAAGTGCGCCCGACGCGCCACCACCACGCCGTGACCTAATAGAGATGAGTTCGTGTATATGGCAATGATGCCTGTGAAGACAGGAGATATGCGGACAACACTCGTAAAATTTTGAAGCAGGGTTTACCGGCCAACGTCACTGATTTACAAAAAACTTTGCACCAGCCATCTGTAGACAAAAAAATTAGCACTTTTGTTGCGAAAATGTATTTATTCTGGAACTAAACAACACTGGAAATAAAAACAATTACACATAACATGAAAGTAAACAAAAATACTGCCATCTGGGCACTGGACTACTTGCCACAATTTAACATGACTAGCATATAAATGTGTCTACAATGGTTCTTAGCGCTGCGGAACGAGCCCGAAAATTGGTGCCTGCACATTAAAAGTTTAAGCTTTCACTGAATATACATGTTTCCTGTTAAAATTGTAAGGCAGTTCGCTTCCTTTCTATGAAAAATGTTTGAATACCAGAGTTAGTAATGGTTGTAAACTGTGACGTCATTTTCTTGTAAGCACAGCAAGCAGAAGGCACTCTTTCATCTGCTAGTTGTGCCTATCCGGAGTTACAACCATCGCTAACTCTGTGATCTGCAAACATGACTGCTATTGCCACTGGCCAGTTTGCTGGTCTTATTTTTCAAGTGAGGGGAGCTATACGCCTTAAAAGTTGTCCAGCAAAACCTAACATTCGGTGAACCTTTAATTGAACCTTCTATATGCAGGACCTGATTTTTCTGGCTCGTTCACAGCACTAAAACCTATTGTAAACACCTTATATATCAATTCAAGAATAAGAAATTTTGAGGACAAACCTACCAAGAGACAGCTCATTTCAATGTCATGTTTTTCTTCTGTAATAAATATAACTATCAAAAGTCAAACACATCGGTGAAGAAGCTCCCGATTATAAAATATGTGGCAGAAATATGGCTAATATATTTATAATATAAAAAAACCTGGCATAAATTTTTGACTTCAAGAGAATATGGATGCTCAAGAAAGTAAAAATAATACTCGTTTAAATGCTATTTTATGGCGTGAACACATTACATGGGCATAAAAAATGTTTTAGCAGCATATGAAAACAAAAAAGAAACGTTCACTTCTTTTTGGTCTCCTTCGAATTCAGAGTGGTCAGCAGTCCTGTAACCATACAACCTAGCGTCAGGTGCATGAGACCTACAAGTATCTGGAAGCAAACGATTGTGCGATAATATTGAACAATTACTGAAGGTCGAAATCCCATGCCAGGCATAAACAATGTGCCACAGCTTCTAGAACGCCTTCTGCCTCATAGACCTGATTTTCGAAGAGCGCTCGGTTGCAATGCCGGAACACACTACGACGGAATGGACTGTGGGGCACGTCTGAAACAAAGGTTGAAAATTAAGACAAATCATTAAGACGAAGTCTTTCTAACAAAAGAGGAGGGCTACCCTCTACAGCAAATGCAGGTAGACTATGGGCTAACTGAAACAGGTACAGTATGTACTCCCTAAACCTGACACCACAAACCAGTTACCCAAATGTTGTTTTTGGCATATCAAAGCTAAGTTGGCCATTGCAGCAGCTGGAATATCTTCTCCGGGCAAGGTCATGACCAGGTACTCTAATTTCATCACGTGGTTTGACTATAGGCCAAGGAGTAGTACAAACAACGCAAGAAATGGACCATCTCCGGGCGGCATTACGTTTGAGGAGCACTGTAATGCCTAAAACTTCTAGATGTGGTTGCTGAACGTTCGCAGGCTCTTAACACGAATACATTTAATGCCTTAAATGAAAGCCAGAAAGGCATGCCCAAGAGCTCAAGGTCTATTACACCCTGCCGTTGCAAATTTGGAAGCACTGGGCCAACATACTTTCATCTACAACATACCTGACTTCAGGTCCCGTTTTCCAAAGCCCGGTTCACATTAATCACGGTCAGAAATTAAAGTCACTTTCTAGGAGCAGCTTAAGAGACGGGAACAAGCCTGGGCCTCTTGGAGCAGTGAAGGAAGCAGAAGTTGTAGTTTGAAGCGCTAACATAGTTTTGTAGCACATTAAAATTTAATCTCATGGCTTTATTTTGTCCATGTCCACTGAAACAGTCTTCTGCATAAATCTTAAACACACGGCCCACGACTTGCTGGGATGTAGCCCACGAGTTCACAGATACAAGGCCTCGTTCTATGTTTCGAGCACTACGTGCACCATAGGAGTCTCATGTCGTCGATTCGTTTCCGCTCCAAACGAAAATCTGCTGTTTTAATGCGTTCCCATAATTTGCACTATTGTCGATTTTTGTATAGTTTCTCTCAGCTTTTTCTAATCCTACTTTCCTGCATCTTGATTTTAACACTAGCTGTTACACGCACCAGCTCTTCGCTCAAAAAGACACCTCTGCTGCACCAACTCTTGCTCAGCAGGAGCAACTCCAAAAAATAAAGCTATTTGCTCGATTTTCTAGCCGTCCGAAGATATAACTAAAATACAAGTAGTTTCTTATAATCCAGCTATAAAATGGCAAGCAAGAGCTGCCATATGAAGAGATTTCTGTTTTTCAAGACATTTTGAACTTTACTAATCCCTATTGAATTGAGCAACAGGGCAATGACAGTGTGATTGCACTCTTGTTCTGTTGAAAAATTACAGCAGGTTGGCAGGGCAGCGCCATTTTAAGCCTTGTTATCACATTGGGTATGCTCTCGGATCAAAGCCAGCTGTCAGTCATAAACCTGGTGACCATGCTTTCTGCATATACTAATGTGCATGAGGGCAGGGTCAGGTAATGAAATACTTGTTCGAGAGCCTCTAGTTTCTGCCAGCCCGTAAGCTTAGCCCTTAGAAGCAACTTAATAACAAGAGACAAACAACGGCTTCATTTACTCCAAATATCTGCTCAAAAGAGAAGTGTAATACAACAAAAACTGAACGGCAACCTTTTTCCAAATCTTCTCCGTCATGTAGCCTTACGATGATCTTGCAGAACAGGCTGGCCTTGTTTTCCCCCAGTCACCATGAGAACAGTTGGCAGGTTTTCCGGGGCGACATCGATAAATCGCTCCTTTGCCTTGACGCTAGTAATACCAAGAAACTACAAATATGTGAAATGAAAATTAATTTCACATCTTCAATTTACTTGCAAATATTTCTAAACTGCTCTTTCAAATACAGAAAACACGAAAAATGATGATTTGATAATTATAACAAGATCCTAATTGATGTCAGTGGGATAAAAAAAAAGGAGACCCACCATGGTGCGATGCTTCACAATGACAGGACTAACGGCGCGTTTATGCCAGGAGTGGAGCAGCAACCGCAAAGCAGATCCGCGCGTTGGGGCACATTTTTTCCAACACAGTAGTCGTTAGCCAATGGAAGCTCCCGCAGAGAGATCCCATTCGCTACCGATGGGAATGCGCAATGATGGAGGTGGTGTTTGTCTTATCATGGTACTTACTGCTCCTAAAAGCATGAGCAACATCTTTACAGGCAGGTGGAGTTTTAATGGTAGTAAGCAATATATTACGTAGTCTGTGAGCTTTAGGGCGGGATAGTCATCTGCGATATTGCAGATTGTGGGGCGCGTGCTGATGCACTCTCTTTGCCCAGAAAGTCCTCTCCATGGCATATTTCACCATCTCCATATCTTTAGCTGTGTTCTTCCTTTCTCTTCTCATTTCGTCTATCTGGCCGGCTCAGAAATGTCAATCTTCAGTCGTGGGCGAGGATTCTTGCAACTTCCCAGAAATAAAAGGAACGAACTAAACCAACCTTGAGCATAGTAAAAACACTCCGAGATTGCGAAAAAGAGAGGACGGACAGACACAGAAGTCTCAACTACCACCAGCTCGTTTTTACCCTAACCTTCTGTTCCTAAACCAATCCCGTTCAATATGTCTGTCTTACACCTGTAGTCAAATATTCTTCCTACATTGTGATGTATCTGCTTATGCTATAGCAGATGGCGGGACATGTTGGGAAGCGCGCGGTCCCCGCGTGCTGAGAGCGCGCGGTTTGAAAGAGCACGGGTCTCGGTCAGTCGGGAGCCATGATTAAAACGAACGAGTCGAGCGACTAACGGCTGCAGCAAGGTCTTACTCGCGATACATCACACTTTTGGCGACGAGGTCGGTGAACGGACACCACAAGGGCGAGTGAACGATGGCTACCCAGGGCAAGCTGGAAGAATTTGATGGAACAGCGTGGCCGTCTTAGGCAGAGCGACTTGGATTCTACTGCGAAGCAAACGGAGTGCTGGAGCCTACAAAGAAGAGGGCTTTACTGCTGACCCTTTGCGGAGCAAAAACCTACGAAGTGGTGCGAGCGCTCGTGGCACCAAAGACTCCTGGTGAGGTCAGTTTCGACGAGCTCATGGCGACATTGAAGAAACACTACGACCCGCGGCCGTCGGAGCTTTTCAGCAGGACGAGATTTCAGCGAAGAGACCAGTAGGTGGGCGAGTCGATATCGAGCTATGTCGCAGCTTTAAAGAAGCTTTCTGCCGACTGCAATTTCGGAGTTCTGACGGCAACCCCAGCGGCGGTCACAGCTAGCACCAGCAACGCAGGTTCCGCAGGCGAAGCACAATCTCCTACTCGACAGCCACAGCTGAACCCAACGTTGCTGCCTCTCGAGGTAATGTTGAGGGATCGTTTTGTGTGCGGCCTGCGCGACGAACATTTACAACAGCGACTGTTTGCAGAAGTAAACCTGACTTTTCAGAAGGCGCACGACATGGCGCTGCGAATAGAGAGCGCCGCACAGCATCAAAAGGATCTGAAAGCAGAGAAGTCCGAAATTCACGAAATCCGGAAAGAGAAGACACCACTTAAAAAAAGAGACATCAAGGAAAAGAGAACATCCGAATCGACCAGATGTTACAGGTGCCAGGAACAGCATTCAGCTGCTTCCTGCCGATTCCGTAACGCGCGATGTAACTTCTGTCACAAAACGGGCCACGTTGAAAAGGCTTTCTTCGCGAGGACAGGACTCAAGAAATACCCGCGCTCCACACATATCATCGAAGAAGAAGATCATGCATCTGAAACCGAGGATGATTCCCCTGGAACTTCGTCAGATCTATACGAGCTTAATGTTGTGCGAGCATCAAGTACATCACCCAAGTTCATGATCAAGCTCAAGATTGAAAATCGAGTCATGGATTTTGAGGTGGACTCGGGAGCGGCCTGCACCATCATCAGCGAGGAAACATATCGTCAGATGTGGCCAAAACACCCTCCGAGGCTAGACCAAGAAGATGTGACCCTACACACCTGGTCAGGCGAAGGAGTGGAAGTGCTCGGCACAGCCGATGTCCAGGTACGACACAAGTCCAAGGACTACGTACTACCTCTGTTAGTGACGCAAGGAAGGGGCTGCAACCTGCTAGGAAGGAACTGGTTCAGCGCACTAAGAATCCGAGTGAGCGGAATACACAACGTGGGTGCCAACGACAACGTTGCAAGGGTTCTAAGCACACACGACAACGTTTTCGACTGCAAGATCACCGGACACAATGGCCCACCTGTGCACCTGGAGTTGAAAGGAGATGCCAAGCCACATTTTCTCAAGGCACGACCGGTGCTGTTCGCGATGCGGACAGCAGTGGAGGCCGAAATTCAGATGCTCCAAAATCAGGGCATCCTCGAACCAACTCAACACTCGGAGTGGGCCACGCCAGTCGTAGTCGTACGGAAGAAAGATGGCACTATCAGGTTGTGTGGAGATTACCGTAGCACGGTAAATAAAGAAGCAAGGACGGCGGTGTACCCAATGCCTACGATTTCCGAGATACTAGCGAATCTCCAGGGCGGATCAGTGTTTTCAACTCTGGATCTCACTCAGGCCTATCAACAACTGAGCCTGACTGCTGAGACTGCAAACGTGTTGACCATCAACACCACAAAGGGACTTTTTAGGGTCAAGAGGATGCCTTTCGGTATTTCAGCAGCTCCGGCGATTTTTCAACGATTTATGGAGACAGTGCTAGCAGGAATTCCTGGAATCGGAATATACTTAGACGACGTAATTATCAGCGGATCAACACCATCGCAACATCTGGAAAGGCTCAGTACGGTACTATCACGACTTTCCCAAGCAGGCCTTCGTCTCAAAAGGGAAAAGTGTCGTTTCGCAGTTGATCGAGTGCGGTACCTCGGACACATCATTGATGCGGCAGGCATTCATGCTACCGACGATAAGCTCAAAGCCATCAAGGAGATGCCTGAGCCAACTAATCGCACAACTTTGCAGTCGTTTCTCGGCCTGTTGGCATTCTATGACCGATTTATAGCAAATCGGGCAACCATTGCAAAGGAGCTCTACACTCTCCTCGAAAAAGGCGCTCCCTGGAAATGGGACAAAAAGCACCGGGAAGCCTTTCAACAATTGAAAGAAGCCATTACCCAGGAAACGGTTTTAGCACATTATGACGAGAAGAAAGGCTTGGTGGTATCATGCGACGCGTCACCGTATGGCGTTGGAGCGGTTTTAGCGCAGCTAGACAAAGACGGAAACGAAGCTCCCATCATGTTTACCTCGAGAACCTTGGGAGAAACGGAAAAGAACTATTCGCAATTGGATCGAGAAGGACTTGCGATTGTGTTTGCCATGCAACGTTTCCACCGATATCTTGCCGGACGTCACGTGACAGTAACCAACGACCATCAGCCTTTGCTTGGGATTATGGGTCCAAAAGCTCCAGTGCCAGCTGTTCTGTCACCGCGCATGACACGATGGTGTGTGAAATTAGCTGCATACGACTACGAACTCGTCTACAGAGCAGGAAAACACAACCAAAACGCAGACGCGTTGAGCAGACTGCCATTGAGAGAAAGTGAAGATGAACCGCGACCACCATGGGACGTTCTTATGCTGGAAGCATTGACTAAGCCTCCCATGACAGCTAAAGACCTTGCAGACCAGACTGCTGTGGACCCCACGCTTTCTGAAGTTCTACAAGCAGTCAAGAGTGGAGAGGTCAAGAAGCTAGCTGGCGAGCGTTTCACAGCCTACAAGATGAAGTCCACGGAACTATCCATACACCGAGGTTGCCTAATCTGGGGATCGCGCATCGTAATTCCCACTTCTATGAGACCAGAGGCGTTAGCCTTGGTACATGCAGGACACAGGGGAGTGGTCGCCATGAAGGCGTGCGCCCGAAGTTACCTCTGGTGGCCGGGGATCGACAAGGAGATTGAGTCCTGTGTGGCCCAGTGCGACACGTGTCAGCGACACCAGAAGGCGATACCCAAAGGAAGCAGCCCAACATGGGAAAGACCTTCGACTCCGTGGGACACGCTTCATGTAGACCTTGCGGGACCGGTGGACGGAAAAGTGTTCCTGGTCATTGTGGATGCGTTCACTAAGTGGCTTGAAGTACGTGCTATTTCGAGTATGACCTCAGCATCCGTTATCTGCGAGTTACGCAACGTTTTTGCGACGTTTGGTGTACCACGAAAAGTGGTATCGGATAATGGATCGGCTTTTGTTTCCAATGAGATAAAGACATTTTACCGCCTAAATGGAGTTTTGCCGGTCACAAGTGCGCCGTACCACCCCTCAACAAACGGTCAAGCGGAACGGATGGTGCAGCAGCTAAAGCAGGCACTTGCTAAAAGAGGAAGGGAGGAATTCAAGTGTTTTCTACCACGGTTCCTTTACAAGCAACATACCACAGTGCACACGGCGACAGGCAAGACACCAGCTTGGATGATGTTTGGACGAGAGTTGCCATCTCCACTTGAGAGACTGATACGCGTACCCAAGGACGAGGTACAAGCGACAACCGAAAATCCATGCCAGTTTGTGGTGGGACAATCCGTATGGGTTCTAAAGTTCCCAAGTGGACGAACTTGGATGTCGGGGGTCATTACAGAGCGCCTGGGTTCGCGGTCATGGATAATCCAGACAGAAGACGGACTAGTTCGACGGCACATGGATCACATACGACCAAGGCTATTAGCTGCACGTCGGTCGAGTGATACACCATCAGCAGCCTGGGGCTTGGACGTTCAGGCCGAAGAGGCACCAGCTGACGCGTAAGTGCAGAAGGCAACGAACTGTCCGAACCTGTGGCTATGCCCATCCGGGCAGGAACGCGGGAGCGAAAACCGCCCACAAGATACGGGATCACAGCCAAGTGAGGGGAAGATGTGATGTATCTGCTTATGCTATAGCAGATGGCGGGACATGTTGGGAAGCGCGCGGTCCCCGCGTGCTGAGAGCGCGCGGTTTGAAAGAGCACGGGTCTCGGTCAGTCGGGAGCCATGATTAAAACGAACGAGTCGAGCGACTAACGGCTGCAGCAAGGTCTTACTCGCGATACATCACATACATCACAAGCCTTTTTCTGATAAGTCAACAGACAGATGAGCCTAGAAGCCCAAAATCAATAGTTTAAAGAGCTCAATAATCAGATACCCACTCGCTGTTAGTTCAAAACCTCCTAGGTCAAGGCCATAGTGGTGCTGGATTCTGACACCTCTCATATGTCAGCTCAAAGGCAGAATGGAAAAAGCGCTCCATTTTCATTCAGCTGGAACACTTGTTCTCATGAAATGAACACTAGTTCTAGGCCAATGCTAACATAGCACTGTCCGCTTTGTACCCTGCACTGAGATATAATAGTTGGCACAGAAAATCCAGCACTAATGCGTTGGTACTTAGGAGGTGTTAGGCCAACTATAACTGAAAGTGTCCTTCAAGTGGAGCTAAAGAAACATTTTGTGTCGCGATGACAACTGTTCATGGCATTTGAAATAATAGTTTTACGTAACTTATTTTTGTTTTCGTTTGTGGCTATTTATGTTCCAAAATGACGATGCTATGTGGTTGAACATTAAGCGTCATGTCAGATGCGGTCATAAAGCATAGTGTTTGTCATACCCAGAATTTATTAATGCAAAATTGAATGACAGTCAAGACGAAGAAATAGCACCTTAAGATAAAAATGACGAGAATGACTTTCTACCTGAAAGGACTCTACAAACAGCAACCCTGGAATGGAGGCACCACTTTCTACACACAAATATTGTCACTAGACCAAGATATCTACATTGCAGGAAGGATGTTAATGTTAAACTGTGCTCAAAATGCAAAGGTACATGCTAGGCAGCGATGTCCTTACAAGCTACAATCCTAATTCGTGCTGTTTCTTTTTCTATCATCTAACAGCAAAAGTTGTTAACATGTGTGTCTGACCTATATTGTATAAAACATTTCCTCGAGTAAATCTTGGTTTCATTCATTCACAAAACTTCACTTTTAATTATTTCACGAAAGGAATAGTTCTTCACTATTCAACTTTTTGGCCAAGTTTTTTGCAACACAACTATTCAATATTCAAAATGAAAATATTAGGCCAAAGTTTCTATTCGTTTTGAAATCAACGTCATCTATTTTCATCAATTTTCAACTTTAAAATATTAGGCCGAAATCACTATTCGTTTCGAACTCAACATCAACTATTACACAGCACTAGTAAATGTACTTGAACATACAGCTGGCTCCCTGTTACAATGGCGAGGGGTAGGACAACGGGCTAAAGTTGAGCTAGTTGGTACATTGATAGAAATGAAAGGTCAGCTGGAACGTTAGGGACAAAAAAGTAGAGAGACGAAGCCGACCTTCACACCGCTGCCAGCATCTCTCTGCGTTTCTGTACCTAACGTTCTAATCTTTCTTTTGAGGGGTAAGAACTTCAACTGCCGCCGCCTTAGACCCAGACGAGTGTTTCCCTTTGGTGTTGAAAAGTATGCGGCATTACCGGTGGCGTATCCAGGAATTATTTTTTTTTTTTCGGGAGGGGCTCAGGTGGCTGGGATGCCCATGACTTGGGGTACGGAAAGAGGAGGGGGGGGGGGGGGTCAAAATGCATGTGTATATAGAGTCGGCTGGATTTCGGGGGGGGGGGGGAGAGGGGGGAGGCTGAAGCCCTATAAGCCTGTTGACGCCCTTAAACACTACATGTGGCTTTTGTGTTTAGGAAGTACGCAGTACCTGATATTTAGACGCAAAAACTGAACACACTTACAAAATCTCTAATTGCGAAGGGCTGTACAGGCAAATACTTTTTGTGCACAAAATATTTAGCTTGCGTAAACCTCCATATGAATTCTCTTTACGTCAGGAGCGATTTTTTTTATGTTGTCGATGTGGGCCGTGCTTTTCTTCAGAGCAGACAACAATGGTCTTGACTGCCAAAAGCAAAATCAACAAAATAACTCAATCTTGTTCAACGTTGCATATTAACAGGGGTCAGTTCTAGAAACAACGAAGAACTAACTTCTATCACAGCTTTCATTTAGCTATAATGTATAGAAAAGATTTTTCAATGTTGTTTTATAAAGAATAGCCACAAGAGCAAAACAATAAGGGAGCATTCGCCTCACTCGCATAAACTTCGATAAAGAGTTTGTGCGACTTGCTCAAAGATACATCATTCACACCTATGGAAATAAGAATACAAAAGACTCATGGGTACGAAATATTTTTGAACAGATCACTAATTGTCACAGTTGTTTAATGAAATGCACCCATACTTCCCACAATTCAATTATACCATATGAAAAGCTCATATGAAGAAACACTTGAGCACTATGTAGTTTGTGAGTGGACATTAAAATGTTCAGCGCTTTAAGACAATTTACCTTATCATATGCACTTATACACACATAAAAAAAACATTGTCGGCTGGTGTATGCCACATTAATTAAATTAAAACATTCATAACTAGAAAACGCTTCCAGAAAAGTTGAAGGAAACACTGCCATTTATTTGCCATCTGCCGGGGAAAGTTTGGCAGACTACCTTGGCCAAACCTAAAATTGGACTGTGCATTCTACATTGAAAAAAATGCATATTATATGCCACACAGATCTTTCATATGGAATTGCGAAATATGATTCATATTGACCCTACTTTTAGTAGAAACTGCAGATATTATTGAGCAAGGAATTATTTTGTATCATTATGTTTAATGAGATAATATTCATACAATGCCTCTAGAAAACAGTTTGAGATCTTTCCATAAGTGCACTGAGAGTGAACTGTGCAGTTGCGACCAGGACAAACATGGCAAAAAGGCACGATGTGCAACACCATACCGCTTGACTACAAAATACACAGCGGGAGTGGGCGAGTCCCGTCTCAAAGTGATGTCTAATGGCTTTTCATGTCTTGGATAATGACGTCCAAAAAGCAAGAGGGTGTAGTCACGTTATATTGAGCAACACAAAACTTGATGTCCCACCCTGGATTCAAGGTTGTAGTTAGGCAGCTTCACTATTAAAAAAACGACTCCTTGCTTTATGTAGAAAGGAACTCTGATTGAAATTTAACGAGCGGACATGTCGGATTTGAAAGGTGAAAGAACCACAAACCTCAAACATCTCAGGGGGAATAGAACTTGAATGCCATGAAAAAAGTCCAGAGTCCAAAGAAAACACAACCATCACATGACCACCAGCGTACAAAAGGCAAAAAAAAAACATTTTAAACGAAGTTCACAAGGTAGCAGCTATGAACATATAAAACACATTCGAAGCAGCGGGTTCAAGAGAATTTATACACAGGGCGAAAGCAAACTCCGAAGTGAACCTCGAAAGCAGAAAAGTAATTACAAGACGGGTCCATTTCACATGAGCGAAAGACATTTTAGCGAATGGCACTTTAGCAAAACGAGGTCATTTGAGCGAATCGATATTTTAGCGAATGACGCTTGAGTGAATATTGGTAATTTCACCGAATGACGTTTTAGCGAACAATGTTTTGGCAAATATGTTTGTTTCGCTTGTTTTTTTTTTTTCTTTACCAAAGCCGGAAATTCTTGTCTGGCTTGTCCTTTTATACCGCGATGAAAAATAACGACACGGAAATACCTATTTTGGCTCTAGTAAAAGAACGTAGAAATTTTTTTACGAGCCCCCAGATCGTGGAACCCCCAAAATACGCAGAGCTGAGCGGAAGCTGCGCGTCCGACACATACACTAGCGCCGACACATACCCGCGATCACCGGAGGCATGCGGTTTAGAGACGCGATCACTACGACCATGGTTAGCTGTCCCCGGAAAAATCTGGAAGAGGCGTTACGCGGTATCACTACGATCACCGTATACCATCGTTGGCTTCGGTGATTCGTGCTTTTGCGATCCGAACAGAAGTTCACTTGCAATAACCCCGAACGACGACGAAGCACAACACAGTTAGCAGCCAGATTGTAATATCACGCGTATCACGCCGCACAGTTCCCGCAGTTACGAAATTTTTTCATTATTACCGGTATCAGAACATCCCAGGTCACAAAAAAGTCACCCGGAACAACGTGCGTGTCGAAAGGAAATAAATTGTATTCGCTCAATTTATTCTAGGTCCCGAAGTGGCAGGTAGCAACTTTCGGTGGGTTATTTTTAACCGTGTGACAAACTCCAGCATTTTACTTTTGAACCTTTAGACTATTAATATCTATTAGAGGGCTGGATGGCGCATAGCCGCTCTCCGAGCAGGGCATAAGTGAAGCCACCGGAAGTTTGGTGCTTGTCCCGGAAGTCGGGTGTCTGCTGGGCTTCCTGGTGCATTCAGTCGATGTTTTGGTCCGTACTTTCCGGTGTCTTTGAGTGGGTTTTAATAAGCATGCTCCGAATTAAATCCCGAAAATCAGGCATTTGAACTTGGAACATATGCACACTTTATCAACTAGAATCTCAAAATGTTTAAATTGAATGGCTTCCCGTGTTACTTCTCGGGTCTGCATGCGCTCTTTCTACGGAACAGGCAAATTCTCCTGAGGTGACAAGAGAAACTCCAGCGCCCTCGACGCTTTTTGAACCAGCACTCGGGGGAGTTACAAACAGGGTATTGAACCGAACCCGAACCGTGAACCGAAAACTGGAAAAAACCGTTATCTTCGCACGAACCGCAGTTGAACCAGAACGAGATAATATTTTTTCGCTCCGAAGCGGAACCGATATGTTTTCCATGCGGTTTTCGGTTCATACGTGAAGTCAGGTCGCGTAAAAAGTGCGTGGCGAAAAACACAGTAGCCCCCAAAAAAAATAAACCAAAAATTTAAAGAAAAAAAAAATCTTATTTACGCGCAAATCAGGGAAAGCCATGCGCTTTTTAAGAGACTACGTGTCCAATGTGTTATGTCCCAGATCAGAAAGCTAGGATTGACGAAACCAGTGCTTGATTGTCGAACGCGGTGGATATCCACGCTGCATATGCTCACCAGGCCACTTAAACTGAGAGGCTTCGCTGGAGAGTTGCTCTGAAAAGAAGAAAGCTCCGGGTCGACTGAAGACGTATGGCCGGAAGTTGAAATGCTCGGAGTATCGCTTCGCCCGGCAGAAGTGGCGACGGAGACATTGCAGGAGGAACAGATCACTGTAGCAGGTTTCTACGGAGCATGGCTGACATATTCCATGGAACCCTTCCAAGATATCCTCGCCGTTAGCGAAGGCCTTCGTCCAGTCAATGAAAAAGGAGGAGCGACAACTTCTTGATACGGATGTTTCTATGCAGCAGCGTACTTGGATCCCCGCTACCGCCTCCTTCTCCCCCTGAGCAAAAGTACCGGGCCTTGACAAAGACTTGGAGGCGGATTACAGCTCTGCAATGCGAGCAAGATTCTATCTTGTCTTCTGAAAACTGCGGCGGCTTCAGAAGATCCGGAAGACACATCGGAAGTGCTCCTCAAGGAAAGAAAGCTTGAGGCTGGCGAGCACATTCGCGGTACCAGTAGCCCACTTAATAGCTCTTGTCTTGTATACTTCTTCTTGTCTTTTTTGCGTTATTTTATATGTTTAACTAAGGTGAACCACTTGATATGGCATTGCTCCTGGAAATGCTAGACAAGGAGCGGCGGCTTTCAAGGCACGCTAAAGTGTTACAGTTTTGGAAGGAATGACGGGAACGCCATCCAGAACTCTGCGGATTGGAGCAAGTAGCGCTGGGAGTGCCTGCTGCCCAGGTCAGCGTGGAGCGAGCCCTTTCTGCACTGAAGTTCATTCTATCGTCTCAAAGGTGCTGTCTTTCCCCGGATATGCTTGACGACGTCCTGCTTCTTCGGTCGGTTGCCTGACATTGAACTGCGATTTACCTACGTCCCGAAATGCCCCAGCACTAGCGCGTTCGATCCACACAGTAATGTTAGCCTTTGCTTTTTATATGTAACACTTGTATAAAACATGCATAGTTTATCTTCTGGGATAAAATATAAACTATGCATGCAAACGAGCTGTCGTCAAATGTTTTCGTAGCATATGAGTACGAAACGGTTCGAACCGGTTTGAACGTTTATTTTTTCACTCCGGAGTTGAACCGGAGCTGAACCGCTTTCCCTGAACCGGAACGAAAAACATTTCGGTTCGACACCCTGGTTACAAAGCCTGCCAAGCGCTCACTTCCGGAACAAGCCGCTTTCTTCTATTAACTTCAGTCCCGCGCGCTCCACGCGTCATCCAACCACCTAAAGTAGAGATCAGTGCTTTAGACCATAGAGTTATTATAATGTACGCTAGAGGTTGAAGTGGCGCTAGTGTGCTCACGCAAATTGAAGCAGACAGCAACCAGTCGAAAATTGACTTCCGGTCATGCGTTTCTATGGGAAATATTGAATACATTTTCTCCCTGCGCACGACCATAAAAGCAAATATCACAAATATTTCGTACGTACTAGGTAGCTTGGAACATTTCTCAGTCAGGCAGACAAAATAATTGGTCAGTTACGGCGTTCTTCTTTCAAATTCATCACTTTAAAAACGGTGCTAAAACGGCTTCGTACGTGTATTTATGTGCACTGTCAGACACCCTTAAAGTTCGTTCACACTCCTGCGACCGAGTAAGATCGAGAGAGACCAGACCGGTTTTTAGGCCTTTTGGGACTTTTAGGACCCGATGCGATGCAGCGGAGCTGGTCGTAAGAGATCGCAAGAGGCTTAAAAACCGGTCTGGTCTCTCTCGGTCTAACTCGGCCGCAAGAGTGTGAACGGGCCTCTAGCGCGAACACGACTTCGGCGCTTTTCAGCATAAGAGATATACGTGCCAAACGAACGAAGGACATCTGGAAATTAAAGAAGACTGTAAGAACTACGCAGTAACACTGCATCAGTAAATACCCGCGCATGTACTATCAATGTAAATTGTAGCCCACGTAATATATTCTGATTTTAAATAAGTAAGTACCGCTTTATCCTTTCTGCTCTGTGCGAACTTCTACGTTCAAAATATCACCAGCACGATCGAAATATTTGAGAACAAGTGCCCGATAAAAGCTACCCTGCAGAGAAATCAATACAAAGAGACACCTTTCATAGCCCAAGTGCTTTATTTTTTACGTTTTGAATGTTTTTGTCCGCTCATGCACGACGGGGTTATTTTCATATAGTGACAGGCCTGGCATATTAGCAATATATAAGCGTCACCGGAAAGCTGGCGAACCTTGAACACACTTTATATTCCTTTCGATAGTAATTTTGCTTTAAATCGGCGCTTATTTTTACATACGAGCTGCGGAACACACGTTTGGGATTGAAATATAGCGGAGTTAAACATCGTTCACTAATGAAGAAAAATGCGCTAACTAAAGTAATTACACTTTTACAATGCTAATCAATGTACATACTATTCGGTACGACCCAAATAACCAAAGTATTTTGTGTCTATTTCCGGCGAAGAGACGAAATGCACTCGTGTTTTCCCGTAGGAATGCACAGGAGCACCGCAAAAGTAGACTGTATGCTGTCTGCTTCAATTTGCGTCACGGAAGTCGCATAGACACTAGCGCCATTTGAACTCTAGCGTACATTATTATAACTCTATGCTCTAGACCAACGGTACTTTAGGTTGACACGACGCATAGTTTCTTCAAATTCGCACACTGCTTAATTACTTTTTAAATAATAAATAAACAATTATTTACAAATTAATAGCATGACTTTTCAGACTGATCGTGATCTTTCTTGAGTGAATAGATAAATAAAACGATACAGGTTGCAACTTTTTTTAACAGGCGGCAGCTTGCAGCACCTACCCTTGAAATTTTGCGGCCCTTTTTGTTTGCTCTACTAATTTCTTTTCCCCTAAAACCGATGCAATTATCATCGGGCATGAAAAATATTCACCAATCGGATGATTATGAATATTTTTGTAGCTACTTACTTTGAATCGAGTCAACGCGCTGGTCGCGTCATTGTGCCAACTTCCAAATTTATTGTCTTCTTCGAATACTATCGTACAGGGACATCCTGCGGCTTCATAAAGCATATTCTGAAATGCCTATAACGTTTTTCCTGCTCTACAAGTAGACAAAGCAATCAGAACTCACCGTTTAATCGGTCGTAACTCTAAGTTTTCTTCGACGAGGTCGTCACCGCTTCAGAGACGCGGAAGCGGTCCTTGGAGAGTAGGGAGGTACACTCTCAGAAAAAAAGGAGCCAAATGAGCAAAAAAGGGTTCTTTTCGCTAAACAAGAACCGATTTCGGGGAAGATCCTTTAGAAGCGTGCTTTCTCAACCAAAAGCACCCCTCGCAAAGTAAAAAAAGAAATGCAGAGCTAGTTTCCGGCCTGGAGAGAGCGAAAAGGGTTCTTGTTGCAGCCAGAAAAGAGGTAAAGCGATCTTTGGAAAAAGGAGGTCACTTAAGTCTTCTACCGGATAGAGGGACACAATGACCAGGCTCGAAAGGCTTTGCACGCGAGAAATTGGGTGCGCCATTCTGTGGAAACAAAGCTGCCCGTGCGAGCTGTCAAGTCCTTGAAAGCTTAGAGAGGTGGAATGTCGTAGTTATTTACCAAGTCGCGTTGTGTTGTTTACCACACCGAGATAATCTTCGCCTCGGACCACAGATGAAACAGGCTTCGATGCCTTTGACTCCCGGGCCACCTGCTTCAGCGGTTTGAACACTGGCGTTCGTTTGCAAGCGTAACTGCTCGCCGTGTTTTATTTAGTAAGAAATGTTAGTATAAAGCTACTCTTAGGTACTCATTTGTATAAACCAAACGGGTCATTGAATTAAAGTTTATTTGAAGAAATCTGTACCTCCGGAAATCGATTGTGTAGTTTATTTCCCCCAACCCCCAAAAAATGCATACAAATTTTCAAAGGTGCACAACTTCGATGAATGAGCAACACACACAAAAAAGTGCATGTTGCGATGAATGAGTGATACGGTGATTAAGCGACGTCGTGTTTTTTTTTTTTGTAACAAAAGCTATTTTTTTAACTTGCTTTCGTGTTTAAACAATATACGTATAACTGCGCGTGTGAATGAAAAAAAAAATAGAACCGAGGAACGTTTTTTGGTTTTTTTGTTTTAGTATAGAATGCAGTTGTCCTAGCTTGTGGTCATGAGTCATGACACCACCCGTCTCCCAATACGGCGCCTCTGATTGTTTCGCGGCACGCGTCGAGCCGCAAAAATAGAGTTGGGACCCATCCGCGAGGGGCATCAAAAATCCTGCTGCGCGGAAGGTTCAAGTGATGTGTTGCAGTCATCTTTATCTTCAAAAATAAATTAGTCTGTAAATGGTGGTTTTTCGATTTCAAGGAGCAGTTATGTCTAGAAGAATACCCCGAAATAATCCCATAGGCATATTCTATAAGTGCGTTTTGAGTGAAGCAAAACTAAACTTCGATATGCTGTGCGTTCAAATTTATGTGCAGTGTAAGAAATGAGTGCTCCGTCCGCCGTTGAACCCCGCTCGCTACTTTGAGGTCGCCCACCAAGAGTTAGGAGAATGGGATGGCATGAGGAAAAAACAACAACACAGAAACGTGGTCGTTGCTGTTCTCGTAGTTTTCGCGAGCAATATGGCATGATAGGATGCAGAACAAATGACCTCGGACGAAATGGCCCTGGACGAAACGGCCCCGGACAAAATGGTCCCAAGTGCAATCCTGGAGAGAATGGTCCCAAGTGATTTTTAGACACTCATATTTTAATAAGGTGCTACTCTGAAGTTCTGTTAAGTACATTCAATGCTCTTATAATGCAACTTTTTTAGAGACTATAAAAAAAAAGAAGCTCAATATAGACGCGACAATGTTGGAGAAACACACACACAGGACAGGCACCTGTCTCGTGCGTGTTTTTCTTCGACTTTGTACCGTTTATTTTGCATTCTTTTTCATTATGCCGATCAACCAACTAGCCCAACAATCTATTTTACTGTTTGATACAACTCTTTCCGATCTCCCGCTCGAAGCTTTAAATTGATGCCGTACAGTTACATTTTGTGAACTTGATGTTTTACTTTAAAGGAGTTCCCTCTTCTAGCTCTGTTGAAAAGAGCTACAAGAAGACGTTTTGAGTGAAGCCAAACGTAGCACACATTTACAACTAGTTTCTTTGTGTAATGAAATGTTTATTTCACAAAAAAATGTATTGCATTATACGAATATTTATCTTTTTATATGTTGGGATTGTACCAATTAAAGCTAATAAAAATAAGGAGCGAGAAAAAATACGAAAAAAATTTATTTGAACCATTTTGTCAGAGTTTTCTATTCGAAAAATTTTGTCCGGGGCCATTTTTCCGGTTTTTGGGCTGGTTCTATGTTTTCGATTCCCATTTCTAGTGTAAAAGGGATAAGCGCCGCCTGCACGCCCAGCATTTCCGTGACGTGGCGCTTAACTGAGCGAATATTTGTTCAGAAATGGCAATCGACGGTTCGGAGGTGGCTCCGATTGGAAGAAAAATTCTTTGTCAGCGACATCAATTCGCTCTCTCTGATTGATTTATTATCACTTCTCCTTCGAGTTCCAAAATAGGCTCGATTATCATTCAATCTTGTTTCCAAGCCCTCTATTTTGATAAATTCCTATAAAAAACACGTCACTGACCGGACACTGAATCATCGAATCTAGGTGCGTTGTCGTACTGCCGGCACAAAAGTCGCTCAGCCACCAAATAGGCCAACACGCGTTGCTCAACACAGTGTGTTGATTGTTTCCGTTGCCGGAAGGTGTCACGCCGAATCGAGAATTTCGCTCTTGTTTATTTTGTGTTTATTTTTGGCAAGAGAGTGAACTGCCAACAATTTTACCGGCGGCTGACGGACATGCTTGGTGACGTGATCGCCGTGTTTCCTGGCAGACAAGGACGGAAAAGCGATGACATCTGCATATTATCTTCGCCAGCGAACCATGGTTCAGGCAGCTCAACGGCACCCCAGAAGATAAGCCGTAATGTGTTCAAAAGCGACGTTTCGAGGGCTAATCTGCTCACCACTAGGCTGACAGTTCGTTGGGAACGTCATGCTCGTTTGACCAGTGAACCTTCTGCCTTGCACCATGTGATCACAACCGCAGAGAAAGGTGTCAGGTGATAAAAACCAGGCGACTAATTGGTCCGGCAAGCACGTAGCTTCCACCGCGCTGTCAGCTTAGCGGTGAACAGGAATGGGTCGCTGAAGGTCACTGGAGCCAACAGGATCTAGTTGTTGTTGTTTTGTCCGTTTTTTTATTTTTCCGTGTCTCCGGTTTACGATGGAAGTTCTTCACCAGCTCGCCTGTGCTTTTACCCTTTCTTGGGTAGGATCTAGTTTCGTTGCTCGAGGGAGTGCCACACTCGCTCGTACGAGTGGCGGATCGGAACAATGTTTGACCTCCTCTCCCTTTGGGTTTGAAGCTCTAGAAGGAAGTACCTTCCTCCCTTTCCTCTTAGCCATCACTTGCAACATGTCAGCGGACATGAGCACATGAACGATTGGAGACGTCTGCTGGTGGCTTTTTGAAAACGAACTGCAATCGGCCTGTTCATCATTTCAAGGTAAAACTTCTTCTAATCAGGCAATATTTATAATTTATCTTGAAAATTGCTATAAGTACAGTAGTGCACAAAATGGCCGGAAATTGTTTGATGCATAGGCAGAATAAGTAGGACAGGGGGCGGCTTCTTATTAATTAAGCTACTTGTCGTTTGAAATTTGTTTTTATGCTATTTTAACTTGGAGTTGTCCAAACAAGCACGTTGCAAAAAAAAAAAAAAACATTATTTTACAGTCTTGTATGTTGAACTACACAAGAAAAAAACGTTTTTGAAGCGAACATTGATTTCATTACTACAATACTGACTATATATAATATGACAAAATGCTGAGTTCAAGCTTTCCGCCAGAAAGATCTCAAGAACAGAACTTCGAATTTACAGCGCGAATGAAATGAGCAATGATATCTCTTCGTAAATGTAACAACGTATGTTACCGGGCTTTAATTAGCTAATGTATCCGTATTTATGGCCCCAATAAACGTGAGCGAATAGGTGCTGTAAACGTTTTTGTTTTTGACCGGCCAGGGACATGGCACTCTGAGAGCCAATTACTGCAATTTACGGCACCGCTCAACTAATGAGGATGCCGAACATTTGGTTAGACCCAAAGATGCTGTCTGCGACATCAGGGAATGCAAAACGTCCCGCTTGCTTTGCTTAATGTAACAGCGCAGATTGCATTTCTTGGTCTAAACGTATGTTCCGCGTCGTCATTCGCTGAGAGGACTTCGCAGGTTGCAACGATTGGCTCTCGGAGTGTTGTGCGGAAATCGACTGGCGCGAACTTTTTGTGCATTTTGTGTTTGCACAAATGTGGATGTATGTTTGATAAAAATAACTGTTATATTTGGTCCTATATTCAGTGCTGCAACTATTATGTAAATAGCTTACATGCGTAAACGGCGCATCAACGTAACAAATTGTTTTTGTTTTAGGGATTCGTTGATACTCACAAATGTGAAGACGCCGTGAGTGCTCGCCGTCATGTTTTGCTCATGAACGAAGAGATAACTAAAGCGCCCCTGAACGTCGACTTGATACAAGACCGCATGATGCGGTCGTTTCAGTCTTGCCAAGAATGGATCCTCAGCGGTGCTGGAGCCCTCACAGTCCTTGAGGAATTTCCGGCAATGACGATTCCCGGAATGGTAACTCAATATTATCTTCTTTATATTTAGTCTTAAAGTTTCGAGATTTTTACAGATCATCAGGACTTCAAAAGTTTCTTACTACCCGTTTTATCGCCTGTGAATGAGATAAGGGCTTTTGATACGTGCTAAATTAAATAATTTTACCTCGTAATAAGGCTAGGCAATCAATTAGTTAACATTCCGATTAATTAACTATTGTTTTACTCTGAATCAAGTGAGTTTAACAGGCATATTGGTTGGATTTAGAGTTACGAAAAGTCTTATAAACAAAAAAGTAAAAAGAGTATTCATTTAATTCTTTTTTTGTGTTTATAACACAATTGTGTCTCATGGCTACTTAAGTGTTTTATATGATTATTATCTAGAGTGGTTTTGAAGTTTAAATAATAACGTACAAATATTTTATTTTAAATGTTTTCCATGCTTTTCTTGTGTATGAGCACAACGGCAAGTTGATATTTGAACTTGTTATTGTACAAATATGTACATATATTTTATTTTAAATGTTAGCCATGCCTTACTTCTGTATGAGGCACAATGACAAGTTGTTATGTACTAAGCCTTATAAGACGTAGTAAAAACTTGTCAAAGAAAAAATCGGTTGTTCTAGGCCTTTTCTGGACACAATATCTTTCCTCGAGATCAGCGCGACCTATAAATTGATTAACTAGTCAATATAAAAGAAAACGTAAATCGAAATTATTTTAATTGACGCCAAGCCCTACTCCACTATAGTGACAGTAAGTGGTCGTTTAGTTAATATATATATATATATATATATATATATATATATATATATATATATATATATATATATGTGTGTGTGTGTGTGTGTGTGTGTAAACAATCATTGTGTACAAATTCATAGCGCATAAATGTACTTTTGTAAACCAGCAACACTGTCCATTCGTTGTTTATTTTTCAGTTACTACAAGACGTTAAACTGCCGTTCGGCAAAGACATCCGGAGGACATGGGAGCCAAGATTGAGGCATTTACAGCTTCTACACAGGTGCTCCTCAAAGGAAAAGAACGTCACTCTGAACCTCGAAGAGCTGCTTGAAGGTATACTTTAGTTGGTGTTTTTGTAATCTAGCACAAGTTTCAGACTGCGACGACGCAGAGGTTTACCTTCGTCCACCATAAATATGCTGGGTTAACTTACTACATCATTACGAACTGATGACCGCTTATCGGGGCCATTCGTTTAAGACAGGGTTAACTTATACTCAGAAACAACTTCTGTGGCGTTTCTGAAGTGAAGAGTGCGTGTGCATAGCCTTGATTGCTTAAGATCCGCGGGCGTTTTTAACTTCGACTACACATTGCCAAAAAAGTTGCCCAAGTCACCCCCGAGTATAGTGCATTGTCACAGATGGTAATGCAAACTTGTCAGGGTTATATCTTCAATATACGAGCTAGTAATATAAAACATATCCTTGCTTTATTTTCTAAAAATAATATAGAGGAAATATAAGCGACTAAAGTCAATGACAGGTTAAGAAAAATCTAAAAGAAGAAAGCCGATGGACGCTTGAAATGGAGAGAAGGTTTCTCCTCTCCCCTACAAGCTTCTGTCCGCTTCCTCCTCTCCAGCTCGTAGATTTTTTCTTAACCTGTTACTGACTGTAGGGCAAGAAGGATTAAATATGGGTAGAACCAACGTTTCTAGAAACATGCTTAAAATTCCTGTGCATCTACTTCCCGCAGAACACTCGAGAAGCCAATCACACCAATCCACGAAGAGAGCTCGGCGAATAAAAAGGCCAAAGCATGTTTAGACATATGAATGAAGCGAGAGATGTCACTGAGCATGGCGGTGCACGTACTGACTTCATGCTCAGTGTCACGTAACAGACTTCATTTTTAAGTCAAACATATTTTCAGCTTCTCCATTGGCCGAGTTTTCTTCGTAGATTGCATTGATCGGCCCCTCGAGTGGACGCACGGGCATTTTTAAAAGCAGAGAAAATTCGGTGGCACGTTGGGCATTGTTTTACGTGTGTACTGCACATATATTGTAATTCATTGACTTCCGATCTTCTTCCTTTACTACTTCTTGGATGGAAAGGGAACGCTTGATGCTGCGTACCATTTTTCGCTTTTACACATTGTTGTAGCGAAGGGGGCTTAGAAGGGGACGCTTCGTCATCCGCTGGTCGCGCTCTCTAGATCGCACTGATTGACCCACTAAATGTTTTGAAGGAAATCATATCTGCGGGTATGTGTTAGAGCGTAAGGCCAAACGAGAAATAAAATGCTTAGTGAAACCTATACAATTATAATTGATCTGAAAGCGCGGCGAATGAGCAACTCGCAGCATAATAATACAGAGGAAAATACATGTGTTCATATTCTTGCTTTCTTGTTGTAGGAAGTCCGGACACTGATGCCACTCATCCATCTCCAGGAAAATGAATTTGACAACTTTTTGGACGGTGTCCTGACAGTGAGCGACATCAGAACGACAGTAGAAGCTGTGTGCACATTGCTGGCAGTGATACCCGTCTCGTCTTGAAACTGTTTCGAATTTTGTTAGCTTTTTTACTGCGAACAGAAGAATCAATTTTTGCTACTCCAATAAAGTATATGATTGGACATGATGTTTACTGTTCTGTCTGTCACCTAGTTAATTACGTACAGGAATGAAGTGTGTTGACTCTGGCCAGACTGATGTTTGTCAACCTGTCGAAAAGGCCCAGTGCTAGCGATTAATGAACAATCTAAAGACACTTTGGTTGGTAGAAAAAAATGCACCTTGTAAAGCAAGAAATACGAAATACGATTTACTAAAAACTAACTAGGAATGTAAAAAAAAAACTCATTTGTCATAAGAGAGGGTTAGAAGTACAAAATATGGTTTACTAAAATAACGCCAACATAATCTAAAGAACTCGGGATTTATTAAAAGAACCAAGGAGGGTTCCAAATAAAACATGAAATAGGGTTCATAAAGAAAAACCAAAGAAGGAACCGTAAAGAACCTCGAAATAAGGTTCATTAAGAGCACGAAAAAGGGTTCTGGAAAGAACCCAATAAGAAGAACCAATAAAGGATACGAAAAGAACCCTGAAATAGGGTTTATTTAGAGCACCAGAAACGGTTCTGGAAAGAACCTGAAATAGGGTTCATTAAGAGCACCAGAAACGGTTCTAGAAAGAACCCGAAATGGGGTTCATCAAGAGCACCAAAAAGGGTTCGGGAAAGAACCCGAAATAGGGTTGATTAGGAAGAACCAAAAAAGGATCCTAAAAGAACCCCTAAATAGGGTTCGTTAAATAGAACCCAGAAGCGTTCTGAAAAGAACCAAAAATAGGGTTCATTAAGAAGAACCAATAAACGATCCGAAAAGAACCCCGAAATAGGGTTCATTAGAAAGAACCCTTTTTGTGGGTTCTTTTCTGCACCTTTAAGGGTGCCGCCCATTGGACAAGCGAAAGAACCCTAAAAGGTGCTAGTTGGCACGCTTTTTTCTTAGAGTGTAGCCTCGTTACCGGCGCCTCCACATCGCTCCGAATCTGTTTTCAAGTTTTTCGCGGACGGAGACATTCACGAAATATGCACGGGTGGTCAGGACTCCTAAATCCTGGGTCCAAAATCTTGTTTTGCCAAGGCTTCTTTCCAAAATAGCTACTGATGAATCATCCACTTCGTCGAAGGCTTGCGGCAGCCATAGTTGCAGAGGGGACTAAGTATTTATTAAGAAAGCAACTCCAGTGGGAGCAACGAAATATCCGAAAGACGACCCTCTCGAGTCACAACTTCTGAACAGGGGCGCTAGGGTCATGGGGATGAACCAGACTTGTGCTCGTTACTTGAAAAATGTAATAGATTACAATTACAAATTACCGAGCCTAAAATTTAATAGATTACCGTTACAAATTACTTTTGCTGAAAAGTAACGGATTACTTTACTCATTATGTTACAAATTCCTTTCACTTTACTTTTTCCGCACACCTAATCCAGAAAACCATAAAAACAATGTTGATATTTTTCAAGAATATTCTGCAACACTACTTTCATTTCTCATACGCCCGTGTTATGGTAGTCCTTCTAAAAGCAAAATATTGTATTTAAAAGAAAGAGTCCAGACTAGGTTGACTCTGTTTACCTGCCAGCTGACAAGGCACCGAAAGCTGAAACCACACCCGCCATCCCACTAGCTTACGGTCTCCGAAAATGATCCCTGGAATTGTGCAGACAAAGCTAGCGTTACGCATGCTCAGTAGCAGCGTCTATCTCCGCTACTAGATTCCGAGCTAAAGAAGCAATCTACGAAAGCTCCCTTTTGACTCGGGTGTTTCGCCTGTTATTCACAAGAAAAGAAAAAGTTGGTTCTAACGTTACAATGTGTAGCCAATGCAGAATGCAGGTGTCCCAGCTTACCTTGATGTGTTTCCGTAGATTAGAGTTTGTTGTTCTTGCTGATGACAATGTGTTTTTTTTTTTTTTTTGGCAATCGAAGTATGCACTGAATCTCTAGGTTTCCGT